>NC_053026.1:636336725-636639683 GCF_003073215.2 Triticum urartu
GAATTCAATAGTCTTCATCATAAAAGAACCAGTACAAGAAGTATCGAGCATGGAGCGATTATTGAGAGAAGCCGAGCATAAATTTTTTGAATAATAATTTCTCTTGAGAGCTCATGATTGGTGCATGAATATAACATTGACTTAAGCCTCCCCCAAGCTTGAGCGATGCTTTCTCCTTCGCGAGGCCAAAAATTATATACATAATTGCGATCACGATGAACCAGGTGCATATAGGATAAAACTTCTGATGAAATTTCAATTTCAATCGGTTGTAGTTCCATGATCCAATATCATCGCATAGCCTAAACCATGTCAATGCCTTTCCCTTAAAAGATAAAGGCAAGACCTTCTTCTTGATAACATCCTCGGGCATACCTGCAAGCTTAAATAATCCACAAACTTCATCCACATAGATTAGGTGCAAATCGGGATGTAATGTTCCATCTCCTGTAAAAGGATTAGCTAGCAGTTTCTCTATCATACCCGATGGAATTTCAAAATAAACATTTTCAGTAGGTTCAGTAGGTTGAGGAGAAACTCTTTGCTCTACTGATTGGGGTGAAGATACCCCGGACAAGCCCATCAAAGGATTACTTTCCATAGTAACAAGTGACAGTAAATTTCAGCACACTATATAAATTTTTCCTTACCAAATTCCACCTACCAAAGGCGCTTCACTCCCCGGCAGCGGCGCCAGAAAAGAGTCTTGATGACCCACAAGTATGGGGGATCTATCGTAGTCCTTTCGATAACTAAGAGTGCCATACCCAACGAGGAGCAGAAGGACATGACAAGCGGTTTTCAGTAATGTATTTGATACGTCTCCAACGTATCTATAATTTTTTGATTGTTCCATGCTATTATATTATCTGTTTTGGATCTTTAATGGGCTTTAATATGCCTTTTTATATTATTTTTGGGATTAACCTACTAACCAAAGGCCCAGTGCAAATTGCTGTTTTTTTGCCTATTTCAGTGTTTCCCAGAAAAGGAATATCAAACGGAATCCAAACGGAATGAAACCTTCGAGAGAGTTATTTTTGGAACAAACGTGATCCAGGGGACTTGTAGTGGACGTCAAGAAAGAAGCGAGGAGGCCACAAGGCAGGAGGGCACGCCCCCACCCTCATGGGCCCCTCGCAGCTCCACCGACCTACTTCTTCCTCCTATATATATATATCCATATACCCCGAAAACATCCAGGAGCACCATGAAACCCTATTTCCACCGTCGCAACCTTTTGTACCTTTGAGATCCCATATTGGGGCCTTTTCTGGTGCTCCGCCGAAGGGGGAATCGATCACGGAGGGCTTCTACATCAACACCATAGCCTCTCCGATGATGTGTGAGTAGTTTACCATAGACCTTCGGGTCCATAGTTATTAGCTAGATGGCTTCTTCTCTCCCTTTGGATCTCAATACAAAGTTCTCCTCGATTCTCTTGGGCATCTATTCGATGTAATTCCTTTTGCGGTGTGTTTGTCGAGATCCGATGAGTTGTGGGTTTATGATCAAGATTATCTATGAACAATATTTGATTCTTCTCTGAATTCTTTTATGCATGATTTAATATCTTTGCAAGTCTCTTCGAATTATCAGTTTGGTTTGTCCTACTAGATTGATCTTTCTTGCAATGGGAGAAGTGCCTAGCTTTGGGTTAAATCTTGCGGTGTCCTTTCCCAGTGACAGCAGGGGCAGCAAGGCACGTATTGTATTGTTGCCATCGAGGATAGAAAGATGGGGTTTATATCATATTGCTTGAGTTTATCCATCTACATCATGTTATCTTGCCTAATGCGTTACTCTGTTCTTATGAACTTAATACTCTAGATGCATGCTAGATAGCGGTCGATGTGTGGAGTAATGGTAGTAGATGTAGAATCGTTTCGGTCTACTTGTCGCGGACGTGATGCCTATATACATGATCATGCCTAGATATTCTCATAACTATGCGCTTTTCTATCAATTGCTCAATAGTAATTTGTTCACCCACCGTAGAATTTTGCTATCTTGAGAGAAGCCACCTAGTGAAACCTATGGCCCCCGGGTCTATTCTCCATTATATTATTCTCCTGTCAACAAGTTATTTCTATCACCGTTTATTTTGCAATCTTTATTTTCCAATCTATACAACAAAAATACCAAAAATACTTATCTTATTATCTCTATCAGATCTCACTTTCGTAAGTGACTGTGAAGGGATTGACAACCCCTTTATCGCGTTGGTTGCGAGGTTCTTGTTTGTTTGTGCAGGTACGAGGGACTTGCGTGTAGTCTCCTACTGGATTGATACCTTGGTTCTCCAAAACTGAGGGGAAATACTTACGCTGCTTTGCTGCATCACCCTTTCCTCTTCAAGGGAAAACCAACACATGCTCAAGAGGTAGCAAGAAGGATTTCTGGCGCCGTTGCCGGGGAGATCTACGCACAAGTCAAGACATACCAAGTACCCATCACAAACTCTTATCGCTCGCATTACATTATTTGCCATTTGCCTCTCGTTTTCCTCTCCCCCACTTCACCTTTGCCTTTTCTTTGCCTTCTTCTCGTATGTATCTTTGTTTGTGTTCCCATCGACCTTCTATTTGCTTGCATCTTTGCTTGCTAAAAATCTATTGATATGGATCCACTTAAAGTGTTCTACTTGGATCATCTTCGATCCTTATGCGCTCGTTCTCATACCACAACTAGCCTAGTTGATGGGAAATCTTTAGATGAGCATGCTCATTTTTTGCGTCACTGTTTGTCTCAAAAAGGGAGACTCTTATGGGATCAAATAAACAGATTGTTGTGTTATGCTTGGAATCTTTGTGAAATTTATGATTTTACTTGTTTCTCTAAGAACCCTAAAAAACACCCCCCTACATATGTGAGTTTAATGATAATGAAATCTTATCTTCTTATGCAAAGGGTGTTTATAGTTACTACGATATCGAACAAATTGAAGAATTTGTTGCTATTAAGGGTTCCTATGAAGTTGCTTCTTTGATTGAAAAGTATGATATTACTCTCTACGAATCTGAAAATTTTGACAAAAATACTTAAATATTGCTATGAAAACTATGCTCATAATGTCTATGTCAATGAATTTATTGAAAAATGACTGTTGCTTGGGAAGAAAATAATGATATGCATGAATCTATAGATAATTATAATTTCGATGATTTGATCTAAATATCCCTTGATGAACATGATGCCATCTATTCTTGTGGCTATGCTGCCAATATTTATGAAGATGAATTTGCTATAGTTCCTTATGTTAAACATGAGATCGTTGCTATTGCACCCATAATTGATAGTTCGTTCCATAAAAAGCATGATTGCAATGATGTTATTATAAGTTCTATGAATGTCAATTGTTCTAATAATATGCAAAACCCTAAGCTTGGGGATGCTAGTTTTGCTATGTCCGCTACTTGTTGCAATGATCATGATTGGGGTGATTCTTCTTATGATCTTGAAAATTTATTTAAGCCCCATGATGAATATGAGATTGATAATAGTGTTTGAAATATTATTGAAAGTGGGTTTAGAAGAGTGTAAACTTTAGATCCCACATATTTGGAGAATGTTCAATCTTATGAAGTTTTTGATAAAAGTGGGTTTGGAGAGGTCATGACTTTAGTTAATGTTAATCCCACTATTTTGGATGAGTGTCAACTTTGCATGCATGTGGATCGTGTTGAAAATATTTTATGTGATAGCTATATTGTTGAATTTTATTATGATCCTACATGTAATTATTATGAGAGAGGAAAATATGGTTGTAGAAATTTTCGTGTCACTAAATTACCTCTCGTTATGTTGAGATTGCTATGGTTTCTTTCTCCTTCCTTGCATATGCTAGTTTTTGCTTGTCTTGATAATTTGTTTGCTTATATAATGCCTATGCATAGGAAGTATGTTAGACTTAGATGCGATTTTCATATGCTACATTATGCTCCCTTCGTGTTTCAATTGCTATCTTTCATGTGAGCATCATTAAAATTATAGATGCCTAGCTAGCGGCGTCAAACTATAGCGCTTGTTGGGAGGCAACCCAATTTTATTTTTGTTCCTTGATTTTTATTCCTTTTTATTAATAAATAAATCATTTAGCTCCTGTTTAGATGTGGTTTTATGTTTTTAATTAGTGTTTTTGCCAAGTAGAACCTTTGGGAAGACTTGGAGGAAGTCTTTGCGATCTTGCTGTAAAAAACAGAAACTTTAGCGCTCACGAGATTTGCTGCCATTTTTTACTTGAGAGTGAGATTAGGTTGATTATTTTTCCATATGATTAATAGAAAAATTCCTCACGTCCACCTATTTATTTCAGAATTTGTGGGGTTATAGAAGTATTCGAAACCTACAGATTACTACAGACAGAATCTGTTTTTGACAGATTCTGTTTTTTGTGTGTTGTTTGCTTATTTTGATGAATCTATAGCTAGTATTGGGGGGTATGAACCATAGAGAAGTTGGAATACATTAGGTTTAACACCAATATAAATAAATAATGAGTTCATTACAGTACCTTGAAGTGGTTGTTTGTTTTCTAGTACTAACGGAGCTCATGAGATTTTCTGTTGAGTTTTGTGTTATGAAGTTTTCGGTAAAGATTTGATGGATTTTGAATAAGGAGTGGCAAGAGCCCAAGCTTGGGGATTCCCAAGGCGCCCCAAGGTAAAAATCAAGGACAACCAAAAGCCTAAGCTTGGGGATGCCCCGGAAGGCATCCCCTCTTTCGTCTTCTTCATCGGTAACTTTACTTGAGGCTATATTTTTATTCACCACATGATATGTGTTTTGCTTGGAGCGTCTTGTATGATTTGAGTCTTTGCTTTTTAGTTTGCCACAATCATCCTTTATGTACACACATTTTGGGAGAGACACACATGAATCGGAATTTATTAGAATACTCTATGTGCTTCACTTATATCTTTTGAGCTAGATAGTTTTGCTCTAATGCTTCACTTATATCTTTTAGAGCACGGTGGTGGTTTTATTTTATAGAAATTATTGATCTCTCATGCTTCACTTATATTATTTTGAGAGTCTTTTCGAACAGCATGGTAATTTGCTTTGGCTATAAAATTAGTCCTCATATGATAGGCATCCAAGATGGGTATAATAAAAACTTCCATAAAAAGTGCATTGAATACTATGAGAAGTTTGATACTCGATGACTGTTTTGAGATATGAAGATGGTAATATTAGAGTCATGCTAGTTGGGTAGTTGTGAATTTGATAAATACTTGTGTTGATGTTTGCAAGTCCCGTAGCATGCACGTATGGTAACCGTTGTGTGAAAAATTTGAAACATGAGGTGTTCTTTGATTGTCATCCTTATGAGTGGCAGTCGGGGACGAGCGATGGTCTTTTCCTACCAATCTACCCCCCTAGGAGCATGCGCGTAGTGCTTGGTTTTTGATGACTTGTAGATTTTTGCAATAAGTATGTGAGTTCTTAATGACTAATGTTGAGTCATGGATTATACGCACTCTCACCTTTCCATCATTGCTAGCCTCTTCGGTATCGTGCATTGCCCTTTCTCACCTTGAGAGTTGGTGCAAACTTCGCCGGTGAATCCAACCCCCGTGATATGATATGCTCTATCACACATAAACCTCCTTATATCTTCCCCAAAACATCCACCATACCTACCTATTATGGCATTTCCATAGCCATTCCGAGATATATTGCCATCCAACTTTCCACCGTTTCATTTATTATGACACGCTTCATCATTTTCATATTGCCTTGCATGATCATGTAGTTGACATCGTATTGGCAAAGCCACCATGCATAATTTATCATACATGTCACTCTTGATTCATTGCCCATTCTGGTACACCGCCGGAGGCATTCATATAGAGTCATATCTTGTTCTAGTATTGAGCTGTAGTCATTGAGTTGTAAATAAATAGAAGTGTGATGATCATCATTATTAGAGCATTGTCCCATGTGAGGAAATAAATAAATAAATAAGAGAAAGTCCAAATAAAAGAATGAAGGCCCAAAAAAGAAAAAAGAAAAAAAGAGAGAAGGGGCAATGTTACTATCCTTTTTCCACACTTGTGCTTCAAAGTAGCACCATGATCTTTATGATAGAGAGTCTCTCATTTTGTCACTTTAATATACTAGTGGGAATTTTTCATTATAGAACTTGGCTTCTATATTCCAACAATGGGCTTCCTCAAATGTCCTAGGTCTTCGTGAGCAAGCAAGTTGGATGCACACCCACTTAGTTTCTTTTGTTGAGCTTTCATACATTTATAGCTCTAGTGCATCAGTTGCATGGCAATCCCTACTCCTTGCATTGACATCAATTGATTGGCATCTCCATAGCCCGTTGATTAGCCGCGTCAATGTGAGACTTTCTCCTTTTTGTCTTCTCTACACAACCCCCATCATTATATTCTATTCCACCCATAGTGCTATGTCCATGGCTCACGCTCATATATTGCGTGAAAGTTGAAAAAAGTTTGAGATTACTAAAGTATGAAACAATTGCTTTGCTTGTCATCGAGGTTGTGCATGATGAGAGCATTTTTGTGACACGAAAATGAATAGCCAAACTATATGATTTTGTAGGGATAAGCTTTCCTTGGCCATGTTATTTTGAGAAGACATAATTGCTTAGTTAGTATGCTTGAAGTATTATTATTTTATGTCAATATTAAACTTTTATCTTGAATCTTTTGGATCTGAACATTCATGCCACAATAAAAAAAATTACATTGAGAATTATGCTAAGTAGCATTCCACATCAAAAATTCTGTTTTTCTCATTTACCTACTCGAGGACGAGCGGGAATTAAGCTTGGGGATGATTGATATGTCTCCAACATATCTATAATTTTTGATTGTTCCATGCTATGATATTATCTGTTTTGGATGTTTAATGGGCTTTAATATACCATTTTATATTATTTTTGGGACTATCCTACTAACCAAAGGCCCAGTGCAAATTGCTGTTTTTGCCTATTTCAGTGTTTCGCAGAAAAATAATATCAAACGGAATCCAACTAAATGAAACCTTCAGGAGAGTTCTTTTTGGAACAAATGTGATCCAGGGGACTTGGAGTGGACGTCAGAAAGAAGTGAGGAGGCCACGAGGCAGGAGTGCGCGTCCCCCACCCTCGTGGGCCCCTCGCAGCTCCACCGACATACTTCTTCCTCCTATATATATCCATATACCCCGAAAACATCCAGGAGCACCATGAAACCCTATTTCCACCACTGCAACCTTCTGTACCCGTGAGATCCCATCTTGGGGCCTTTTCCGGCGCTTCGCCGGAGGGGGAATCGATCACGGAGGGCTTCTACATCAACACCATAGCCTCTCCAATGATGTGTGAGTAGCTTACCACAGACCTCCGGGTCCATAGTTATTAGCTAGATGGCTTCTTCTCTCTCTTTGGATCACAATACAAAGTTCTCCTTGATTCTCTTGGGGATCTATTGGATGTAATTCTTTTTGTGGTGTTTTTGTCGAGATCCGATGAATTGTGATCTTATGATCAAGATTATCTATGAACAATATTTGATTCTTCTCTGAATTCTTTTATGCATGATTTAATATGTTTGCAAGTCTCTTCAAATTATCAGTTTGGTTTGGCCTACTAGATTGATCTTTCTTGCAATGGGAGAAGTGCTTAGCTTTGGGTTCAATCTTGTGGCGTCCTTTCCCACTGACAGCAGGGGCAGCAAGGCACGTATTGTATTGTTGCCATCGAGGATAAAAAGATTGGCTTTATATCATATTGCTTGAGTTTATCCCTCTACATCATGTCATCTTGCCTAATGCGTTAAATATTCTTATGAACTTAATACTCTAGATGCATGCTAGATAGCGGTCGATGTGTGGAGTAACAGTAGTAGATGCAGAATCGTTTCGGTCTACTTGTCACGAGTTTGATGCCTATATACATGATCATGCCTAGATATTCTCATAACTATGTGCTTTTCTATCAATTGCTCGACATTAATTTGTTCACCCACTGTAGAATTTGCTATCTTGAGAGAAGCCACTAGTGAAACCTATGGCCCCCGGGCCTATTCTCCATTATATTATTCTCCCATCAACAGGTTATTTCTATCACCGTTTATTTTGCAATCTTTATTTTCCAATCTATACAACAAAAATACCAAAAATACTTATCTTATTATCTCTATCAGATCTCACTTTCGTAAGTGACCATGAAGGGATTGACAACCCCTTTATCGCCTTTGTGAGATTCTTTTTTGTTTGTGCAGGTACGAGGGACTTGCGTGTAGTCTCCTACTGGATTGATACCTTGGTTCTCCAAAACTGGGGGAAATACTTACGCTGCTTTGCTGCATCACCCTTTCCTCTTGAAGGGAAAACCAACGCATGCTCAAGAGGTAGTAGTATTCTCTGCAAGCACTGAAATTATCGGTAACCGATAGTTTTTTGATAAGGTAATTTATAATGGGTAACAAGTAACAAAAGTAAACAAGGTGCAGCAAGGTTGCCCAATCCTATTTGTAACAAAGGACAAGCCTGGACAAACTCTTATATTAAGGAAAGCGCTCCCGAGGACACATGGGAATTATCGTCAAGCTAGTTTTCATCAGCTCATATGATTTGCGTTCGTTTCTTTGATAATTTGATATGTGGGTGGACCAGTGCTTTGGTACAGCCCTTACTTGGACAATCATCCCACTTATGATTAACCCCTCACACTGGTGCGCGTCGGTCCTAAACAGACGGTTTAAAATCCCTTTCCGTGACGGCGTTTGGAACCATCGCCAAGTGAGTCTGGGCGATAGGGGGGTCCTTCCCACACGACCCAGAAACCGTCGGGGATATGCCCTTCTGGCACACACGTTCAGCAAAATGAGGTCGTGTGCGACCGGCGAGTGCTCAAATACGGAAATACGTATAGTAGAGCTAAAAAATACAATTATATGGCAAAATTGTTTCCGGTCGCAAGTACATCCCACATAGTCAGTCCTCGCTAAACGTTTTCGTTCGTATGTACATCCCACACAGTCTCTCCAAGGAAAAGGTTTCCGTTCATAGGTACATCACACACAATTTTTCCTGTTAAATTGTTTGTGATAGCGTTGCCATTGGACACGATAATAATAATTTTCTCGTTTGCGTTATTGAATGCATCACACACGGTGCGTAGAAAGAAATTGTGTGGCAAAGGCTGTCCATCATGTTTGCGCAAGGTGGCCTAACGCAAACATCTTTCAAGAGAATGTCGTGTCTGCAGTGGAGATTGATCGCACACGTAGTGGATCCTAGAAACGTTTCTGCTCTCCGCTTATATCGCAGACGTTTCGCTTTCGGAAACCATGTGTAGTGTAATCCCTATTTAATCCATAATTAATCCATTTAATGCATAATTTAAAAATCACATGTTATGAATCTGAAAGTAGGAAATCACTTATTTCATATCCAACCATGTTTATTACAAATATAGGTTCAACCACGAATCCATAATTCAATGCATATGTACATATACTGAAGAACTACAGAAGCACCAAGTAAAGAATGATGAACCACAGTTGTACTAAAGACTGTAAAGAGAGGGGCGAAAGACATTCTGGTTGCTGGAGAAGGTGAAGCGGAATGCCCATACTGTGTCCTCCTCCATGTGTAAGGCGTGCGCGACTCTAGGCCAACCCCTTGTGATGGCTGCCCATCCATCCTTCACTGTCGTCATTATGACTTCTTGATGCTCATTGTAGTCTGGATGAAATACTTTAACTTTCATTGCGTGTCCACCAACCATGTACTTTGCGAGGTAATCTTGAGTGAACTGCTTTGGGAACCACTGGGAACGAAAAAGATTCAGACATTGTTGTCTAACAACTCATTATGGGCAGTAAAAAGAGAAGGCTACAGAGTTTGTAGTTACCATCCTACAGCTCACTATTGCGTTGGATAAAGCATAAACAAATAATTTGCTTGCCACCATTCGTATCTTTTTGCTAATAATCCTTATCAGTTTCCTCACTTGATGCTTGTTCATCAATATCTCATTGCCCCATATGCAAAAAGGGTCGATGCGTTGATCCTTGCCAAGGGCATATGTACCTACAAGCAGCAAGTCCTGGATCTATATGCACTACATTATGGAATGACGGGGGAGTACAAGACGAGGGATGAAGCTAACCTCGGCGGAAAATGGTGGCCACTCCCGTTGTTGTCCTGCATAAGTAGTGGAAAGGCATGATAAGTACAGCAATCTTAACATCAAACAAATATATCAAAGGTAAACAACATCATCTCCAAATGATAGCTTGAATGTTTTGGTTTCAGCATGCTGTTAAAGAAGATATAAAATGGAAGGCAATGTTACCGACAGCAGGCTTAACAGCCATCAAATATTGCAATTCAAATTGGTATTGCTGAAAATGAGTAGAACATAGGTAATGATTAAACATCACACTGGATAAATGTCTAAAACTGAAAATAAAAGGCATGTGTTAACTAGATCAGGAATAACTGGAACCAAATATAGCCGTTCAAACTGGTACTGATGTAGTTGAGCGACACAGTTCTTACTTGCACATAATGAACCACACATTGTGAATGACTAAAATAAACAAGGCATAAATGACCAGTATAACAACCAAATATAGCCATTGAAAACTGGACAAAGTCTCACTGCAACCAACCTAACAAGCAAATACAGATAAACATGGCATATGCTTGAAAACTGGACAAATGCTCACTACAACCAACCTAACAAGCAGATAAAGATAAACAAGGCATCTGCTTGATAACTGGAGAAATGCTAAAAACAAGCAACCTAACAACCAAATACAGATAAACAAGGCATCTGCTTGATAACTAGACAAATGCTAAAAAAGCAACCTATCAACCAAATATAAATAAATAAGGCATCTGTTTGATAACTGAAAAAAATGCTCACTCCAACCAACCTAACAACCAAATACAAATAAACAAGGCATCTACTCACTATAAACAACCAAATATTGCCATTCGTGAAACTAAAGTGGACAATTCATACTTAAACATCACATAGACCTATTGAACAATACATTTTTGCATAACTGAAATAATTAAACACGGCACGACAAATGCTACTACAACAAAGGGTACGGGTTGGCAAGCTAGAAAAGGTAATGTTTGCTGATAGAATGTTGCCTCCCATTTCATGGACATGATCCTTCCAGTTGGAAGAGCGCAGACCCATGGTGCACTCTCTGTTGTCAGAGATGGGCTGTTTCACCTTGGAAGAACCTTCGTGGGTGCCCTCCTCGTGGTTGTGGTTGTGGTCGAGGAGATCTGACTTGGCAATTGAGGATCCCAAGCCGCCGCCCTAGAACGTGTCCTTCATAAGTGACAAAATGGGCCCGATGGCGTACAAAGCTCGCAAATCCTTGACCGCTTGGCGGAGGAGATCAGCGGCAGGGCCGTCAAAGAGATTGACGGCGGTTGAACCAGAGGGGTTGGGGATGGACCACTTAACCTGTGACATGGCCCGCGTGAAGCTATCGGTGTGGACGAGCTTGATGTCGTAGCCAGCTTTCCCGAGATACAGTAATACGCTAGCCTGCTGACATGAAGCCTTCAGCATGACAATGTAGTCAATGTCTTCACCGGCTTCCACGGCGACGTGTTACTCCAGGATCGACAGGTCGGGGCGAACAGCGGCCACCTCGCCAGCGTCCGCCAGAGAGGCCATGATAAACCTCTTCTTGGCCGAACGCTCGTCGGGCTCCCCGGGATACGTGGTCGAGCTTAGGCTATGACATTCTGGAGGAGGGGATGTGGATCTAGCGGGGAGGGACACTGCAGGCGTCATCTAAAAACTCAGGGGAGTGGGGCGACGGTAGTCGCTGGATAACCTGAACTTTATTATCTAAGCTAGGAGGAACGGGCAGACCGGTGATGACCCACAAGTATAGGGGATCTATCGTAGTCCTTTCGATAAGTAAGAGTGTCGAACCCAACGCGGAGCAGAAGAAAATGATAAGCGGTTTCCAGCAAGGTATTCTCTGCAAGTACTTAAATAAGTGGTAACAGATAGTTTTGTTATAGGATAATTTGTACCGAGCAACAAGTAACAAAAGTAAATAAAGTGCAGCAAGGTGTCCCAATCCTTTTTGTAGCAAAGGACAAGCCTGGACAAACTCTTATATAGAGGAAAGAGCTCCCGAGGACACATGGGAATATCGTCAAGCTAGTTTGCATCACGTTCATATGATTCACATTCGGTACTTTGATAATTTGGTATGTGGGTGGACCGGTGCTTGGGTACTGTCCTTACTTGGACAAGCATCCCACTTATGATTAACCTCTATTGCAAGATTCCGCAACTACAACAAAAGTATTAAGGTAAACCTAACCATAGCATGAAACACATGGATCCAAATGAGCCCCTTACGAAGCAACACATAGACTAGGGTTTAAGCTTCTGTCACTCTAGCAACCCATCATCTACTTATTACTTCCCAATGCCTTCTTCTAGGCCCAAATAATGGCGAAGTGTTATGTAGTCGATGTTCACATAACACCACTAGAGGAGAGACAACATACATCTCATCAAAATATCAAACGAATACAAAATTCACATGACTACTAATAGCAAGACTTCTCCCATGTCCTCAGGAACAAACGTAACTACTCACAAAGCATAATCATGTTCATAATCAGAAGGGTATTAATATGCATATAGGATCTGAACATATGATCTTCCACCAAATAAACCAACTAGCATCAACTACATGGAGTAATTAACACTACTAGCAACCTACTAGTACCAATCCCGGACTTGGAGACAAGAATTGGATACAAGAGATGAACTAGGGTTTTGAGAGGAGATGGTGCTGGTGAATATGTTGATGGAGATTGCCCTCTCCCGATGAGAGGAGCATTGGTGATGACGATGGCGATGATTTCCCCCTCCCGGAGGGAAGTTTCCCAGCAGAACAGCTCTGCCGGAGCCCTAGATTGGATCCGCCAAGGTTCCGCCTCATGGCGGCGGAGTTTCGTCCGAGGAGATGGCTTATGATTTTTTCCTCATTGAAAGACTCCATATAGCAGAAGATGGCCATCGGAGGGCCACCAGGGGGCCCACGAGGTAGGGGGCACGCCCCCACCCTCGTGGGCAGGGTGTGTCCCCCTGTTGAACTTCTTGCGCTCAGTATTTTTTATATATTCTGAAAATGTCTTCCGTGAAGTTTATGACTTTTGGAGCTGTGCAGAATAGGTCTCTAATATTTGCTACTTTTCCAGCCCAAAATCCTAGTTGTCGGCATTCTCCCTCTTTATGTAAACCTTGTAAAATAAGAGAGAATAGGCATAAGTATTGTGACATAATGTGTAATAACATCGCATAATGCAATAAATATCGATATAAAAGCATGATGCAAAATGGACGTATCAACCGGCAGGGTCGGCGGCGGCTCCGGCGGCAGCCGCGAGCTAGGGTTTGAAGGGGGGGAGGGGGTGGGTGGGGACTATGGAGGGGGTTGGTGTTTGAGGATATGCCGCGGCTACTGAAAATTTTAGCAATGGTGGGTGGAGATGGTGGTGGACGAGGGAGGGCGACGGTTCAGATGCCTCGGCTGCTAAAATTTTACTATAAGGTCGGTGCTGGAGGAGTGTGGGCGACGGTTGAAGTACGACAGCTACTAAAATTTGGGTAAAGGAATTGATGCGGGGCGGGAGTGCCCAAGATCACGCACGGTCTAATAACATTATGCGTGCATGATAATAAGGAAAAGTGGCGCGGATCCGCCGATTTTTGCAACGCTCAAGGCGGGTAGTTTGTTTTTTATATTTCTAGCCACCTGGTCTATCGCACATGGTTCGTCCTAATTTCCAAATAAACTTACCCGCCTTTTAGCTTCCATAGGTGGTGGTTTTACAGCGCACTTGCATCGCACACGGTTAAGCCAGTACCTCCACCCTTTGCTCGCGCTTGCGCGGTCGTGGTGATTTCAGCGCACTTGTATCACACATGGTTGAGCCAGTACCTCCACCTTAATTTTCTCGCGCTTGCGCGGTCGTGCTGATTCACATCGCACTTGTATCACACACGGTTTAGATATTATACCCCGTGTCCGTTGAGGATCATCAGAGTCTTTGCAGCAAAATTTAACGTTAGGGAGGGTCAAAAGACAGCCACACCAGCATGTGGCCCAAATATATATGAGTGAAAAGGGGGGTATGTGATGTTCAAAATTCCAATGCACAACTTTGACCCCGCGGGCCCACGGTTGGGCACGTCACTGAAGATCGATGAGAGGGTCTAGAAGTCAAGAATCACCTAGAAGTGGCCAAATATATGTACGAATATTGGTGATGTTTAAAACTTTAAATACACAATGCATAAATTCGGTGGCACCTGCGTTGCAAACCAGAAAGCACGCTAACAACCTAGCTAGGATATATATAATGACATAATGTCGTACCTAGCTAGGATGCAGGGCCCACCACCTCCCACTTCGTGTTAGCGGGGCGGATGCACGTAATGATCGATACTTTGGCCATACATGCATGTCGACATGACCTACCATAAGACAGACCAATGAATCTTTCGTTTGGTCAAATGAAAGTTGTTGTTGTCGATAAACCGCTTGGGCCAATAGATTGAACTATCATAAACATCGCACGAGAGGGACCACAAAACCAGCACCTCTTGCATGCGGCCCAAAATGATGTACGTTGGGAAGGGGTGATGTGTGTTTTCAATATAGAATAATGTACAATTCAGATGTGGTGCCTACCTCTCGATACAGACAACAACCATGAAGGCAAGGTAGTTAAGGACGAGATACGTATGCAGGGTTTGATGTAGGTCGACCCCAGCTATCCGAGCATCTGGGAGGGAATCCTGATAGCGCATGAGCTCGAGTTTTGGCGGTGACTGATACGTCTCCAATGTATCTATAATTTTTGATTGTTCCATGCTATTATATTATCAACCTTAGATGTTTTATATGCATTTATATGCTATTTTATATGATTTTTGGGACTAACCTATTAACCCAGAGCCTAGTCACTACAAAAAAAAGACACATCCGTGACATTTTGGGCCGAACAATTTTTTTTCTGTCATACATATGACACTTCTATGACAATAATTGTGACAAAACCCGGTATCATCATAGATGTGGTGGGCTCCTACTTCTATGACAAAAAATCATGACAGAAAATGGGCTTTTCGTCCTGGGCGGGCTGGAGACGCAGCTGCATGACATTCTTTGGGCCGTCCATGATGAAAAAACCATGGTAGAAGCGAGGGGGAGGAAAATTTCGGGGAGTTCCCGGTTACGGTAGGAGGTCGGGGGCTGAGCGATGCGCGCTTCTCTCGTACATGTACGCGCGTGTATGCGAGGCATTGGCTCTAACTGAACCCGAGCAAGGTGTTGGGCTCTAACGGAACCCGAGCGAATGCACTTCAGGCTACGCGTTACTGAACCCGAGCGATCGATCGATGGTTGTTAACTGAACCCGATCGAGCGATTCCTTCGCTACTGCTGCTAATTGAAGCCGATCGATTGGATGAACAGTGAGCATTGCTGGGGGGGGATTGGGTGAACAGTGAGCGGTGGTGTTGCCTCTGGATGAACATGACCCCGTGGTGTGGTGGAGGGCTGGATGAACAGTAGACGGTGGAGGGGTGCTCGTGGAGGGGTGGATGAACAGGACCTCGTGGTGTGGAGGGCTGGATGAACAGTAGACGGTGGAGGGGTGCCCGTGGAAGGGTGGTTGAACAGGACCCCGTGGTGTGGAGGGCTGGATGAACAGTAGACGATTGGAGGGGTGGTTGAACAGGACCCCGTGGTGTGGAGGGCTGGATGAATAGTAGACGGTGGAGGGGTGGTTGAACAGTAGCCGGTGGAGTAGCACGCTGTGGAGGCTGGATGAACAGGAGCCCGTGGAGGCTGGATGAACAGGAGCCCATTGAGGCTGGAGGAGGTCGACGGTGGAGATGAACAGTATCCCATGGAGTCCCATTTTGCGATACGCCACACCCCTCCCAATGAACAGGACCCCTGTTCCGACCGTAGCGCTCCAACACAAGTCCGTTTCGTCCGTTTTGCGGTACGCCACACCCCTCCCGACCAACAGGACCCCCGTTTCGACCGTAGGAGGTCCGTTTCCTCCGTTTTGTGGTACGCCAGACCCCTCCCGATGAACAGGATCCCGTTTCGAACATGGTCGGTCGAACACAAGGCCGTTTCCTCCGTTCTGCGGTACGCCAGGCCTCGTTTCCATCGCCTGTTCTGTCCAAGCCCTCCCGATGAACACGACGCATTCCGTTGCCTCCCCATGAACACGACGCATTCCGTTGCCTCCCCATGAACACGACGCATTCTGTTGCCTCCCCATGAACACGACGACGACGCTGTTTCTCCGTTCCGACCCAGCCATGTACACGAGCCTTGGCCGTACGTATGTGCGAGTAGGCATTCGAGACCCCGACAGTACGTACACATACGTGGCCATATTTTCTTTCTTGCACCCTGGCCGCTGTATGTACGTGTACATGCTACGTGTGCGCCTCTACTACGACACATGCACGCCTCTACATCGACCAATATATATGTACGTACACGTTCGCGACCAGAATGACAATGCTACCTACGCTTCGACCAAATGGGTCCCGACTGTCAGGCACTTCCTTGCATGCGAAAATGTAGCTGGTGGGTCCCAGCAGTCAAGGGGGGCGAAATACGGTTTCCCGTTCGGTGGGTCCCCGCTATCAGGTGGAGGAATGATTATTTTGCATGTAATAAGGAGGCACTTCCTTGCTGCGGCCGTGGACCCAGCTGTCAGCCTCTCCACGTACAGTCCACGTCCGATGCAAGTCGTTCGTTGACCACATTGACCACGCCGCGCCGAGAGCACCAGGGCGGTGGATGACGGCGAGGCCTAGGAAGGGCACGACGCGGAGCCGGGGAAGACGCGACAGTGGATGCCCACGCGTAGAGGAGTACGAGGGTTCACTGGTTCGCTGTAGTGTGAGGCTGCCGTTGCCGCAGAATAATAGGGGGTGTGGGTGAGTAGAGGGATGGCCTGGCCAGCGCTGGGAGTAGTAGGGGGCGGTGAAGCCTCCGCGGCATCGCAGCCGGCCACGAGAGGCAGGAGCACGAGGCACGACCGACGCTGGTATGGGCAGCTGGAGCAAGAAGACTAGAGGTTGAAGAAGCACTACGGCCGTTGGATGGATATCGTACGGTCACTGGAGCTAGAATCGTGCATATTGACTAAGTTGACAAAGCCCTCTGTCCCCGTCAACTTAGTAGGCCCACAAGTCAGCCTCCCACCAAGGTGGGTCCCAGCTAGCAGGGGGTATTCATTTTTTTTGAGCGGAATAAGGAGGCACTTCCTTGCGTGCGTAGATATAGCTGGTGGGTCCAAGCTGTCAGCGGCGGTAACGTTTTTTTCATGAAATACAGAGGCCCTTTCGATGGGTCCCTGATTTTAGGTGGAGGAATCATTATTTTGCGCGTAATAAGGAGGCATTTCCTTGCGTGCGGCCGTGGACCCAGCTGTCGGCCTCTCCACGTATAGGCCACTTCAGACGCATGTCGGTCGTTGACCACGTTGACCAGGCCGCGCCAAGAGCACCAGGGCGGTGGACGACGGCGAGGCCTAGGAAGGGAACAACACGGAGGCAGGGAAGTCTCGGCAGTTGTTTCCCACGCGGAGGGGAGTACGACTGTACGAGGGTTTACTAGTTCGTCTACCGTCGCCGGAGAATAACAGCAGGTGTGAGTGAGTAGAGGGATGGCTAGGCCAGTGATGGGAGTACGGTGGGGCGGTGAGGCCTGCGCGGCAGCATAGCCGGCCACAGGGAGGAGGGAGCAGGAAGTCCCGCCAGCGCTTGTTTGAGCGGCTGGAGCAGGAAGAGGAGAGATTGAAGAAGCACGACGGCCGTTCGCTGGACATCCAACAGTCACTGCTTGTGCGTCAACCTTTTTTTAGGAAAGCCTCAAATCTGTGGAAAACAGCATACAACCCATCTGCCATTATTTCTAATAATTTACAGCGCATTTGCTAATTCTTAAGGTTTTTTGGAGCCCATATTTTTTTAGCATTACAGCCCATATTGTGGCCACGGTTAAAAAATTAACGAAATTTTGCATATTTCGGTGCATTCCGAACTGTTTTTAATCCCGAAATTTTGACTCACATTCGAACTGATTTTAAAAATAACTGTATATCAATATAAAATCCAACAAATTTCCACGCATAAAAATTAATGTAATTTAAAATCTCGAAATGAAAAAAGTATATTTTAAACTAATTGCCGGTTTGATGTGCTTTAAAAATGTACATCCCATTTCTCATTAGTGATGGGACATTTTCTCTGCAGCCGAATGAAGCTCTCCTCGTCTTGAAAGATTTGCAGCCCAACAGGCCTGACAAAGCGACTTACTTGGCAAATCACAAAAAAACTAGGCTGTGGCCGTGGACCCAGCTGTCAGCCTCTCCACGTACATTACTCTTCCGATGGAAGTCGGTCGTTGACCACATTGACCACGCCGCGCCGAGAGCACCAAGGCGGTGGACGACGGTGAGGCCTTGGAAGGAGACGACGTGGAGCGGGGGAAGACGCGGCAGTGGATGCCCACGTGGAAAGGAGTACGAGGGTTCACTGGTTCGGCTGCGGCGTGAGGCTGCCGTCACCGCAGAATAACATGGGGTGTGGGTGAGTAGAGGGATATCATGGGCCAGCGGTGGGAGTAGTAGGAGGCGGTGAGGCCTCCGCGGCATCACAGCCGGCCACGAGAGGCAGGAGCACGCGGCACGACCGGCGCAGCTTTGGGCGGCTGGAGCAAGAAGACCAGAGGTTGAAGGAGCACTACGGCCGTTGGATGGACATCGTACGGTCACTGGAGCTAGAATCGTTCATATTGACTAAGTTGACAAATCCCACCATCCTCGTCAACTTAGTAGGCCCACAAGTCAGCCTCCCACCATGGTGGGTCCCAGCTAGCAGGGGGAGTATTCATTTTTCTATTCGTAATAAGGAGGCACTTCCGGTGGGTCCGAGCTGACAGCGGGGGGGGGGACGTTTTTTTTGCGAAATACGGTGGTCCATCTGGTGGGTCCCAGCAGTGAGGGGCAAACATTTGTTTGCGAAATACGGTGGCCTGTCCGGTGGGTCCAGCAGTCAGGGGGGAAATGTTTTTTCCGCGAAATACTGGTGGCCCGTCCAGTGGGTCCCTGCTGTCAGATGGAGGAATAATTATTTTGCGCGTAATAAGGAGGCACTTCCTTGCGGCTGCCGTGGACCCAGCTGTCAGCCTCTCCACGTACAGTACTCTTCCGATGGAAATTGGTCGTTAACCACATTGACCACGCCACGCCGAGAGCACCACGGCGGTGGACGACGGCGAGGCCTAGGAAGGGGACGACACGAAGCCGGGGAAGACGCGGTAGTGGATGCCCACGCGGAGAGGAGTATGAGGGTTCACTGGTTCGGCTGCGGTGTGAGGCTGCCGTCGCCGCAAAATAACAGGGGGAGTGGGTGAGTGGAGGGATGGCCTGGCCAGCGGTGGGAGTAGTATGGGGACGGTGAGGCCTCCGCGGCAGCACAACCGGCCATGGGAGGCAGGAGCATGCGGCACGACCGGCGCTGCTTTGGGCGGCTGGGGCGAGAAGTCCAGAGGTTGAAGAAGCACTACGGCCGTTGGATGGACATCGTTGACCACGCCGCGCCGAGAGAACCAGGGCGGTGGACGACGGCGAGGCCTATGAAGGGAACGACACGGAGCCGGGGAAGACGCGTCAGTGGCTGCCCACATGGTGGAGAGTACGAGGGTTGACTGGTTTGGCTGCCGTCGCCAGAAAATAACAGGAGGTGTGGGTGAGTAGAGGGATAGACAGGCCAGGGATGTGAGTATGATGGGGCCGTGAGGCCTTCCCGGCAGCACTATTGGCCACAAGAGGCGGGAGCAGGCGGTTCCGACGGCGCTGGTTTGGGCGGCTGGGCTGGAAGATCAGAGACTGAAGAAGCACGATTGCCGTTAGATTGACATCTAACGGTCTGACGCTGGTAGAGTCGATTACTGACTAAGTTTCTTTTTTGAGAAACCTTGTGTACGCGTGAACTTAGTAGGCCCACATGTCAGCCTCCAAATCTGTGGCAGACAACATAAAGCCCATTTGCTATTTTTTATAATTTCCAGCCCATTTGCTAATTCTTAAGTAATTTATTACAGCCCATTTTCTGCCCAGGACCATGGTCAAAAAGTTCAACCTTATTTTGCATATTTCGGTGGAGTCCGAACTGTTGTAATCCCGAAATGATAAACATTTTTTTAAGAACTTATTGATTTGCCAAAAAAATCGTTTTGTTTTTGTAAGCAAATAAGACTTGGGACAATTTAGTTGGTTTAAGGGAAAACCAGTGGTAAAAAATCAGCGCTAGGTGGGAAAAAACAACAAAAATAAGGATGTAAATATGAAAAGGGAATTTTTATGTGTTTTCAATATAATGATACGCGTATATTAACTAGTAAAACTATAGGTAGAGATTATAAAACGGATGTAGGACATGCGTTTCAAGAGGAAAATAGAACTGAGTTGTTTGTTTGATTTAGTAAAAAAAAACTGCCTGCGGATGTTGTAAGACAAAATATAACTAACGCTGGTGGGCAGAGGCCAGTAGATACCTGATGGATCTTTGTGCCCAGTTGTCGTCATGGGCTGGGCCTATTAAAAACACAACAACCCTGGGCAATCTACAACCCAGTTGAAACTTGCTCGACCTGAAAAAACAATATACGTGCTCAATAAATGAGAGAATTCTGCAAGTACATACTGATAACTAGGATGCGGCATGGATATTGTTTTTTTATCATGATAATAAGTGCATGCACTTGTTTCGAAAAAAATGGAGAACTGGGAATTCGAACGGCGGGTGCTTATGCTACCCATCAAATAAAGATCAGGTGCCTGAAAATTCGTGTCGAAACAAATGATTTAGCTTTATATCCACGTCGACCCTCGGCATGATGGTTGGAAGCAAATGCAAGTTCATACCAAAAGATCGTTAACAACACTACCAACTTGCGGACGACAAGGTAGTACAACTACCAATACCAAACTAACTTATAATCTTTTTACTCCCGGCCCTAGTGTTCGTCTGGTAGAAAATCTTGCAGAGGACCAGCTCCCGCTCCTTCTCTTGCTCCAGGTCCCCGAGGTGGTACTGGTGCATCACCCAGTTGGTCCTCTGCTGGTCGAAGTTCTTGTTGGTGTGCAGCACCAGAAACTTTTTTGCTGCCCGTTTGCCGGCCGTTGCCATCACCGGCAAGGTATTGCTGGTCTTGTGCCACATCGCGTGCATGCCACACTCCGACTGTATCTTGCGACGCATCCACGCGCCCCTTTTGAACGCCCTGGAATTGCGCTGGAATAAATGCTTCCTTAGGCCACTCAGTGTGATACCTGCAGTATTGTGGAATACAGGTTTTAGTGTACCTAGTTGGCATTTTCATAACATCTTTGGCATGTTGCAGTCACTTGTTTCACTTTTTATTATCTGTCAAATTGTAATTGCTTCACCAGGTCTGTTTCTAAAAAGAAAAATAGAGCTATAAACAAAGGAATATGTTTGTGCAAGTAGACGGCCGATCGGTGTCTTACCTGGAAGTTTCTCAGGTTGGGTGTAACATATGCCGTGCTCGCTGTCAATGGTTGGTATGAACAAATCGATGAGAGACTGAAATGTCGCGTTGTCAGCACTCACTTGGCCTCAAGGTGCTCGATCAGCTCCTGATCCGTGGGATCAAACTTGACGCTAGCCGGCAGCACGGGCCAATCCTTCTTCGACTTGCATCGGTAATTCCAGTTATATGGTACTCAATGTATGATCAATCGACTGTTTTAAGTGAATGATGAAAGATTTCGACAGATAAGTGGTACTCCAAATCGGAAGTCCAGAATACACGAACACACCACCGGGATTCTTGTGTCACCTCACGCGCAGCGTGTTGTCACGTCAATTCAATGTGTGGACATGATGAATAATTTGACCGACGTATACTAGTACTGCTACTGTACTACTTACTAGTCGTATTTAGTGTCACAATTTATACATAGGTTTAACTAACAAGTACGCACTTGAAGCCTAACTAATATATATATATATGTGTATGTATGTATATATGGCTTCTGCATAGCATCTCCATCATCATTATCAGTACATCCTACATAGGTGAGTTAGGATGCACTTGATCCTAGGAAGATATCTATCCTTCAAACCAGAGGAGTGCTTCAAACTAACAACATTACATAATATCCAACAAAAGAGGGTCATGCTACAGCAGCAAAATACATGGCTCAGTCTAGATATCAGCACGAATCAAGTTGTGCATATTTGCTGTTGGCATGAACCACATCGCCGCATGTCGGGTTTGCAAAAGCCATCCATCGCATGGAAGCTTGATGCCTTTCACACACTGAAGATTATCTGGCAACAAGCTGTGTCGACGAATCTCTGGATATGGTGATTCATGAAACCCATGGTATCATGTGTAAACACAGCCCCCCTCGCGAATGGAAGTTGCATAGCACAGTAATCATCGCCGGTGATATGATCGATGATTGGTTGGATGATCGGATAATTGAACCCGAGGAACAAGGAGTGGTTGTTGAGGCTATAAACCCGCAACCAGTTGAATACGCCTGGCCCAACGGAGCTGGGATCTTTCTCGAACACGAAGCAGCCATAGCCATCAATGTCACGAATGCCCCACGCATTGTACTGCATGTGGTTTGATGTAATGGTTTGGTCAATTTGGTACGTGCAAATGAGCATCAAATGACCGCCGTCAGCTGAACGAGTGATAAACCACCACCCATCGGCTGGTATGATTCCAGGTCCTGGAATCATGAAGGCCAGCGCATTGCGTGTGCTGCAACAATTCAAATTGGAGACCAAAAGGACAAAAATAAACAATCATGTTCAGAGTATGTGTGGAATTAAGCTTATTATAATAGTGACACATATCATAGACATAGAATTGCAATGCCGTGGTCATAATCATACCCCAAGTTAAAAAAAAATAAGCCAATGGCGTTCATATTCTAGCAATATGTCATGGTTCAAACATCATGTAACAATGAGAGGAAAACAGCTATGACAGCGCCTACTCATATTCTACCATAGCACTTACTACTACTGTTCTCATATCAACTCTAAGCAATAACATGCGTTGTTATAAAAATCATGTAAACGAGAGTAACATATAGCAATCCTGATGTTATGCTCATAATATGTATTCTAACAATCATTAGATGCCAATTGTTCTCATATCAACTCTAACAATAACATGTGTGGTCATAAAAATCTAGGAAATGAGAGGAACATATAGTAATGATGTGGTTATAGACATGCTATGCATCTTAAATTTGTAACAAATGAACAGGCAGTCGTATTCATAAGGTAAAGATGAGATGAGATAGAACAATTACACGACGATAGATTCCACCAATATAGGTAGCCAATTTGTGCGTCGACCGTGTAAACGATGCCATCGTGCACTATAGCATTAGACAGAAATGTTTCCTCAACAGGATTGATGATGAGCCATAACCATGTATGGTGACCGGATTCCAGATAGACTAATCCCTTGTTGAACAAGGCAATGAGCTTGTAATCCATGTAGTCTTCTGATGGTGTGGGCACTTCGCAGATTACAACTTTCTGCAAACAGAGGTCGAGCCAAAAGCTTGACGCATCTCGTGCGTAGTAGGCAGGAGTGTCCGGCGGGCTGCGAGGCTTGATGGCGATGGCATCCAAGGATGGAAGGGTGATCTCTCGCTGGGTGTAGATATCCACGAGACACCACGGCCTACCGGTGTGGTGGATGAGGACGATCCAGATGGCCTTCATGCCCGCCCAGTAGTGGCCGCACATGAAGGACAGGTGGACGGGTAGTGGTAGCATGTCGAGGGGCACCACGACAACCTCCATAGGATTGTCAAGTCGGTGTCTGGGGCACCTACGAGGATCTGGCATCAGCAAGCAGGGTGTCTTGAAAAGAGCCGGCCGGTTACAGAAGAGTAGACGGTACAAAGACACCAAGCATGCAGCCAGACGGATGGTGCTGAGTAGGTCCATAGGACTACAGATCTACTCCAAGAGAACATCGGGGAGGGAATTCCAATCGCGGCTCTGCGTGTCAGTCGGTTCTGCCATTGGGGTTTTCGGTGCCTGTGAGCCAGCGGGGAAGTGGATTCGGGCGGGCGAGCGAAGAAGCTTATCCTCGTGTGGCCGAGCAGTGAGCGGGGGGATATGGTACGCGTGAGGTACCAAGGAAGATGGCGCGAGCAGGCGAGCAGTGAGCGGGGGTAAATGGTGTGCGGCCGACGATGGGAAAGAGAGGAGGAAGAAGAGTGGAAGACGGGGAATAAAGTGCATTCAATCTCAATTCTACTAGTAATACTACCAAGATATACCATCCTTCAGAGTGTAAATAGTTACACCGATGACATGTGGGTCTACCACAACAGGGCCCATATGTTAGTTAATGGAGGAAAGAGGTGCGTAGGCGTATTTGCAGAAGCGTGCTCTACTGGCAAACATGATGGCAGTACTGGGTAAGGCTGATTTAGTAACACCAACATGCTGGTTCAGCTTATTAATTACGTGTCCCATCTACTACAGCGTGTATTGTCACTTCACTGTGAAGACTAGTTGAATAGTTCTCTCTGACCGAGATTGGGAATAAGTGGATCGTGAGGACTTCCTTTCTACAGTATCCCTATGCCTCTACGCTCACTTCACTCATTTTGCTCCGTACCTAGTCACTTGTTGAAATCTGTAGAAAGACAAATACTCCGTATTTGGGAACAGAGGGAGGCTTTTACTCCGTGCTATTTGGGAACAGAGGGAGTATCACCATATGGAGGGAACAGAGGAAGCTTGAAATATGAACATGTCAATGGGAGGGAGTAAGCCCCATGCATGCATGCATGCATGCAACATGCAACACTCACACGTACACATGGACGCACGCAATACTCACGCACCCATGCGGCACACAGCACACGACACAACACACACGCTCACGCTCAAGTGCTCAACCTACTCCCTACGTCTGTGAAAGACTGTACATTTAGAGATTTACACATTGACCAGGGAATAATTAACGCCCAAAAGTAGCAGACTTATGTGTGCATGCGACCATTGAGGTAAGAAGATTAAATGAAGGCCGTTGCATGCTGTAATTAAGGATAGACATGTAGCCTATACCTACAGCACAAGTTGGTGCATTAGTCAATCTATCGATTTAGATTAAAGGCTAAATGCATTGGAAGTGTAGATGTACATCATGTAGTACACTCTTTGTTGGAAGACCGAGGGAGGACATGTGCATGCACTCACATACACAGCCGGGGCGGTTCGTGCGCAAGGGTTGGACTCATGTTGCGCCTATGTAAAGTTTTGTTTAACTGATTTCTTTGCTCTGCCAACTGACAGGTGGGACCCAGAAACCAGGTGACAATTTAACCAGTCAACAAAGTGCCACGTCGACTATGTGGCCGGTCAGTAGGGTGCAATACGGTGCTCTACGATGAGCTAGTGATCGCATAATCGCCGCAAAACTATATATAGTGACCGTAAAGAGCGTACTGTTACATACGTTTACTACCAGTGTATTTTTCTCATTTCAAATTAAGCCATATTAATCGGAAAGGATGCAGTATGGACTACTACTACTAGTACTAGTACTGGTTTGATGTGTCCTGTCAACTCGTCGAACGAGGAGAAGCTTTCTTACTACGCCTCTCCCTCGCCCATGTGCGCGGTGGTTCATAGGACGAGGAGAGGGTTTTGACTATAGCGCCCTCTCCCTCTCCCTCTTCCTCGCCCTCGCGGTGGATGTGCAGCAGTTCAATCGGTGTCAGATTGCTAGAAGCATATTGTACTGTAGTATCATCATTGTTGGACCTTCCGAAGAGGCGAAGAGCCAAGTGCAAGGTTCACACGAGTACGAACTGTTGAACCTCCCGAAGAGGCAAAGAGCCAAGCGCAAGGTTGTATAGGAGTTGTCGTCCTAGTAGGAGTGTACTAGTACAACTATAGCGAACGATGCTACTGTATGATGCCGCCACGTCACGTATATCCAAAGCTGTGCCACCTTTTTTTCTCAAAGAGCGTGTTGGAGCCCGTGCAACAACCACACAAGTTGCACGTACACATAACACATTTACTAGTAATAAATTCTAAAGTACAAATGCCAGTATGCCACACAAGTTCATCTCCAACTCATGTGATAAATTTGTGCACGACTAGTCTACATATATTCACAGCGCTACCGTTCACAATTACCGTACTCCACTTACACGTTATAGATGGGCTACATGTCCTCCTCCAGGTTCCAGTCCTAGGTGCTCTTCATGGATGGCATGATCCATAGCGGTGGGGAACGGGAATCATTGTCGCAGCTTTCTAGTCCGGTTCCAAACGATGGAGACTCATCCAAGCTGAAGCAGCATAAATCAGGGATAGCGTGTCCCAGCATGTCGTTCATCCGGCGGTGCGCACTGAAGACACAACCATGCTTCATGAACGGCAGCCCTTCCGTGTCGTGCACGGAAGGTGGCATCCGGTTCACAATGGGGTAGCTGCCCCCGATGAAAAGCGAGTACTCTCCAAGAGTGTTCCTCGGCACCCACGTAGCATCACGGGGGTCGAACTCGGTGCCGTTCATCTGGTACACGCGACATCCCAGATCTGGACACATGGTGACGTACATAGTCAAGGTCCATGCATAATAATGTTGTGCTCAAATGTGGCGGTCAGTAATACTATGCAGCAAATCGTACTACTCTGGTATAGAGGAAGTAAAATAACCGGCTTATTATATATAGCCACTCTTGGCTACATGGATGAGATAGTAAGACATGGAAAAAAAATGGTGGCAGCTAGTGGGTTCAAGTCTTCAAGGGCCTAGCTAGCTATACGCGTCCTCCAAGGTAAAAAGTACTCCTACTAGTACTACAAAGTATACTACTAGTACAACAATGAAAGAGAAGGCGAGAGGGTTAAAAAATGGAATACTTGGGTAGATGGTGACGGTCCGATCGTGGTAGATTATGTGACCATGTTGCACAACAGTGGTACCATGGGTAACGACTGCTAAGATAGTTGATCCCAATATGCCAAAGTCAGCTACAAGGTTCCAGGTTAGACCGAATCGCGGATGCAAATGCACATCCAGGATCGGTGATCTTATTTTGATCAGGGGATGACTGGTCCCTGCAAAATAATGGAGTACCGTTAGGGATGCAAATGATGGTTTGTGCATTCCGTTTGCAATCTCCCGTACCGTAGGATGTCAACTAGATGAAACAAGTCCCCTAGCTTGTCACCGCGAAGATGCAGCCTAGATGGCGCATGGCGTCTTCGAACATGTAGGGGTACAAATCTGCCGCCGCCAACATGTGCCAGCCTCTGCCGTTACTGCCTCGTGCATTGATGGCAATCCTTATGTCGAACACCGCAATGAGATAGTAATCATCATAGCCACATCGCTTTGTCGGCGGGTCTGCAGTTGCTATCTTCTTCAATCTTGTGTAGGCATCATCATACGTATTCTTGCCCAGCCAGTCCGGAAGGCCGATCCCAATGGTGGAGAAGGGGTCTACCGGAACGGCCGCACTGTTGTGGATGTTGTGCAAAATCATGGTGGTATCCGGCCGGAGGTATGCAAGCCAATCTTCGTTGGCACCGACCCAGACCTATATATAAGACGGTGGGCAGCAGAGAAATTACGGGATGGAAATGGAATAACTAAGTACTACATGATCAAGCTCCATTACTCACCTACTCATTAGACAAAATCCGACTACCTCTCAACGTCGTCAACTCTAGCGGAGTCAACGTGCAACCATGGCCAGGGAGCGGTGGACTGTTCGAAGAATTGTGCCATAGAAGAACCTTCTCCTCGAGGATGCATGGCAGACCAACAAGCATGGCCTTTTCCCAAGCCCGTTTAAGCAGTGTCTTGAAAAAGTTGGTGCAGGAAGCACCGAATCTTGCGGCGGTGAGGACGTCGGAGCGGCGTGCGATTTCTACCAGAGAATCGTCGTCCAAGGTCTCCCAGCCCCGACGAGGAGGAGAACCGCCTGGCAAATCCATGGGAGCAGCGACGAACTGCCTTCTCTTCGGGGGGAGGGGAACTGGCGAGGAGGAGATAAGAGCGTAGTAACCGCAGGGCCTCGTCCCTTCCAACTGTAGATCGTTCCTCAACGAAGGGGTGAGGCTATTATTTACTACTCTAAATAATAGCACTAGTAAATAATAGCACTAGTAAGAAATTTTTGGCAATAGGTAGTAGTTTTTGGTACCATGGAGTACTGTACTAGCATTATGGAACGTTATGGGATTGCATTATACTGTAAATAATAGCACTAGTAAGAAATTTTTGGCACTAGGCAGTAGTTTTTGGCGTGGATTAAGAAATGTTGGGTATGTTTTTGCCATTTTTTGTACACGCCAACTAGTGTCAAAAAACATCCTCCATTATGTTACGGAGGAGTACATACTCATACTGTAGAAGTACTAGTACTACTTTTCTTAACTAGTAGTGCGGTGTACTGTACTTCTAGTCTAGTCTTGTATAGTGAACCAGTTTTGAAATCTTGAATCTCAGGGCCAAGGAGCTACAGTTGGAAGTGGAGGGTACTACTGTTCTCTAGAACCATTGTTGTACTATCAATGCAGGGGAAGTACACCTGCATAGTGGCCTAGTGGGTACTCTCGATGCTCTATTCAGCCGCTCCTCTCACGTAGCTGGCCTACTCAGCCGCTCCTCTCATGCACACACTAGCAGCCTGTTTATCAGCGACAGTTACTGCGGGGGCAGAACATTTGAGTTATTTGATATAGCGAGACTAGGCTTTTCGCTTCCATTTGTGGAGGTGTAATGGATCTCGTCGAACTTTGTTAGTAGTTCCTTCTTTATGAAATAGATGAAGCAAAGCTTTTGCCTCTGTTTCAAAAAAAAACACAGCAAGAGGTATTTCTTTTATAGTAGAGCCGATAATGGAGTGAAGTCCATGCATGCAACGCCACAAGCTACAGAGTAGTAGCAGAGCACTTTACGTACAGAGCCATATTGCACAGTTCCCAATGCCTCGCCAGGCTTTTCCGGCTCCTCGGGCTTAATTGGGAGGCGCTAGTTTAAATATGCTACTAGCTGGAAGCTACAAGCGAGGTGCGGCTAGGGCGAGCACACGAGCCACGTGATGCTGGGAAGGAAAACCCGTTCACGTGGCTAGGCTATCCAGTGCACCCAGATTGTGGGGCCGCACGTCCGTTTGACTACAAAATTCAAACTACCCGTGTAAAATATTGGCTCACAGCGAAGTGTAGTAGTACTATTTAAAAAAAGGCCGCCGTGCATTCGGCCGGGATCGAACCCAAAAAACGAGGTATACACTCCCGCGGCCACTAGTAGTACTCGTTGGAGTACAACGCAACCTAGAATCGCCTTTTGTCGCTAGTAGTACGTACATTGTTCCTTACAAGAAACCCCTAAGAGCATGGCTAATAGTATAGCCAGCTGCTGGCTATAAGCCAGTGCCATGTCATCTACAACCCATCTTATAGCCAACATGTAGTAGTAGTTTATTTCTTATAGCCCGCTGACTCAGCTCTATTGTACTTGCTGTAATATTGCAAGAAACCACTAAAATGCCAAGAAATTACTACCAATTGCATACGTGGCAGACTTAAGATAAGACTACCTTATCAACCATTGTACATGCTCTTACCAACAAAAATCCTCGAGTGACCTCCTACCTCCGGCCCGTCCACCAAGTCATCCTTGGCCATGGGACGCAACTACCGCTGCCGGTAGAAGGCGAGGTCAATACCCAGATGCCAGCTTCGTCCGGCGCTCGCGGTCGCTAGCTATCCAAGATCGCTCCGTCCAGCTGCTTGTCTGCAAGGTTTGCTAGCTAGATTGGCAAGGCAGCGTGGTGGCTTGCTCACGCGCGCTGCTCTAAGCCCAGCCATCTGGCTCGAGCGAAGGCCAGCGCGGTGGCTTGCTCGCTCGTGAGTCACGCTCGGGCCAGCCTGCCAACCCGTGCGGAGGCCAACGTGGCGTCCAACCCGTCCGGTGGAGCGGCGGCCAACTCGCTCATCACCGGCGCTACCGACGAACACGCATCAGTATTGTTTGAAGTAATGTTCGGGAAAAATAATGATTTGAGGGGGAATAACAGGATAGAAGGTCAGATTTGGGTCCCTCGTGTCAACGGTCAAACAAAATGTGTTGGTTTAAGCTTCCTCGTCAGCACGGACATGTGGGCCAACCCTGTCATAAATGGGTTTAAACGAACCTAATCGGTAGGAGTACTAGGTAGTTTTTGGCGTGGATTAAGAAATTTTGGGTATGTTTTTGCTATTTTTTGTACAATAGATTCCTCCTAGGGCTGGTTGAAAGTGGTAGTTTTTTCTTAAATACTCTACATATTGTAACTTGGAGTGAAAGTTAAGCTTTGGAAGCCAATAAGCAAGGCTAGTTACATAGTGCATATGTGTAAATGATTGAAAGTAAATATCAACCATGAGTGACTAATATCTTGATGGAAAACTCGAAACTATGGAATACTAGGAAAAGAAATGCATGGTTGGAATACTAGCAATGTTCATGTCCGTTGCAACGAATCATAATTAGAATAATACTTATTCACAAACATGGTACAAAACACTCTAATTTTGATATACATATGTCACTAGAGATATATTATGTTTCAATTAGAATATATTCCTTGGGCTGTTTTGGTGAGGTCAGGGAGGGATGTGGTTGGTTTTAAGATACTAATTATGGGTTTTTCTGCAAATTGGTAGACAAGTGGGATGTTGGTGAGAAAAGGCAACAACTTACCTCACAATCGTTAGATGTAGATCTAATGGTCAGAAACGACGGATGGCAGACACACCAGCATCACCAACTTAGTCTTGTGTAGGAGTACTAGCAAGATCCGTGCATTGCACGGAACATCAAGATGCATTTTTTTATAAAACACTTGTTGTGATTGACCCTTGCGGGAGTAATCCCATGTGTAAAAACTAATGATATCTCGAGAAATATGAGATAAGGTGAAGAGGAGTGGGGTGTGGTGGTGGTTGGTGGTCGAACTGATCGGTGGCATGGGGATTGACGACGCCGATAGCGGCAACCAGGCCAGTTTGTTCGAGAGGCTTCCTTTCTTAATTGCTCAACAATGAGGTTTGTTGGAGATAAGGATGAACGAGGGAAGGCCTTGTCTGCAAATGTGGAGAGGGGTGCGGGTATCTTTTAGTTTAATTTCCATCCATCAGATATAGATCGGACGGTCTATATTGCAAGATGGCACACGTACCATCATCACCAACTCGGTTTTTTATAAGAGAAGAAATATAAGTATGGAGATACAAACGTATTACCGATACTTGCTTCCGTAAACTAGCATCTACATTCTATTCAACGCCTCGGCATGTGGGGCCTTAGCACAATGACTACTCGACTGATCGCCGACAAGGAGGGGGTGACGGCGGCGCGCTTTTTGGCTTGCTCTAGTCCTAGTAGTCATACTAGGTGGTCTAAGCATGTGTAGATTTATTCTTTTTCACGTCTCATGTTCTCCGTACTGCCACGACTGTTCATGAATAGACGGTAAGTTATTCACGGGGAAACCCTTGTTGAGCGTGTTTGCGAGAGAGAGAGAGCGTGTGTGATATGTTAGAGACTGAGGCAATGATAACAAATTATTTGTGTCTATGTGTGTGGAGGATAGAGAGAGACATGTACATGGGGCTTTGTGTTGTGTAACGTGGAGACACATATACATAATTAGAGAGTGAGTGTGTGAGATACACATGCAGACATGAGGAGAGATGAGGATCCAGGTAAATGGGTGTTTGTGCGTGTCTGTGTGTGTTTGTGCACGCGTTTGTGTGTGAGAGGGAGAGAGTGTATGTGGAGTAGAGAGACCACTGATGATGTAAACCTAGTATAAGGGAAGGGGGGACGGTGTGACATGTGTAGTAGCAAGATAGCACGGGTGCGGGCAGGGGGAGCAGACTATTTGGAAGAGACATTGAGTGTGTGTGTGGGAGAGGGGTGTGAGAGCGAGAGAAAGAGAGAGCTAGCGAGGCAGAGAGAGAGAGAGGAAGAGAGGGGGCGAGAGGGGTCGTTTGTGTCCATAAATGGCGTATAGATAGGGAGACAATGTTGATGTTGTCCGAAATTGGCCTATGAACGGAGACACAAGGGAAGCGAGTCATTGTGTGTGTGATAGGGACTTCATGAGAGATCTAGAATAGATGGTGTAGAGAACAATGTGCTAAATCGAGAATGATTATACATTAGGGAGCTATGCAAAGAGTCATGACATATATGTATACAGGGAAGGAGCTGGGGCAGGTCCGCGTGTGGGAGAGATAGAAAAGGAGAGTGGTGCACAAGGAGACAAAGTGTGCTTGTTTGCAGTGGGGGTGGTGTGTGAGGTGAGTGCGTGAGAACCACATAACTAGGGAGATAGACGTTTGGGGGCGACGTTTTGTGTGTATGGGAAATATACACTCTACATAGTGCGTGTGCTTGGGTAAGAGAGATAGCGGGAGACCTAGAGAGTGAGGGAAGAGATGTGTGCTTGCCCGAGAGACAAAGTGATAGAGACCTATGTTGGGGTCTGGACTTTACAAGAGAGGGATGTTAATCTGCTCGTGTGTTGGTGTTTGGGGGAGAGAACGACTTCTTTGTGTGTGTGTGTGTGTGTGGTGGGGGGGGGGTTGAATTCAGATAGAGAGTGAGGTGTCTATATTTGAGGGACTTTAGCGTAATTGAGATATTGTGCACTCATGGTTGATCAATTTGTTTTGACAGTTTGTACTATGAGATAATGACACTTTTGAACATGCGTGATATACCTTGATGTACCAGAATTACAAACCTAAGATTGGAATTTTGGAATTCGACTCCATCGTTAGCTTATGTAAATCATTTAAACGGAGGTACATTTTTTAAGCCGGGATTTCGTGATTTCAAATTCATATATCAAACCTAGAGATATACACATACGGGATGTTCAAACTTTATAATCATCCACTTTATTCATACACATACACATTTTTGCTTTTGTCATCATATTTAGGATAAACACATTTGGAATTTCATTTGAATTGGACAGTATGATGGTATTTGCTTGCAGTAGCTCAATGATCCATATTTGAATTGAATGGACAATCTAAGTTTCGAGTTGGAGACATTGATTTTCATAACTTGCACATTTTTCTGCGTGCAAAACAAACAAATTGTCGGCCATGATATCATAGTCGGCCGTACGAGAGCAGAATACTTATAATTTTAGGCGCCAAAAGCTTTCAAACTTCCCGCTCACATCGAAATATCACGCGCCCAAAAGTTTAGCCCTGCGATATTCCTGTTTTACCACTGCCACATGAACGGAAAAGGGCTGCTTTGGTAACTCAATTGTTTTCCCCTCTTTGCCCCCAACATTCTTCCCCAGAGCCCCTCCCCTTCCCCTCCCCGACGCCCCAACCACGGCAAGCCGCCGAATCTAGTCCTCCGCCGCAGTGGTGGACCTCACACCCCGCCGGATCTACCTTCCGCACCTTAGAACCCCCAACTGCCAACTCACCACTTCACCAGAGCCGCTTCAGCGACTGGCTTGTCCTTCGCTCCAGATCTCCTTGACCGCCATCATGGTCCACCGCACCGGATCTGCTTAACCGGCACCCTCGTCCACCACAGCGTAGGCCCTTCACTGACTCCCTCGTCCGCCCCTTCGCTGGCCCTTCATACAAGCCCTCGTCCGCCGCAACAGATCCACCTCACCGAAAGCACTGTACAACGTGCCTGCCGAAGCCTTCGCCCACTGCACCGGACCCGCTCCACGGACGCCATATGACAACGATACCCATACGCCGCCGAGAATCAGGTACTATTATCCAACGGCCGGCGCCTATGTTCACTTTCCTAGCATAAGCACCGCACCTTTGAATTCTTCAGGGCATTATTCAGTTTTTCATGAGACGCGTTATTCTGCTTGCACCTGTAGGGCCATACTTCTGGCAGTGAACATGTTACATGTGCTAAATTACATACCAGTGCACATATAGTTAATATGCTTTAGTTTTGTTCTGATGCCACCTGTTGGTTCCATCATACTTCTTAATGTTCTCTATGCTTAATTACACATCAGCAAACTAGCATGTGGTTCCACTGCTTTTTGTTTGTTTTACCCTACATTTTTTGATGCTAGCTATTACATCACCGTTCTGAGCCTCTGTTCATTACTTGTTTGTGTGTTCTTGATCTTCCCAAGTTGCATGACTAATTTGATGCTTCTATTAATTATGGAGCTGCCAACCCCATCAAGCAAAATATTTGTTCTTTTGGGGCTGGCACCTCGAACAAGTATAAAAATAGAGGGAAGCAGATATACTCCCTCCGATTCTATTTACTCTGCGCATAACTCTTGACCCGCATACCAAGGAGGGCTCTGGTTTAATTTCTCTGGACTAATTTGCCAATTATTTAGGGCAGAGGTGGATGGGGCAGGGCACAAAAGGAAACCAGCGCTAGTTATCGGCAATGCGCAGACTAATACGAGAAAACTGAGAAAAAGTTATACGCAAACTAAAAAAGAATCAGAGGGAGTATTGTCGTGTATGCACACACCCTTCTTTCATTAGTTTAGATGAACCATTGATGATCAATTCAGACCAGTGCATGCGATTAAAATTAATTTTACCTAAATAGATGGTGCAGAATAAACTACAACAACTAGATTTGCAACCACGGGATGCTGACGTTATCTTGAAAGAACATTGCAACAGCAGCTAGGCTTCATAGCAACATATGGTAAGCTAGTGTGTTTTAGTACATGTGAAATGTAATGCGAGTGGGCTGCTTTCTTGGCTTGTGCCCTCAACGTGTAATCCTACCGAATTACAAATAGTTCAGTTGTCTGCTTTGCTGTATTGCTTGATTCGAATGCTTATTTGTTGTTACGCTATACTTGAGTTGGCCAATATGTCAGCAGTGCCTGCTGCACTATCGTAAAGAAATGCATGCCTATTTCATTTGAGTCCTTAACTTTTCCTCTCAACTTCATCACAAGACTGTCTTCGTAGTTTATATGAGCCCACACTATTAAGTGCTTTCTCAGATTATTTCAACTGCTTAGAAGCCTTGGCAACTTAAATATAGCGGTTGTACACTCCCTTTCAACTAGGGATGTCAACTGGGTCCGGTTTAATCCTGATTAAAGTCCACTAGTGGTATGATAGTTCAAAAGAGTTTTTGTTTTTTTGAGGAAAATGAACTAGGGAGGTAGCAAAAACTAACTAGATGGGAATGGCGGATTTCTTTTATTTGCCACTTACATCCCTAGTTTCATCTTACCATTTTAATTTCTTTTCGGCTGATGCTGCTTCGAACCATTTAAATATAGTTTGCCATGCTCGGCAATAATTCGTCTGTCGTTTACCATGTAACTGCATGGATCATATGATAACTATCTCTTACTGATGTCTAGCAGAAACCTTTCAGGATGCTGTTCACACTAGGACACAATGTACAACCCCAGAATCTATTTGTGGAAGTAGTGCGCCATCCATGTTACTAGACGGTAGCAGTTCAGAGGCAAGACCGCCGGAGAGCAGTCTGAGCACAGATATTATAGTGCTTGAGGCTCTACTAGAGGCAGAAAGAGATGGTGTGGCTGTCATGAATGAGGTAATATTTATCTTGAGGCTGGAAATTACGGAATTAGCGTCACGCATTATGCAAGCAACCCAAGAATTGGAGGAAGTAAGAATGTTGCATTTGAAGACGGAGGAGGTTCTGCTGTTTCTGCTATCTGAAGCCCAAGATAATCCCGGTTCTTGTCTAGATACCAGTTGAAATTTTCATTATATTATTGTACTTGCATGTTGTGTCATGTCTCTGAATGGATTATGTTGCAAGACCCCCTATGTTGTCCATGTGTTGTAATGATCCGAATTTTTTAGGCGAGGTAATCCTCGGTACTTGTATGATTGACATAAGGTGAACTATTTGTTGTGTGAGCATATTGTATTGGATGAAATAACTGTTTGACTCGGAGTGTATCCAACCTACTGAATTCGAAGATCATGGCATTTCTAAATCATAATCATATATAAAGGTGGAATAAAGCTTTGTTGTGGTTTTGAAGAAATAAATAACAAAACATATAATTATCTGTGGATATTCGTAATCGAATACAAATTGGATTTGAATTTAGTTTGCCAGGTCCCAGGGAAAACCTGAATGCTAATTCTCCCAAGTTTTGAACGAAGCGGCTAAACACCCACTATAATTTGTGGGCTGCTCGAAGCAAGTGTTTGCGAGATGGAAATTACTGTCTACCCCTGACACTTGACATCCTTATCGACAGGATTTACACTGCTGTCGATAGCGGTAGTGTCAGTGTCAAAACTGGAGGATCTCGGGTAGGGGGTCCCGAACTGTGCGTCTAGGCCGGATGGTAACAGGAGGCAGGGGACATGATGTTTTACCCAGGTTCGGGCCCTCTTGATGGAGGTAAAACCCTACGTCCTGCTTGATTAATATTGATGATATGGGTAGTACAAGAGTAGATCTACCACGACATCAGAGAGGCTAAACCCTAGAAGCTAGCCTATCGTATGATTGCATGTTATGGTTGTCTACCTACAGAATAAAACCCTTCATTTTATATAGACACTGGAGAGGGTTAGGGTTACACAAGGTCAGTTACAAAGCAGGAGATATCCATATCCGTATTGCCTAGCTTGCCTTCCACGCCAAGTAGAGTCCCATACGGACACGAGACGGAGTCTTCAATCTTGTATCTTCATAGTCGAACAGTCCGGCCAATGGAGATAGTCCGGCTGTCCGGAGACCCCTAATCCAGGACTCCCTCAGTAGCCCCTGAACTAGGCTTCAATGACGATGAGTCCGGCGCGCAGTATTGTCTTCGGCATTGCAAGGCGGGTTCCTTCTCCGGATACATCACAGAAGAATTTGAATACGAGGATAGTGTCCAACCCTGCAAAATAAGTTCCACATACTGCCGTAGAGAGAATAATATTTTAGCAAATCCAATTTGCTGACTCGTTCTGGCAGCATGACGTTGTTTCACGGCCCGGCGATTATTCGAACCGTTTTTCTTCAACCAGCTCCACACATAACGCGAGGCGGTTTCTTGACACGTCTTGTCAAAGCGGAGATCGTGTTCCCCCAATTACGGGATTCTCATTAATGCGGTCGTGGGTAACCCAACCGTGTCTAGGACTCCTAGATTATAGGCAAGTCCTAAACGGCTACGGAGAGGACGCTTGATATTCACCCTCTTTATAAAGGGACACGGTTTTCACTTTTCCCCTCTCGTGCTCAATTGAACCCTTCCCCTGCCTCGAGTTCTAACACCTAAAGCCCAAGTTAGGTGCTCCGGATCTTCAATCATGTCTGAATCCAGCCTTCAAGGCCGATGGATGCCCTCCTCTGTTACGGAAGAGGACATTAAGAAGTTGAGGGAGGCCAGATACCTGACCGCCAAGGTTTTGCGTCGACTGCCTGCTCGAGGGCAGGTCGTCCCTACTCCCGAACCCAACGAGAACGTCGTGTTCGTCTCCCACTTCCTCCGAGGCCTAGGCCTCACTCTGGATCCCTTCGTCAGTGGTTTGATATTCTATTACGGGCTAGATTTCCACGATCTAGCTCTGGACTCCTTTCTCCACATCTCGACATTTATTGTCGTGTGTGAGGCCATTCCTCCGCGTTACCCCTCACTTGGGCCTGTGGCTCAAGACCGTTGAAGTAAAGCCGAAGATGATCGAGGGGCAACATGCAGCGTGCGGAGGTGCATCAATAGGCAAGATGGCAGGAGTTCCATGGCCGAAAGGTTCCTTTACAGAGGTGTCCGAATTATGGCAACGGGAGTGGTTTTACATCACGGCTCCCAGAAGTGCCAAGTGGGCGGCTGCCCCCGCTTTCCGCTCAGGCCCCCCACCACAACTGATGTCATAGATTAGCAGAGGTCTGAGCTGGGGTCCAGCCAAAGACGTGCCTATACTGCAAAGCCGCATCCGAGATCTCTTCGAGGGAGATTTTAATTTGGTTGTGGTAATACAAGTTATGCTGGTTCGTCAAGTTCAGCCTTGCAAACGCCGGCCCCTTTGCTTGTGGGAGTTCAAACCAGAGGGACCGCGTGCCATTCAAAGTTTCCTCGGCCTGACACATGAGGAGATGTACAAGTCATTCTTTGGACCTCAAGTAGAGTGTCCAGATATTACCGAGGACGTGGGCCTAAGCAGTAACCATGCCGCCGAACAAGTAAGAAATCCTCTGGCCGAACACACTGTCTTTTATTCATCATGAAGTTATTTCTGAGAGTTTGCTTTTTGACCAGGACTGGCTAACAAAGGCGAAGATGATTCGGCGTTTGGCCCCCCTCCCTGAGGGTTTGGAAAATCCGGTATTGGAAAAGATGCTCGAGGTCGCACCTTTCCCGAAGCCCTCGAAGGAAGATACGGGGGGGGGGGGGATAATACGGGCGGACGCGGGCCCCCATCGCTGCCAGTTCCAACAGAAGGAATGAGCGTCTCCATGAAGGAGGATAACCGGGGGAGGAAAAGGACCGCTTCCGAGGACCGGAAGCCGAAGCCTCCAAACGGGAGAAGAAGTTTCCCACAGAGGGTCCTGCCTCGGGGGGTGCTTTTGCCGCACAAAGTCCGCGGGGGGATAAACCCTCCAACGAGTCGTAAGTGATCCAAAATACTTTAATAGTAAAGGTATGCTATCTTTTTTCTGAGAAAATAACCACCACATATATCTTGCAGTTCGGGCCTTAGCCCCTCTCAGCTGAGCTCGTCTTCGGGGGATCTTCTTCCAGAGATGATGGAGAGCGAAACGCCTCCCCCGGACTCCTCCGCTCAAGAAGCGGGTGACCCCGAAGTGTCGTCACAGAGGGCCTCTCCCGATCCGGTGAGGCCAGAAGATAATCCCATAGACCCCCGAAGTCCCTAGCGTCCGGCTCCCAAAGAGAGCAAACAAAAGAGTCCGGCACCGTCTCGTATGCGGTAGGACGTTCTGAGGGAGCTGGTGGGGTGAGCGGCCATCTCAGAAGAACATCGTACGCTGATGGGTACGGTGATGGAGAGAATTTCGTCCGCCGAAAGTGGATTACATGAAGCCTTTATGAGTCTACTGACAGGCTTTGAGGTACGTGAGACAATATGTGATAATACTGCACATGTTAGGTGTGCCCTGTGTAGATAGTAGCCCCTGAGACTCTGGTTGTCGTCGAGAACGGCGGCGAACAGAGGATCATAGTCCGAGGCAATAACCAGACTGCCCCTATGTGCAGGTGGTGGAAGCTCTGGTGGCTAGCCGGACTAGTGAGTTTGCCAAATTAAAACGGTAACTGGATGCGGCAGACGCCGACATCGTGCTTGTTAACAAGAGGCTTGACGAGGCACAGGGTAAGTGTTATTATCTGGTGAACGCCACATAGTAAGAGCAGCATGATGCCAGTATCTTTAATATGTTGTGACTGCAGATGGAGCTGCCACCGTGGAAACCTTGCGGGAAGAAATTGCCCGAGCCAAGGAACAAGCGAGGATTAGTAATGCGACTGCTTTGAAGGCGGCCGAAGAGTTGAAAGCCGAGAAGGCCGCACATTGCGAGAGCCAAGAGAAGATGGCCAAGATGGCCGTAGAATTAAAAGACACTACCGACCGTTGCCGGGTCCTTGAAAAAGAAAACCGAGCGAAGGCAACGGACCTTGAGAAGGCCACGATGGCGGACAAAGACACCCGTTCTTCTATGAGAGCGAAGAAGGAGGAGCTGCGGGAAGCCGGGGATATTGCGGCTGGGAAGCCCTTCATGTTACAGAGGAAGTTCGGAGATCCACGGTATGCCCCTCTGGATCGGCTGTGGAGTTCGGCAGATGCGTATATGGATTTGGCAGCGAGCGCTGCCGATGCGGCCAAATACTTTGAAGGTCAGACAGATCGTGAAGTGGACAAGCTGTTCTGGTCGCAATTCAACGTGCCAGAGCGTCCGCTTTCATTGACTGGCCAGCTAGCCGAATGAGCCGAACTGAATAGGTTGTCCGGACTCGCCATGAGGTCTGTTGTGGATCAGCTATGGCCGGAAAAGCCAAAGCCGGACAGCTATTTCAGCTTAGTGCAGCAGTTCCTTGGTGCGGTGCCACGCATTAATGCGATGAAGAGGCCGGCGTGCATAGAAGGCTTGCGGATGGCCCTTGCCCGTGTTAAAGCATACTGGGCGGAGATGGACGCTACCACTGTTGCGGCGCAGGGTTCGGCCATAGGCCGAGTGGTAAGGATGGAAATTTTATCCATGGACATAGATATCCATGGATATCCAACCCGAATGGATAGGGTTTGGATATGCTTTTGTGTCCATGGGCGGCGCCCAAACCCGACCCAATTGTTCGTGGGTAGGGCATGGATATAATCTTGTACCCATGGATATGCCCAAACCCGACCCGATAGCATGACTTAATGGAAAAAAATCTTCCATCCCAGCCCCACATTAACATGTCCCATGACAATTTTACACTTTTTTATCTAAACCATGCATAAGAAATCAGACAATCCCCATCGTAACTTTTATAAGTTGACAGTCAATCCCCTCTGTAACATACTCAAACACCCCTTCCCTTATTTTTATCTCCTTAAATGACTCGTCATTCTCATCTGTTAGAAAAATACTAAATGATCTTAGGTTGTTACTGGATGTTGATTTACCATAAGTGAAGCCTAGCATGCCACGAGTTGGAAGAGTTTATGTTAATGTTGTGTTAAGTTTTATTTACATGTTTCGACAGGGCCCAATGGATATCCAGTGGATATGGATATCCATCGGATTTGGACATGGACACAATTTTTCACCCATGGATTTTTTCATGGACGGGCAAAGACTGTCTTCATGGATATGGATATGGATTTGATATTGTTCAACCCGATCCAAATCCGACCCATTGCCATCCTTACCGAGTGGCTGCCGAGCACTATTTCGAGGAGGTTCTCGAGGGTGCTCGTTTGATAGAGGCCCAGTGCTCGAAGAATATTATGTTTGAGTGATATGTATTCTCATTGTAAACACAATGCTTTTATGAAATTTAATAAGGCTATGTTTATACTTTTGCCTGAAAGTAGTATGATGCCTCCTGTGCGGCCATTTATGTATACATGTGTATAACCTGAAAGATTGTAGCCATCGGCTTCAACCCCCACGCATATAATGCGGAGGTGCTCGCGAAAAACGCGTGTTCACACTTAACCCAATGTCTTGGTCCTATTAAGGAGGTGATAGCGTAGCGAACGAGGCAACCGGACTATAATGCTTTAAGACTTTCACTTAGCCATAGGAGTTTGATAGTGGGGCTACTAGATAGCCCCTGGTGGCTCCGCACTGTCCCGATCGCGGGGTGCGTACATTCCTGGCCAGAAAATGGCCCTTCGTTAAGGCGGAGGAATTCTAACATTTCGATAGGTCATCGAGTGGTTGACTAGGCTCACGCTATATCATGCCAGTCAGTTTTCGGCTTTCTCTACTGAGGTGCTCGTCCGGATGAACCAGGCCACAATCATAGTAGTTCTCCTGGTACTACCTTAGCCGATAAAGCGGAACATAAGGCACCCAAACACAGGAGCCGGGCAAACCCAACATTTGACCAAAGACAATGATTCAGAGCTGATGCATATAGGGCCAAACTCCCGACGCCGAACACTCCCAAAGGTATTCGGTCTTAAAGGTATAAACCGGGCCTAAATAGTGCCCTGTGTAAGAAGCCCCTTGTGTCCAGGAACGTGCATTATTCTGACGTGGCCACATGCCAAGACGTCAGCATCCTTATCAACTGTGCTGAGAATTCGGTGGATGTGTATCAACAAGAGACAGTAAAAAAGGTTTACGCAGGGTCTTAATCTAAAAAGAATCCTTGGAGCGGGTCCCTGCTGCACGTCTACGGCTGTGTTTCCATTGTGCAGTATCCTGGACGGGTGTAGCACGATGATCAACTGTAAAAGAGAGGAACATAGGTGAAAAAGTTGTCGTGAAAAAAGATAGTTTTCAAAGAAACCATGTATAATTCAAGATGAGTAAAAATTGCCACTTGTCTGCGCGCGTTGAGCCCCTTGTATTTGTAGTAGGGGTGTGACCATTGATCCGGTATGAATTACATATAGCTGCGCTGGACTCGTCTAACTATGTCCGAGGTCTTGACGACCTGTTAAATGCTTTAGTTGGTGAGGCCGTTTTTAGTGTGCAGCTGCCAAGGCAGCCGCACTCTCTTCGACGGGCAAAGATCGCTTAATACTTCCGTTCACCGTAATGATGCCACGTGGGCCGGGCATCTTGAGTGTGAGGGAAGCATAGTGCGGTATTGCATTAAAGCGAGCGAAAGCTTCGCGTCTGAGTAGTGCTTGATAGCCACTTTGGAACGGAGCGATGTGGAAGGTTAAATGTTCGCTATGGAAGTTATTGGGGAAGCCGAATATAACCTTTAGTAGCAGGGAGCCCATGCAATGAGCCCCTGGGCCTGGCGTTACTCCTTTAAAGGTAGTATTGCTATGGCAAATTTTCGTTGGGTCTATCCCCATTTCGCGGATTGTATCCTGGTATATCAGGTTTAGACTGCTACCACCGTCCATCAGGACTCGTGTGAAGTGGTATCCGTCAATTATTGGGTCTAATACCAGGGCAGCCCATCCTGCACGTCAGATACTTGCTGAGTAATCACAATGGTCGAAACTGATCGGTTGAGACGACTAGTGGCAGGACTCCGCGGTGATAGGCCCTTGGGCATATTTTTCTGGGAGTGCCGTTTTGTTTCTTCCCTTGATCACGTGTAACACGTTTACTATTTTGACTTCTGGTGGAAATTTCTTTTTTCCCCAGTGTCTTGCTTGAGAGGCTCATCCTCGTCTTCGCTTGGTGTATCCTCCCCCTTGTGTACGGTGTTGAGCTTGCCGGACTGCTTGAAGACCCAACATTCTCTGTGGGTATGATTAGCGGGTTTACCAGTGGTGCTATGGATCTGACATATTTGGTCCAGAATTTTGTTTAGGCTGGACAGTTCGTCTCTGGCGCCTTTAGAGGGCGGCTTTTGCTGACCTGGCCGAGAGCTTTTGAATCCGGCGTTTACTGCCGTGCTCTTCGTGCTGTCTTCTTTGTTCCGGCGTTTGTTATTGTTGTTGCGCCGTGATTTCCCATTTCCATCTCTAACTTCGGATGTACTGGGGGTCGCTGGTGCTGCATCTGGCTAGCCAGCTATCCTCGCCCGTGCAAAAGCGGGTCATGAGGCTTGTTAATGCTGCCATTGTTCTCGGCTTTTCTTGGCCGAGGTGTCTGGCAAGCCATTCGTCATGGACGCTATGCTTAAAAGCTGCCAAGGCTTCAGCGTCCGGACAGTCGACAATTTGGTTCTTTTTAGTAAGAAACATGTTCCAAAGCTTTCGGGCTGACTGTCCGGGCTGTTGAGTTATATGACTCAAATCATCCGTGTCCGGAGGTCGGACATAAGTCCCTTGAAAATTTGCCCGAAAGGCGTCTTCGAGCTCTTCCCAACTTCCAATGGAGCTTTCGGGGAGGCTCTTAAGCCAGTGCCGAGCTGGCCCTTTGCGTTTGAGGGGTAAATACTTAATGGCGTGGAGATCATCTCCCCGAGCCATGTGGATGTGGAGGATATAGTCCTCAATCCAGACCCCAGGGTCTGTTGTTCCATCGTATGCCTCTATGTTTACAAGTTTGAATCCCTCTGGAAATTCATGGTCCAACACCTCATCGGTGAAACATAGGGGGTGTGCGGCACCCCGATATCTGGGTGTACCGCGTTGTTTGGATGTTTGTTGTGTTGCATCGTATGCTGGAGCACGCTTGCATGGTCCATAGATGGATCTGGTTTCGCCCTCCTTTTGATTCGAGCCCTCGCGTAGACCGCGTATTGGCTTATGTGCGGCGTTGCTTGCTGCTTTATGTTGGTCGTGAGGTCGTCTATCCGGCCAGATGGGTGTTTTAATTTTTGGTTGTGGGGGGTCTGAGGCCTCCTCATCGAATTCAGGTAGCAACTTCCGCTTTGGGTAGCTCTTGGTGGGGCGATTGCCGCCGTACTTCGCTACTGTGTTGAGTACTTTACTCCATCTGATTTGGAGTGTGTCCTGTGCAGCCTTGAGCCTTTGCTTCTGCTTTTTCAGACTCCTCGTGGTGGTAACAAGCCTTTGGCGGGCATTCTGCTGCTCCGGGTGTTTGTCCGGCGTTATGTCGTCCGGACTATCATCTTTGACAGAATTGGTTTGTCTGGTTTGATTCTCCGTATTGCCGTGGTCCGGCGGTGGTTCGCCCTGCTCCAACGCTGGGTCTGTAGGATCGTTATTTCTGCCGAGGCGGGATTTGGGGCGGTGCTTGCGCCGCCGCTTTGACTGCTTCTTGAGGGAACAAGCCTTCGTTGCGTCCTTCCGTTCCTCATCATCGTCTTCTTTTGGTGTGTCCACCATGTATACGTCATATGATGAGGTGGACGACCAGCGCCCTGTGGGCGGTGGTTCCTCTTCGCCTCCCGCATGGTCGTCCATACCGTCGATGTATTCGGAGTCGAAGTCAAGCATGTCGGTTGTGTCATCGACAATGGATATTAAGTGGGTGGTGGGTGGGCGTCAAATTTCTTCGTCATCTGTATCCCAATCCTGTTGCCATAATCCGGCCAGGGCTCTCTTGACAAAGAGAGAGACCTTAGTGAATTCAGAATGTCGCCGAAGGGCTAGTGCTGAAAGATATCCACGGCGGTGAATTCCATGATCGGCGCCCAATCGGATTCAATTAGCAGGGGCGCGGGCGGTTTAGAGTCAGAAAAAGAGTCCGGCGCCTTGAGGTCACGGGCTGCGCAGAGGATTAGGCTGGTGTTCGGCTCGACCGTCGTTGAGACTGCAGCCCCTGAGGCGGTGTCTAACCACCCGTCCTCGATTGGCGCAGTTGGCTCCGAGCTAAGGGTCGGAGCTGATGCAGGCGCGGCCTCTGGGGTACTGTTCGGCGGCATAGCTAGGTCATACCCATCATGACAGTGCGGCGCGCCCGGCTGTGGCTCGAATCCGTCGAAGATCAAGTCTCCGCGGATGTCGGCCGTGTAGTTCAAACTTCCAAATCTGACCTGACGACCAGGGGCGTAGCTTTCAATCTGCTCCAGATGGCCAAGTGAATTAGCCAGCAGTGCAAAGCCGCCGAATACGAAGATCTGTCCGGGGAGAAAAGTCTCACCCTGGACCGCATCGCTATCGATGATAGTAGGAGCCATCAAGCCTAACGGCGACGACACAGAGGAACTCTCAATGAAAGCACCAATGTCGGTCTCAAAACCGGCGGATCTCGGGTAGGGGGTCCCGAACTGTGCGTCTAGGCCGGATGTTAACAGGAGGTAGGGGACATGATGTTTTACCCAGGTTCGGGCCCTCTTGATGGAGGTAAAACCCTACGTCCTGCTTGATTAATATTGATGATATGGGTAGTACAAGAGTAGATCTACCACGAGATTAGAGAGGCTAAACCCTAGAAGCCAGCCTATGGTATGATTGTATGTTATGGTTGTCGTCCTATGGACTAAAACCCTTCGGTTTATATAGACACCGGAGAGGGTTAGGGTTACACAAGTTCGGTAACAAAGGAGGAGATATCCTTATCCGTATTGCCTAGCTTGCCTTCCATGCCATGTAGAGTCCCATCCGGACACGAGACGAAGTCTTCAATCTTGTATCTTCATAGTCTAACAGTCCGGCCAATGGAGATAGTCCGGCTGTCCGGAGACCCCTAATCCAGGACTGCCTCAGGTAGACTAGTAACTTCAAGCAGACGTGACACAACGTCCTCTGAGCCCATTCAGACACGGTGGGCGCCAAACGTGGGCGGCAAAACACATTTTCTTCAAGCTCGTCCGAAAGATATGCGTCTCTTCCTCCATTTCCCCATTCATACACGGTGGGCGGCAAAACAAACTCTCCTCATCCGAAATCGATGTAGGCTTATATTTTAAATAGGGGCAGATGTGTAACTTCCATCAGACGTGACACAACCACCCTACGTGTCAGCCCCATTCATACACCGTGGGCGCCAACCGTAGGTGGCAAAACACCCTCTCCTCGCCCGAAATCGATGTAGGCTAATATTTTAAATAGGGCAGATGTGTAACTTCCATCAGACGTGACACAACCGCCCTACCTGTCAGCCCTGTTCATACACCATGGGCGCCAACCGTGGGCGACAAAACACCCTCTCCTCGCCCGAAATAGTTACCGGCAAATATTTGGGAGATGCGAGATTACCGTCCTATCCCCAACCGACGCAATGTCCGAAATTTTAAACGGGGGATAAGTTCGTAACTTTCCCCCATTTCAGAGAAGTGCGTCCCAAAGTTTGAGATCCCCCCTCCCCTCCATTTCCCCATTCATACACCATCGGCGGCACGACAACCTCCGCACTGCGGCCAGCCTGCTCCGTCCGCCAACCCATACTCCACCTTGCTGGAGCCGCTACCTCTACCCCGTCGTCCACTACAAGAGATGGATGTCTCTCATCCACGGCGCTGGACCAGGATCCATTCATCGCCTCCTCTCGCTTCATGGGCGCCGTCGTATACCTTGCCGTTGCTGCTCCTATGACCGCCTCGTCCATGGCAACAGGATATATCCCCCGACCCAGCTGTCTGCCATCTAAAGTCTTCTTCCCCGCCGCCGACAGCCATCGCACCCACAGCACCCTCAACGTATCAGCATAGGCCTACACGGCGTCGCAAGAGAGGTGGTACTCTTCCATATGTGCTTAAGTTATTGATCTCACCCGAAAAATAGATCGTAATTTGTTTACTGTACTTTTCTTGTCCGTACCAAATTGTAGTGGCTAGTTGAAAGCAAACATTGGTTGTGAAGTAGCTTTGTCCGGTTTGCACCTTCAGTTCCGCCATGGTACGAGCACTATACTCGTAAAGCTTATGGTTTCCCCCCCTTTATATTCACTACCATCATCGTAGGTGCTTCGTGTCGTGCTAGCACTGCTCCTCAAGACCTCAACCCAAAGCTTACGTGTTGAAATACGAATCTGATATGATGCTCATATCACTAAAACAGAGAACATTTAATTGGTCACCTAATGTTCCTATATTCATTTCGAAAAGCATGTGCGCCACCCATTGGTCCAGCTAGTTCCACTTTTCTGATTTTTCTCTTGATGCTTAGGGTTTTCCCCTTTTATCTACTCTACTATGATCTGCGTAGGTGCTTTCTGTCGTACTAGCATTACTCCACCCTTCAAGCTAAACAACACAACACTCAGAATTCGAAAGCTTAGTTGTTCAAATATGATTGTGATATGATACTGATATTAGTTAACAGGCACATTTAAATGGTTAGCTAAAGGTCCCACTTGAGTTTCCAAATGCATGTCGCGACATATAGAGAGACAGCATAATTGCATTTCTTTGTCACTTGTTGACCGTAATTTCTTATCCATACCAAATCTTAGTTGTTATTTCAAAGCAAACATCAGTTGCTAACTACCCTTTGCGCGGTTTGCAGCTTCAGATCTGCCATCCCACTGCCATGGTCAACAGTGTACTCATCATGCTTATGTTTCCCCATTTTATGATGACCACAATTAGCCTACGTGGTTCGTGTCGTAATAGCACTGCTCCACCCATCGAGCTAAACAAGCTTAGTTGTACAAATTCATATCTGATATTATTGCTGATATTAGTAAAACTGAGAGATGTTTAATTGGTTAGAAAAATGTTCCTACTTTAGTTTTGAAATGCATGTGAGCCACATATGGAGATACCGGAAAGAATAGTATTTCTCTGTGCGCTCTGGTTCATCATGGGTGGCCAACCGACATTGTATTAAAAGACTTGTAATATCTTGAATCTGCTTGCTCTTCTGCTCTTCTTTAAGATGATACTCTTCTCTTGCGGTCGACTGGTTAGGTCGAGTTGTTCTCCCTTAGTATATTTTGAATCTGTCAGGTCAGGTCGACTTGTTCTTCTTTACTATATGTTTTTTTGACTAAGTACTGCAAGGCAACAGCCTCATAGCGTTTTATTAAACCACAGAACCAAAGAAATACAAAGTTACAAAGTTAAGAGAGAGGAGGGGAGAGTAATACTTACAAAAGAAAGGATTAAGGTAGGGCAGATATCCAAGAGATTAATCTATTCCTATATTTACATTTGATTCTATGAGCTAAAAGAGAACTGTCATGCAAAAAAATTCTCCTCCATGCCCTGAAAGAAGGTGATTCATTCCTGAAGATCTTCCCATTTCTTTGTGTCCAAATATTCCAAGTGGCAGTGAATACTATCTCAGAGAAAAAAGGATGACCCAAATACCTCCTAGCATCAGAAGCCATGTCATAAGTGGTCTGGTTGGGTTGAGGACTCCATGAAATACCCAGGTAATTCCAGATACGCTGGCTAAAATTACAAGCAAAGAAGAGATATGCTCTGTCCTCATGTGATGCCAAGTTACATAGAACACAAGTGTCATCCTGGATAATCCAGTGCCGCCGCTGCATCATGTCTCTAGTGTTGAGGTGATCCATCAAAAGGAGCCACCCAAAAACCTTAAACTTCAGAGTACAAGAACATTTCCAGATCCACGTGAATATGGGGTCAACCACTGTGTCCGAAAAGCAGGACAAGTAATAAATCCTGGACAGGTAATCACTAGACTTGGAAGGCCATTTCCAGACATCATTTTCCCCATCTTGAAGATTAACCAAAGGAAGCAATGCCTGTAGTTGATTAAACTCCTCAAAGGCCTCAGCAGATAGTGGCAGATGGAGATTGTCAGTTAGGTCTGATAGCTCCATAATATCCTTGATTGTGAGAGTGTCATCGATCACAAAGGAGTGGAGCCTTGGGATCTGATCTTGCAAGCTAACCGTATTGTTGCCAAGTTGCCAATGGTCAAGCCAGAAGATCACAGTATCCCCCGTTCGGACTAGTGGAACTGCCAACTTGCAAAACTTATCATATAACTTGAATACGTTTCTCCACCAGAAAGAACCGCAACTTTGAGTGACTTGAGGGGGCGCAGTCGCGTAATAAGTGTCCCAAATAAGAGATACCCATGGTACGACCCTCTTATTGAAGAACTTAAAAAGATGCTTGATGAGCAAGGCATCATTTTGAATGCTCAAGTCCATGACTCCCAGACCACCAAATGATTTAGGACGACATACCAAGTCCCAAGACGCCAATGATTGCCGGGGCGTATCCGTCTTCCCTCTCCACAAGCATTGCCGCATAATCCGCTCAATCTGCTTCAAGATACCCTGTGGTAGCGAAAGGGTGCACAAGAAATATATTGACATAGAACTAAGGACGGATTGCAAAAGTTGGAGTCGGCTTCCTTGATTCAAAAGGCAAGAGGACGCAGATAATCGTCTCTCAATACGATCCACCAAAGGCAACAGATCATAAATTGTTGGCCTGGAAGTACCCATGGGCAGGCCCTGGTAAGTGAATGGCATGGAACCAACATCACAACCGAGCAAGGAAGCAACACGTCTGCCCTCGTCATCACTGAAATTGATGGGTATCAAAGAGGACTTACTGAAATTCACCCTTAATCCGGTTGATTTGGCAAAGACTTCAAGCATTTCTTTGAAAGCAATGAGCAGACTGTCAATAGCTGGAAGAACGATGAGAGTATTGTCAGAATACTGTACGATGAGAATATTCCTTGAGCACATCTCATTTACCATCGATTGGAGTAAGTCCACCATGATCACTAAGAGTAAGGGAGAAAGCGGATCTCCTTGGCGTACACCTGAACGACAGACAAAATGATTACCAGGCACTCCATTCAAAAGAATCAAAGAGGAGCCCGTGGACAGAATGCTGTCAATCCAACTTGTCCAACGATCATCAAATCCCTTACATTTGAAAATCCTAAGAATCAGTTCATGTTCAATGGTGTCAAATGCCTTTGTGAAATCATGTTTAAGAAGAATGATAGGCCTCTTGGAAGCTTTGCATTGGTGGATGTACTCGAAACACCACGCCAGACAGTCTTGTATGGATCGACACCATAGAAAACCATATTGGTTGCGGTGGATACATTTCAAGAACACACCCTAAAGACGATTTGCCAAGAGCTTGGTTAAGAACTTTAAGCAAGTATTAGTCAAAGATATGGGCCTGAAATCACCAACGTATTCAGAGCTTAGCTTCTTCGGAATGAGGGTCATAAGAGATGTGTTGAGAACTCCAAATTGCATTTTCCTTCATAGAATTTTTGCACAAGTTTCATAAAGTCCACCTTTAAAACAGACCAACATTTCTTTAAAAAAAGCCCAGTAAACCCGTCTGGCCCCGGAGCGCGATCAGTAGGCATATTCTTAATTACCGCATCCACCTCCGAACCAGTGAACGGTAAAGACAACTCCTCTACACCATCAATTCAGGTAATTAATGTGTCTAGATCAAAACCCATCTGAATGCCCTTTGATTGGCCCATTCGCAGATTAAAATCAGCCCAAAACATTCCCGCCAACTGTTGATGATCCGTTACCACATCACCCTCCACAGACTTGATCGAGGAGATAGTATTCCTACGAAATCTTTCCGTAGCCATGGCATGAAATTTTTTTGAATTCTCTTCACCAACTTTGATGTTTCTGATCGTGCAACGCTGCTTCCAATAGATAAATTGCCAGTGTAAGATGTCCTCAAGATGCAATTTAACAATTCTACGAAAGTCGAACTCCGGCCAACTCAAAGGCCTGATTTCCTCTAGATTATCCAGAAAAATAATCACTTTATTACAATCAGCAATTAAAGCTTTGACTGTGGACAGGTTTAAATGCCATTTCTTGAGAGCATATCGGAGGGACTTAAACTTAGCCGAAATTGTTAATGCAATCGATGTTTTAACCACTGGCCTATTCCAAACCTCAGCAACACAGTCAGCAAACCCGGGCAAATCAACCCAATAATTCTCAAAGCGGAAAACCTTAGCCTTGGGGATAGAAGTGGCGATCGATACCACACACGGAACATGGTCGGAGGCAATGCGTGCAAGTGGAAAAACCATCGTGTTGGGGTGATCCGATGTTCAAGCAACCAATGTAAAAAACCAATCGATCTGCTCTAGAAGCGGTGAAGTTTGCATATTCGACCAAGTATATTGGCGCCCCTTGATTGGCAGCTCAACCAGACCCAAATGACCAATTATCTCATTAAACAAGAAGATATCATTGACATCACCTCCCGGAAGATTGCGGTTTTCAAGCGATCGCATGAAGTTGACCAATTCTTTACTATATGTTGAAGCTATCATCTGCGAAGTGTCATCACTTCTAGAGCTCTCATATTTTGAGTAGTAGGCCACATTATATTAATGCACACAACAAATTACAGCATGCATGGCATCTTTTAAAAGAATTGAAGAGATAGCACAAAGGGGTTTACAGGGAGGCAGTATTGGATTAGAATCACTTCTGCATTACAAAGAAAATCTCACTTGTTTTTATGTTTTCATGCATGTCAGATATTGAACATTATCAAAATGAATATGAGAATGGGCGCACGAGAGGAATATTGCGGAATGATCCACTGCCTAACAAACTTGGCATGGTGGAGGATGGCCTATCTTATTCACCCATCAAGGTGCTTGCTCTAACTTTGCAAAGTTGTATTGGTCGCACATATTTTGCTTCTGACCTCTTGCATTACTTCTACATTGTTACACCATCTGCTTAGTTTAAGCATCATATATGAGTATATGCCATACCTATCCATTTTCTGTACCTATTCCATGTGTCGTCACAGTATGTTTTTCCAGTCAAATGTTGTTCTTTCGTAATTGGTGTCCAAAAGGAAGAGGGTGAGTGCAGGTCGTCAAGGAGTACAAACTAGGTATGCCTTCAGTCCCGGTTCATAAGGGCCTTTAGTCCCGGTTCTGGAACCAGGACTAAAGGGTCGGTACTAATGCCTATCCCTTTAGTCCCGGTTCAATCCAGAACCGGGACTAAAGGGTGCGGCCACGTGGAGCTCCACCTTTAGTCCCGGTTGGTAACACCAACCGGGACTAAAGGAAATTTTATGATTTTTTTTGAAATTTTTTTTTGAAATTTTTTTGATTTTTTTTGACTTTCAAATTTCTGAATTATTTTAACCACTAGTCTGTAATCACCACCCCTCATCACTCTCAATTTATCCTCTAATCACCCCTCATCATTCCAAATCATCTAACTTCCCGAACGGTCACCCATCCTCCCACTCCCCCAGCCTGAGCACGCTAAACTTCCGGGTTCTATTCTCCCTCGCTCCAAGTCTGCACTTGTTGTTTTCCTGACAATACTAAGATGTCAATCCTATTAACCTTCAGGAATTTTGCTTGAGCATGAAGTGACACATTTCATAGTTTTATTTTGAAACTATTGTTTTAAAAAACAATAATTATTTAGTAACACTAATATTTCTTGAATAATTAGTTTGACCACTGTTTGACCAGATTTGACCAAAATTGAAATAACAAAAATAATTATTTAGTAACACTAATATTCTAGAATAATTAGTTTGACCATTGTTTGACCACAGTTTGCCCACTGTTTGATTTTTTTTCGATTTTTTTCACTCTAGATCTTAAAAGCCCCGTAACTTTTTTTCTATTAGGTTTTTAAGGATTTTGAAAATGTTTAACGGGGTTCCCCCGTTAAATTCAGATGTAACTTTTCGAGTAGATGATTTTTCATATAAAAAACTTTTTCATCCAAGTTAGTATGCAAAAGTTATGCCCATTTTTACAAATTTCAGGGAGATTTTGCAAATAAAGTCAAAATTCACGATTGCAAATTTTCCCAACAACCGCATGGGAAACTTATTTTCTTTTATTTTTTTGACATTTCCATCATTTTGAAAATGGGACTAAGGCGATCCGCGGGGGGGGGGGGGGGGTAGAGTTTGAAAATGGGACCTTTAGTACCGGTTCGTGGCACGAACCGGGACTAAAGGTCTCAACCCCATTAGTCCCGGTTCGTGCCTCAAACCGGGACTAAAGGTCTAATCTTTAGTCCCGGTTTGAGGCACGAACTGGGACCAATGGTTGTGGGCCAGGAGCAAGGCCCATTGGTCCCGGTTCATCCCACCAACCGGGACCAAAAGGTCCAGATGAACCGGGACCAATGGCCCACGTGGCCCGGCCGGCCCCCTGGGCTCACGACCCGGGACCAATGCCCCCATTGGTCCCAGTTCTGGACTGAACCGGGACTAATGGGCTGACCCGGCCTGGACCAAAGCCCTGTTTTCTACTAGTGTGTACCACACTTTACCCCTACTCTAGTGGCCAAACCCCTATTAGAACTGCTGGGAGCCCAACGTCATGTACTGTCTATGATATCAATTCAAAATTTGAACTCCTAAATTTCTGCTTGTGCCTTACCTTCTCTCTTGTATGAAAACTAATTTCAGATGAATCTCCTTGCTCAAAGGATCATACGATCTCAAAACTATAATGGGCTCTGCATTGCTCTTGTCAATACCTCTCTCCCTTTTGCATTGTAACGCTGTACTTAATTAATTGCCATTTGATTATGTATCATCAGTCTACACCTGAGCTTCATTATCCTCTGTTTCCTCCAATATTATTTGATCTATATTTACTCTTTGCAAAATGTCGAATAATGGCAACGCTTATAAAGAATTTTGTTTGGGGAATTTATTGAATTGTCCTTCCATCAACATGGAGAAGGGCTTTGTCCAGCCCGTGTTAACATGTAATATAAGTTCATCCTTCTCAAGACTTCAAACTTTGTTCTAGTATAGATTTGGATAGGCATCATTTCCTCCACTGTTGTTTGCTTTGCTGTTTACATCTGATTGGATGTTTGCAACAACTACCAGTTTCAAATTGTAGTTGTAAAAACATGTTCCTTATGAAGAACAGATCCATTTATTTTCTTATATAATTGTGAAACCTGTTACGTGTCTCCTTGTTTCTCTTTCAGACTCGTATCTCTTATGCCAGGCATAACTTTAGGGAAGATAGTGAGCCAAACAATCTTGAGGACAGCAAGATGACCCCAAGGTTCTGTCTTGATGAAGATAGTGAGTTGAAGCTACTCACCAGCAGGTGTGAGACAACCTCTGTGCAGTCGCTGCCTCAATCAGTTCGACTTCTTCAGTCTCAACTTAAAGCGGAAAGGCTTGCTTCAGCTCAGCTCCAACTTGAAGTCAAAGATGCAATGAAGATGTTAGAAGACTGCCGTGCGCACCATCATGCCTTAAATGTAGTGTTGATGCATCTATCATTGACACAACTGAGGTCTACTCAGCTTCTTCAGCTGTTTGGGGGGGCCCGACATGGCCAGGCCTAGTGCCCTCTGAAGTGCTATCAGTTTTGTCAATTCTTTTGTCAGCGCGTTTATTTGCAATGGTGGCGAACTTTGATGCCCAGTGGATGTAATATGTGTGATAGCCGTGATAGCCTAGCGTAAGTTGCTTGCTTATTTATTTCCTTGTTGTCTTGTTTATTTGTTTGCTTCTAGTCATTGCAGTTCTTTTTCCGCGGTTTGCTAGTGGCTGCAATAACCTATTTTTTAAAACTAGGCCACAATAACCATGGGCTAATATTTACTGTAGTGACACTGGGCCTCCTACGGGCCATAGAAACAGTGGGCCTTCTACGGGCCGTAGAAACAATGGGCCTTCTACGGGCCATAGAAACAATGGGCCTTCTACGGGTCGTATCATCAATGGGCCTTATACGGGCAGTATGATCGATGGCCAAACATGGGCCAATAAGAGGCCGCATTATGGCCGTAAATGGGCTAGAGTGAATTGTCCGTTCATGGGCCGACCATAACGGGCCATTGTTAAGAGGCCATATTTGATTACGCTATGAAAACGCCCAACGTATTAACGGACCACAAACGGGCCGACTGTAACCACGGGCTGAATTTGGCCCACAAGCAGAAAATGACAGTAACGGGCTGTAAGTAAACGAATGCTGGAAATGAGCCCAAGAATAAATGGGCTCTGAGAAGGCCGAAAGATAACATGGACTGTAAACAACCCAACGAAATAACAGGCTGTTAATGGGTATAAAGTGATACACTGTTCATTACGGGCCAGTTTCACCACGGGCCGTTAATAGGCCAAGAGTTACGTAGGACCTCATATGGGTCGAAAGATGTCATGGGCCATACATGGGCCAGAAGTGAAAACGGGCTGGAATCATATTGGGTGGCCTAGATGACGCTACTGCGCCTAATTCGGATAGGGCGTAACGGGCCTTGGGTTAGCGGGCTATAAATGGGCTATATGCGAACAGGCCGTTAACATGCTTTACATGGGCCGGCCCGCCACCTTTTGACCAAGTCAAACGGGCCGGCCTTTTCACAGGAATGGGCCTCTGTTGGGCCGTGCCGCGTGTCGACGTATCATAGGTGCCTATCTGACCCACTGACGAGATGACACGTGTTTTGTCCGGCCAATACGAATTTTACACGTGGAAATTTCCCATTGCTCGGGGCTGTTAACGGGTTATTGGATCCAAAACCCGACCCGATAGCTTAACGGCGTTCCATTATGGTGGATGCCACGTGTCGGTCACCCTTGACGAAAGCACTTCTGTGACGAGCGATTTATCGTCATGGAAGTGGACACTTCCGTGATGATAATTTTGGTAATGTCATGGAACACTTCTACGACAGCACATGTATGACTATCTTGATTCTGTCATAAATTTGTCATGGATGTACATCCATGACAAAAAACGTGACCTACTGTGACAAACACATATCATCATGGAAGTGTATTTTTTTGTAGTGAGTGCCAGTTTCTATTTTTTCCTTGTTTTAGAGTATCGCAGAAAAGGAAAATCAAACGGAGTCCAATTGTCCTGAAACTTCACGGAACTTGTTTTTGGAAGGAAAGCAACCCGGGACACTTGGAGTCCACAAAAGGGAAGCAACGAGGAAGCCACGAGACAGGGGGGCGTGCCCACCCCCCTGGGCGCGCCCTCCACCCTCGTGGGCCCCTCGTGGCTCCCCTGACGTACTTCTTCCTCCTATATATCTCCATATACCCTAAAACGATCGGGGAGCACAATAGATCGGGAGTTCCACTGCCAGAAGCCTCTGTAGCCACCGAAAGCCAATCTAGACCCGTTTCGGCACCCTGCCGGAGGGGGGAATCCCTCTCCGGTGGCCATCTTCATCATCCCGATGCTATCCATGACGAGGAGGGAGTAGTTCTCCCTCGGGGCTGAGGGTATGTACCAGTAGCTATGTGTTTGATCTCTCTCTCTCTCTCTCTCTCTCGTGTTCTTGAGGTGATACGATCTTGATGTATCGCGAGCTTTGCTATTATATTTGGATCCTTTGATGTTTCTACCCCCCTCTACTCTCTTGTAATGGATTGAGTTTCCCCTTTGAAGTTATCTTATCGGATTGAGTCTTTAAAGATTTGAGAACACTTGATGTATGTCTTGTTGTGCGTATCTGTGGTGACAATAGGATACCACGTGATTCACTTGATGTATGTTTTGGTGATCAACTTGCGGGTTACGCCCATGAACCTATGCATTGGGTTTAGCACACGTTTTCATCGTGATTCTCCGGTAGAAACTTTGGGGCACTCTTTGAGGTTCCATGTGTTGGTTGAATAGATGAATATGAGATTGTGATGCTTATCGTATAATCATACCCACGGATACTTGAGGTGACATTGGAGTATCTAGGTGACATTAGGGTTTTGGTTGATTTGTGTCTTAAGGTGTTATTCTAGTACGAACTCTAGGGCTGTTTGTGACACTTATAGGAATAGCCCAACGGATTGATTAGAAAGAATAACTTTGAGGTGGTTTCATACCCTACCATAATCTCTTCGTTCGTTCTCCGCTATTAGTGACTTTGGAGTGACTCTTTGTTTCATGTTGAGGGATAGTTATGTGATCCAATTATGTTATTATTGTTGAGGGAACTTGCACTACCAAAAGTATGAACCCTAGGCCTTATTTCCTAGCATTGCAATACCGTTTACGCTCACTTTTATCAACAGTTACCTTGCTCTTTTCATAATTTCAGATTACAAATACCTTTATCTAATATCCATATTGCACTTGTATCACCATCTCTTCGCCGAACTAGTGCACCAATACAATTTACCATTGTATTGGGTGTGTTGGGGACACAAGAGACTCTTTGTTATTTGGTTGCAGGGTTGCTTGAGAGAGACCATCTTGAGCCTATGCCTCCTACGGATTGATAAACCTTAGGTCATCCACTTGAGGGAAATTTGCTACTGTCCTACAAACCTCTGCACTTGGAGGCCCAACAACATCTACAAGAAGAAGGTTGTGTAGTAGACATCAAGCTCTTTTCTGGCGCTGTTGCCGGGGAGGTTAGGGCTTGAAGGTATTTCTTTAGACCTTGCAATCGAGTCTTTTAGTTTCTCGTTTTAGCACTAGTTTAGTTTATAAAAGAAAATCAAAAAAATATGGAATTAAGGGTACCTCATATGCTTCATATTTTTAATAACTATCATGAGAATAAGGATTACGATAATTGTGCTCATGTGCTAGAAGAAGAATGCATTAGAATGTTTGGCACTAAATATTTGAATGATGAGATAATGCAATCATTCTATATTTATATTGGTTTTAAAACTACTGTATTCCAACTTCTCTATGGTTTATAAACTATTTTACTAGCCATAGATTCATCAAAATAAGTAAACAACACAATGAAAACAGAATCTGTAAAAAACAGAACAGTCTGTAGTAATATGTAGGTTTCGACCACTTCTAGAACTCATAAAATTCTAAAATAAATTGCTGGACGTGAGGAATTTATCTATTAATCATCTGCAAAAATAATTAACTAAATATCACTTTCCAAATAAAAATGGCAGCAATTCTCGTGAGCGCTAAAGTTTCTGTTTTTTACAGCATGATCAACAAGACATTCCCCAAGTCTTCCCAAAGGTTCTACTTGGCACAAAAACTAATTAAAAGCATATACCCACATCTAAACAGAGGCTATATGAATTATTTATTACTAAACAGGAACAAAAAGCAAGGAACTAAAATAATATTGGGTTGCCTCCCAACAAGCGCTATCGTTTAATGCCCCTAGCTAGGCATGATGATTTCAACGATGCTCACATAAAGGAATTTATACTAACAACATTGCAATCCAATTTACACTTCTATGACGATAATTGTGACAAAACCCGGTATTATCATAGATGTGGTGGGCTCCTACTTCTATGACAAAAAATCATCACAGAAAATGGGCTTTTCGTCCTGGGCGTGCCGGAGACGCGGCTGCATGACATTCTTTGGGCCGTCCATGACGGGAAAAAGCGTGGTAGAAGTGAGGGGGAGGAAAATTTCGGGGAGTTCCCGGTTACGGTGGGAGGTCGGGGGCCAAGCAATGCGCGATTATCTCGTACACGTACGCGCGTGTGTGCGAGGTGTTGGCTCTAACTGAACCCGAGCGAGGCGTTGGGCTCTAACTGAACCCGAGCGATTGCACTGCAGGCTACGCGTTACTAAACCCAAGCGATCGATCGATGGCTGTTAACTGAACCCAATTGAGTGATTCCTTCGCTACTTCTGCTAACTGAAGCCGATCGATGCTCCCTCTGGATGAACAGTGAGCATTGCAGGGGGGGGGGTGGATGAACAGTTCCCGGTGGGGGTGGATGAACAGGACCCCGTGGTGTTGCGTCTGGATGAACAGGACCCCGGTCGATCGAGCCGGTTGGGGCTGGATGAACAAGACCCCGTGGAGGGCTGGATGAACAGGACCACCGCGTGGAGGGCAGGATGAACAGTAGACCGTGGAGGGGTGGTTGAACAGGAGCCCATGGAGAGGGCTGGTTGAACAGTAGCCGGTGGAGTAGCGCGCGGTGGAGGCTGGATGAACAGGAGCCCGTGGATGAACAGCCGCAGGTGGAGGCTGGAGGAGGTCGACGGTGGATGAATAATAGCTCGTGGAGGCTGGAGGGGGTCGACGGTGGAGATGAACAGTATCGCGTGGAGTCCCGTTTTGCGGTACGCCACACCCCTCCCGATGGACTCGACCCCCATTTCGACCGTAGCGCTCCAACACAAGTCCGTTTCCTCCATTTTGAGGTACGCCACACCCCTCCCGATCAACAGGACCCCCGTTTCGACCATTGGAGGTCCGTTTCCTCCGTTTTGCGGTACGCCAGACCCCTCCCGATGAACAGGATCCCGTTTCGAACGTGGCCGGTCGAACACAAGGCCGTTTCCTCCGTTCTGCGGTACGCCAGGCCTCATTTCCATTGCCTGTTCCGTCCAAGCCCTCCCGATGAACACGGCGCATTATGTTGCCTCCCCATGAACACGAGGACGACGTTGTTTCTCCGTTCCGACCAAGCCATGTACACGAGCCCTGGCCGTACGTATGCGCGAGTAGGCGTTCGAGACCCCGCCCGTATGTACACATATGTGGCCGTATTTTCTTTCTTGCACCCTGGCCGCTGTACGTACGTGTACATACTATGTGTGCGCCTCTACTACGACACGTGCGCGCCTCTACATCCACCAGTATATATGTACGTACACGTTCGCGACCAGAATGACAACGCTATGTACGCTTCGACCAGGTGGGTCCCGACTGTCAGGCACTTCCTTGTGTGTGAAGATGTAGCTGGTGGGTCCTAGCAGTCAGGGGCAAACGTTTTTTTCGTGAAATACGGTGGCCCATCCGGTGGGTCCCCGCTGTCAGGTGGAGGAATAATTATTTTGCACATAATAAGGAGGCACTTCCTTGCTGCGGCCGTGGACCCAGCTGTCAGCCTCTCCACGTACAGTTCATGTCCGATGGAAGCCATTCCTTGACCACGTTGACCACGCCGCACCGAGAGCACCAGGGCGGTGGAGGACTGCGAGGCCTAGGAAGGGGACGATGCAGAGACGGGGAAGACGCGGCAGTGGATGCCCACGCGTAGAGGAGTACGAGGGTTCACTTGTTCGCTGCGGTGTGAGGCTACCGTCGCCACAGAATAACAGGGGGTGTGGGTGAGTAGAGGGATGGCCTGGCCAGCGGTGGGAGTAGTAGGGGGCGGTGAGGCCTCCGCCGCATCGCAGCCGGCCACGGGAGGCAGGAGCACGAGGCACGACCGGCGCTGGTTTGGGCGGCTGGAGCAACAAGACCAGAGGTTGAAGACGCACTACGGCCGTTGGATGGACATCGTACGGTCACTGGAGCTAGAATCGTGCATATTGACTAAGTTGACAAAGCCCTCCGTCCCCGTCAACTTAGTAGGCCCACAAGTCAGCCTGCCACCAAGGTGGGTCCCAGCTAGCAGGGGTATTCATTTTTTGCGTGCATAATAAGGAGGCACTTCTGGTGGGTCCGAGCTGACAGCAGGGGGAATGTTTTTTCGCGAAATACGGTGGCCCATCGGGTGGGTCCCAGTAGTCAGGGCAAACGTTTTTTTCGCGATATACTGGTGGGCGTCCGGTGGGTCCCTGCTGTCAGGTGGAGCAATAATTATTTTCCGTGTAATAAGGAGGCACTTCCTTGCGGCTGCCGTGGACCCAGCTGTCATCCTCTCCACGTACAGTATTCTTCCGACGGAATTTGGTCGTTGACCACATTGACCACGCCGCGCCGATAGCACCACGACGGTGGACGACGGCGAGGCCTAGGAAGGGGACGACATGGAGCCGGGGAAGACGAGGCAGTGGATGCCCACGCGGAGAGTAGTACGAGGGTTCACTGGTTCGGCTGCGCTGGCGTCGCCGCAAAATAATAGGGCGTGTGGGTGAGTGGAGTGGAGGGATGGCCTGGCCAGTGGTGGGAGTAGTATGGGGGTGGTGAGGCCTCCGCGGCAGCACAGCTGGCCACGGGAGGCAGGAGCAGGCGGCACGATCGGCGCTGCTTTGGGCGGCTGGAGCAAGAAGACCAGAGGTTGAAGACGCACTACGGCCGTTGGATGGACATCGTACGGTCACCGGAGCTAGAATCGTGCATATTGACTAAGTTGACAAAGCCCTCCGTCCCCGTCAACTTAGTAGGCCCACAAGTCATCCTGCCACCAAGGTGGGTCCCAGCTAGCAGGGGTATTCATTTTTTGTGTGCATAATAAGGAGGCACTTCCGGTGGGTCCGAGCTGACAGCAGGGGGAATGTTTTTTTCGCGAAATACGGTGGCCCATCGGGTGGGTCCCAGTAGTCAGGGCAAATGTTTTTTTCGTGATATACTGGTGGGCGTCCGGTGGGTCCCTGCTGTCAGGTGGAGCAATAATTATTTTCCGCGTAATAAGGAGGCACTTCCTTGCGGCTGCCGTGGACCCAGCTGTCATCCTCTCCACGTACAGTATTCTTCCGACGGAATTTGGTCGTTGACCACGCCGCGCCGATAGCACCATGGCGGTGGACGACGGCGAGGCCTAGGAAGGGGTCGACGTGGAGCCGGGGGAGACGAGGCAGTGGATGCCCACACGGAGAGGAGTACGAGGGTTCACTGGTTCGGCTGCGCTGCCGTCGCGGCAAAATAATAGGGCGTGTGGGTGAGTGGAGTGGAGGGATGGCCTGGCCAGCGGTGGGAGTAGTATGGGGGCGGTGAGGCCTCCGCGGCAGCACAGCTGGCCACGGGAGGCAGGAGCAGGCGGCAAGATCGGCGCTGCTTTGGGCGGCTGGAGCAAGAAGACCAGAGGTTGAAGAAGCACTACGGCCGTTGGATGGACATCGTACGGTCAGTCGAGCTAGAATCGTGCATATTGACTAAGTTGACAAAGCCCTCCGTCCCCGTCAACTTAGTAGGCCCACAAGTCAGCCTGCCACCAAGGTGGGTCCCAACTAGCAGGGGTATTCATTTTTTGTGTGCATAATAAGGAGGCACTTCCGGTGGGTCCGAGCTGACAGCAGGGGGAACGTTTTTTTCGCGAAATACGATGGCCCATCGGGTGGGTCCCAGCAGTCAGGGCAAACGTTTTTTTCGCGATATACTGGTGGGCGTCCCGTGGGTCCCTACTGTCAGGTGGAGGAATAATTATTTTCCGCGTAATAAGGAGGCACTTCCTTGCGGCTGCCGTGGACCCAGCTGTCATCCTCTCCACGTACAGTATTCTTCCGATGGAATTCGGTCGTTGACCACATTGACCACGCCGCGCCGATAGCACCATGGCGGTGGACGACGGCGAGGCCTAGGAAGGGGACGACGTGGAGCCGGGGAAGACGAGGCAGTGGATGCCCACGCGGAGAGGAGTACGAGGGTTCACTGGTTCGGCTGCGCTGCCGTCGCCGCAGAATAATAGGGCGTGTGGGTGAGTGGAGTGGAGGGATGGCCTGGCCAGCGGTCGGAGTAGTATGGGGGCGGTGAGGCCTCCGCGGCAGCACAGCTGGCCACGGGAGGCAGGAGCAGGCGGCACGATCGGCGCTGCTTTGGGCGGCTGGAGCAAGAACACCAGAGGTTGAAGAAGCACTACGGCCGTTGGATGGACATCGTACGGTCAGTCGAGCTAGAATCGTGCATATTGACTAAGTTGACAAAGCCATTCGTCCCCGTCAACTTAGTAGGCCCACTGTACTGGGTCCCACCTAGCAGGAGGAGTATTCATTTTTTTGTGCGTAATAAGGAGTGATACGTCCATTTTGCATCATGCTTTTATATCAATATTTATCACATTATGGACTGTTATTTCACTTTATGTCACAATACTTACGGCTATTCTCTCTTACTTTACATGGTTTACACAAGGAGGGAGAATGCTGGTAGCTGGAATTCTGGTCTGGAAAAGGAGCAAATATTAGAAACCTATTCTGCGCAACTCCAAAAGTCCTAAAACTCCATGGAACGTCTTAAAAGAAATAAAGAAAAATCCACGGCAAAGATAAAGGCCAGGGGGCCCACACCCTTCTCACGAGGGTGGGGGGCACCCCCCCTAGGGCGCGCCCCCTACCTCGTGGGCCCCCTGGTGGCTCTCCGATGCCCATCTTCTCCTATATGAGGTCTTTCGACGAGAAAAAAATAAGAAGGAACTTTTCGGGACGAGACTCCGCCGCCACGAGGCGGAACCTTGGCGGATCCAATCTAGAGCTCCGGCAGAGCTGTTCTGCCGGGGAAACTTCCCTCTCGGAGGGGGAAATCATCACCATCGTCATCACCAACGCTCCTCTCATCGGGAGAGGGCAATCTCCATCAACATCTTCACCAGTACCATCTCATCTCCAAACCCTAGTTCATCTCTTGTATCCAATTCTTGTTTCAAAGTTCGGGATTGGTTCTAGTAGGTTGCTAGTAGTGTTGATTACTCCTTGTAGTTGATGCTAGTTGGTTTATTTGGTGGAAGATCATATGTTCAGATCCTATATGCATATTATTACCCCTCTGATTATGAACATGAATCTGCTTTGTAAGTAATTACGTTCGCTCCTGAGGACAAGGGAGAATTCTTGCTATGAGTAGTCATGTGAATTTGGTATTCGGTTGATATTTTGATAAGATGTATGTTGTCTAGCCTCTAGTGGTGTTATGTGAATGTCGACTACATAACACTTCACCATTATTTGGGCCTAGAGGAAGGCATTGGGAAGTAATAAGTAGATGATGGGTTAATAGAGTGACAGAACCTTAAACCCTAGTTTATGCGTTGCTTCGTAAGGGGCTGATTTGGATACACATGTTTCATGCTATGGTTAGGTTTACCTTAATACTTTTGTTGTAGTTGCGGATGCTAGCAATAGAGGTTAATCATAAGTGGGATGCTTGTTCAAGTAAGAACAACACCGAAGCACCGGTCCACCCACATATCAAATTATCAAAGTATCAAACGCGAATCATATGAACGTGATGAAAACTAGCTTGACGATATTCCCATGTGTCCTCGGGAGCACTTTTCCTATTATAAGAGTTTGTTCCGTCTTGTCCTTTGCTACAAAAGGATTGGGCCACCTTGCTGCACTTTATTTACTTTTGTTACTTGTTGCTCGTTACAATTTATCCTATTACAAAACTATCTGTTACCACTTATTTCAGTACTTGCAAAGAATACCTTGCTGAAAACCGCTTATCATTTCCTTCTGCTCCTCGTTGGGTTAGACACTCTTACTTATCGAAAGGACTATGATAGATCCCCTACAGTTGTGTGTCATCAAGACTCTTTTCTGGCGCCATTTCCGGGGAGTGTAGCGCCTTTGGTAGGTGGAATTTGGTAAGGAAAAATTTATATAGTGTGCTGAAATTTACTGTCACTTGTTACTATGGAAAGTAATTCTCTAAGGGGCTTGTTCGGGGTATCTTCACCCCATCCAGAAGAGTAAAGAGTTTCTCCTCAACCTACTGAACCTATTGAAAATGAAATTCCTTATGAGTATCCTTCGGGTATGATAGAAAAACTGCTAGCTAATCCTTTTACAGGAGATGGAACAAAGCATCGTGATGAGCACTTAATATATGTGGATGAAGTTTGTGGATTATTTAAGCTTGCAGGTATACCCGATGATGTTGCTAAGAAGAAGTTCTTCCCTTTATCTTTGAAGGGAGACGCATTGATATGGTATAGGCTATGTGATGATATGAGATCGTGGGACTATAAAAGATTGAAGCTGGAATTTCATCAAAAGTATTACCCTATGCATCTTGTTCATCGTAATCGCAATTATATATATAATTTATGGCCTCGCGAAGGAGAAAACATCGCTCAAGCTTGGGGGAGGCTTAAATCAATGTTATATTCATGCCCCAATCATGAGCTCTCAAGAGAAATAATTATGCAAAGTTTTTATGCTCAGCTTTCTGAAAACAATCGCACCATGCACCATGCTCGATACTTCTTGTGCTGGCTCTTTTATGATGAAGACTATTGAATTCATATGGAATTTATTGGATAGAATTAAACGCAACTATGAAGATTGGGACGTCGACGAAGGTAAGGAGTCAGGTATGACACCTAAGTTTGATTGAGTTAAATCTTTTATGGATACTGATATTTTCCGTAAGTTTAGCACTAAATATGGACTTGACCCTAAGATAGTAGATTCTTTCTGTGAATCTTTTGCTACTTATGTTGATCTCCCTAAGGAGAAGTGGTTTAAATATCATCCTCCCATAGAAGTAAAAGTAGCTGCACCTATTCAAGTTGAAGAAAAGACAGTCACTTATAATGATCCTATTGTTCCTACTTCTTATGTTGAGAAACCACCTTTCCCTGTTAGAATAAAGGATCATGCTAAAGCTCCAACTGTTGTTCGTAAAAGCAATATTAGAACTTGTACACCTCCTGAGAAAGTTAGAGTAGAACCCAATATTGCTATTGTTAAAGATCTCTTGTCTGATAATATTGATGGACATGTTATTCAGTTCGAAGGTGAAACTGCTAGAATTGCTAAACCTTGTGCTAAAGATAAACATAGACATGTGGTAGGTGTGCCTGTTATTTCTGTTAAAATAGGAGATCATTGTTATCATGGCTTATGTGATATGGGTGCTAGTGCTAGTGTTATACCACATACTTTATACGAAGAAATTAAGAATGAAATTGCACCTGTTGAGTTAGAAGATATTGATGTTATTATTAAACTTGCTAATAGAGATACTATTGCACCAATTGGAATTGTTAGAGATGTTGAAGTCTTGTGTGGGAAAACTAAATATCCTGCTGATTTTCTTGTTCTTACTTCCCCACAAGATAGCTTTTGTCCCATTATATTTGGTAGACCCTTCTTCAATACTGTCAATGCTACTATAGACTACACTAAGAATATTGTTACTGTTGGCTTGGACGATATGGTTCATGAGTTTAATTTCTTTAAATTTAGTAAACAACATCATGAGGAAGAATTACATAGTAAGGATGAAATTATTGGTCTTGCTTCTATTGCCGTACCTCCTAGTGATACTTTAGAACACTTTTTCCTAGACCATGAAAATGATATGTTCATGAATAAAAGAAGGGAAATAGATGAAGTATTCTTTAAGCAGGAACATATTCTGCATCACAACTCGCCTATTGAAATCTTAGGGGATCCTCCTCCACCCAAGGGTGATCCCGTGTTTGAGCTTAAACCTTTGCCTGATAATCTTAAATATGCTTATCTTGATGAAAAGAAGATATATCCTGTTACTATTAGTGCTAAACTTTCAGAGCATGAAGAAGAAAGATTATTGAAAACTCTGAAGAAGCACCATGCTGCTATTGGATATACTCTTTATGATCTTAATGGCATTAGTCCCACTCTATGTCAACATAAAATAAATTTGGAAGCAGATGCCAAACCAGTTCGTGATCCTCAACGACGTCTGAATCCTAAAATGAAAGAAGTGGTAAGAAAAGAAATACTAAAGCTTCTGGAGGCAGGTATAATCTACCCCGTTGCTGATAGTGAGTGGGTAAGTCATGTCCATTGTGTCCCTAAGAAGGGAGGTATTACTGTTGTTCCTAATGATAAAGATGAATTGATTCCACAAAGAATTATCACAGGTTATAGGATGGTAATTGATTTCCACAAATTAAATAAAGGTACTAAGAAAGATCATTACCCCTTACCATTTATTGACCAAATGCTAGAAAGATTATGCAAACATACACACTGTTGCTTTCTAGATGGTTATTCTGGTTTCTCTCAAATACCTTTGTCGGCTAGAGATCAATCAAAGACTAGTTTTACATGCCATTTTGGTACTTTTGCTTATAGACGTATGCCTTTTGGTTTATGTAATGCACCTTCTACCTTTCAAAGATGCATGATGGCTATATTCTCTGACTTTTGAAAAAAGATTTGTGAGGTTTTCATGGACGACTTTTCCGTCTATGGTTCCTCTTTTGATGATTGCATGAGCAATATTGATCAAGTTTTGCAGAGATGTGAAGAAACTAATATTGTCTTGAATTGGGAAAAGTGACACTTTATGGTTAATGAAGGTATTTTCTTGGGCCACAAAGTTTCTGAAAGAGGTATTGAAGTTTATAAAGCCAAGGTTGATGCTATTGAAAAGATGCCATGTCCCAAGGACATCAAAGGTATAAGAAGTTTCCTTGGTCACGCCGGATTTTATAGGAGGTTCATTAAGGACTTCTCAAAAATTTCTCGGCCTCTGACTAATTTATTGCAAAAAGATATACCATTTGTCTTTGATAATGATTGTGTAGAAGCATTTGAAATACTTAAGAAAGCATTAGTCTCTGCACCTATTGTTCAGCCACCTGATTGGAACCTACCCTTTGAAATTATGTGTGATTCTAGTGATTATGCTGTAGGTGTTGTTCTAGGGCAAAGAGTTGATAAGAAATTAAATGTTATTCATTATGCTAGTAAGACTCTAGACAATGCTCAAAGAAATTATGCTACTACTGAAAAAGAGCTTTTAGCAGTTGTATTCGCTTGTGATAAGTTCAGATCTTATATTTTTGATTCTAAAGTAACTATTAAAACAGATCATGCTGCTATTAAATATCTTATGGAAAAGAAAGATGCTAAACCTAGACTTATTAGATGGGTTCTCTTGCTACAAGAATTTGATTTGCATATTGTTGATAGAAAGGGAGCTGAGAACCTCGTTGCAGACAACCTGTCTAGGTTAGAAAATATTCTTGATGACCCGCTACCTATTAATGATAGCTTTCCTGATGAACAATTAAATGTTATAAGTACCTCTCACCGTAGTCCATGGTATGCTGATTATGCTAATTATATTGTTGCTAAATTTATACCACCTAGCTTCACATACCAACAAAAGAAAAAGTTCTTCTATGATTTGAGACATTACTTTTGGGATGACCCACATCTTTATAAAGAAGGAGTAGATGGCGTTATTAGACGTTGTGTACCTGAGCATGAACAGGAACAAATCCTACGCAAGTGTCATTCTGAGTCTTATGGAGGACACCACGCTGCAGATAGAACTGCACATAAGGTATTGCAAACTGGTTTTTATTGGCCTACTCTCTTCAAGGATGCTCGTAAGTTTGTCTTGTTTTGTGATGAATGTCAAAGAATTGGTAATATTAGTAGACGCCAAGAAATGCCTATGAATTATTCACTTGTTATTGAACCATTTGATGTTTGGGGCTGTGATTACATGGGACCTTTTCCTGCCTCTAATGGATACACACATATTTTAGTTGTTGTTGATTACGTTACTAAGTGCGTAGAAGCTATTCCAACTAGTAGGGCTGATCATAACACTTCTATTAAAATGCTTAAGGAAGTTATTTTCCCGAGGTTTGGAGTCCCTAGATATTTAATGACTCATGGTGGTTCACACTTTATTCATGGTGCTTTCTGTAAAATGCTTGCTAAATATGATGTTAATCATAGAATTGCATCTCCTTATCACCCACAGTCTAGTGGTCAAGTAGAGTTGAGCAATAGAGAGCTCAAATTAATTTTGCAAAAGACTGTTAATAGGTCTAGAAAGAATTGGTCTAAGAAACTTGATGATGCACTATGGGCTTATAGAACTGCATACAAAAATCCTATGGGTATGTCTCCGTATAAAATGGTCTATGGAAAAGCATGTCACTTACCTCTCGAACTAGAACATAAGGCATATTGGGCTATTAAAGAGCTTAACTATGATTTTAAACTTGCCGGTGAAAAGAGGTTATTTGATATTAGCTCACTTGATGAATGGAGAACCCAAGCATATGAAAATGCCAAGTTGTTTAAAGAAAAAGTTAAAAGATGGCATGACAAAAGGATACAAAAGCATGAGTTTAATGTAGGTGATTATGTATTGCTATACAACTCTCGTTTAAGATTCTTTGTAGGAAAACTTCTCTCTAAATGGGAAGGCCCCTATGTTATCGGAGAGGTCTATCGTTCCGGTGCCATAAAAATCAACAACTTCGAGGCCACAAATCTGAAGGTGGTAAACGGTCAAAGAATCAAACATTATATCTGAGTTAATCCCATAAATGTTGAAACCAATATTATTGAAACCATAACCCCGGAGGAATACATAAGGGACACTTTCCAGAACGTTTCAGACTCCGAAAAGGAATAGGTATGTGGTACGGTAAGTAAACCGACTCCAAAACAATTTTTAAGGCAATATTTCTCCGTTTTGGAATGTTTAGAAAAATAGAAAAATAAGTGGCAGTCCGGGAATGACACAAGGGCCCCACGAGGGTGGTGGGTGCGCCCTACCCCCTGGGCGCGCTCCCCTACCTCGCGAGCACCTCGTGTGCCTTCCAGACTCCGTTTTGTTGCATGTTACATATTTTGGTCGGTAAAAAATCATTATATATTCTCCCGAAGGTTTTGACTCCTGTATCACGCAAACCTCCTCTGTTCTTGTTTCGAGTTGTTTTCTGTCAGGGTTTTCCAGGCTAGGCATCATGTCTTCTCCCTCCTCCAACAATGGTGACAACGATGCTTGGCTAATGAAGATAGATCTGAAGAGGGAAGAACCCATGAAGGTCAACAAGGATGAAAGGATCAAGAAGGCCACGGAGGATCAAGCTCCAGCAGCAGAAGACACCCTTCAAATTGATCATAACCTTCTTACCCGAACTGATATCGAAGCCTTCAAGATGATTGAGTTGGCTCATGTTCAAAACAAGTATCTCACACAAGAAAATATTTTGTTGAAGGAGCATATTCTTGCACTCAAGGGCATTATTCGCAAGCTGGAGGACCTCTTACGCTCGATGTGTGATTATCCGTCACCTCCACCTTCTTCACCAACCAAGGAGATATAATCACATGGGTATGGGCACTCCCCCTGGCAACTGCCAAGCTTGGGGAGGTGCCCCGGTATCGTATCACCATCACTTTTACCTTTACCTTTTTTCTTAGTTCGATCCTTTTGATAATATCTTGATCTAGTAGAATAAAGTTTATGGAATTGTCGGGGGACTAATCCAAGAGCACCTATGGGACCGGCGGACTGAGTCCCTTTCGGTTCGGCGGGGGCGAGGGTCGCACGAAGAGCGGATCGAGGCGAAACACACGAGCAGTTTACCCAGGTTTGGGCCGCACGGATGCGTAAAACCCTACTCCTGCTTTGTGGTTTGTATTGAGTTCTTGCTCGGGAGCTCGGAGTGCTAAAGTACACCCCAGCGGCTAACGAGACCGAGCGTGAGTGTTCTCTTCCTTCCCCCCCCCTCCACGTTGTGCATGGGCCTCCTTTTACATGCTCAAGGGGTCACCGACAGGTGGCAACGTAGATAAGGGTAAAAATGGAAAGGTGTTGCGGTTGGTATAGCTACCTGCTATAGTGTATCATACCTAACCCTGACGGCAGGGGACCAGGGCATTAAATGCCCGTCTGCGTCGCCTAAATAGTGCAAAAGGGACCGTCAGGGACGCCACCACTCGCCACGATGGCAATCTTGTCAGTGCCGCTTGCCACCGTGCACCGCTGGCTACACAGCCTCCCGCCACATACGCCTGGAAGGGTCCCAGAGCAACACGTTGGTGGATGTGCTGGAGCGCGGGCACAGAGTGGTGGCTTGCCGCGGCAAGCGCCTTGCCGCGGTCGTTGTCTTGTCGCGTCTGGGAGCTTGTCGCTCACCGGGCCTTGCCGGGACGCGTGGCACGTCGCGGCAAGTTCCTTGAGATGCCTTGGTTGGCCTTCCCGGCAAGCTCCTCTTGCCGGGGTCTTGTCTCCTTGGCTTGGATACTTTGTCCTTGAATGGCTCCAAAGGAACCACGGAGGACCTTGGCGGTCACCCGGCAAGCCTTGCCGCGGGATGCTGCGACTGCCCGTGCACAAGTTCGGGATACTAGGGTACCCCTACTCTAGTACACCGACAGAATGATCTAGTTTTGAGTTTTGCTTTATGATCTCTCTATGTAATCGAGTCCATGAGCTATATAATAAAGATTAGTGTTGAGTCAAGGGCTTGATTATTTTGCCATGATCTTGGGTGAATAAAAGAAAGAGAAAAAAGAATAAAAAGAAACCAAAATTTCATATTGATCTTAATGAGAGTAATGACTTCACATAGAAAGAGTATGATGATTAAAAGTTGTTGGGAGTTGGCAGACATAGCTTTGGTCATTGTTGCAATTAATAGGAAGTAATAAGGAAAGAGAGGTTTTCACATATAGATATATTATCATTGACATCTTTTATGATTGGGAGCACTCATTAAAATATGACATGCTAAAGAGTTGATGTTGGACAAGGAAGACAATGTAATGAGTTATGTCTTTCTTATATCTGAGATAAAATATGTTGTCATGGATCCTCTAACTTGTTGACCTTGCCTTTCCCCCTCATGCTAGCCAAATTCTCAGCACCAAGTAGAAATACTACTTGTGCTTCCAAATATCCTTAAACCAGTTTTGCCATGAGAGTCCACCATATCTACCTATGGGTTGAGTAAGATCCTTCAAGTAAGTTGTCATCGGTGCAAAGCAATAAAAATTGCTCTAAGTATGTATGATTGATTGGTGTGGGAGAAATAAGCTTTATACGATCTTGTGATGTGGAAGTAGTAAAAGCGACGGACTGCATAATAAAGGTTCATATCACAAGGGGCAATATAAAGTGACGTTCTTTCGCATTGAGATTTTATATATCCAACCATAAAAGCGCATGGCAACCTCTGCTTCCCTCTGCGAAGGGCCTATCCTTCATTATTATCTTCTACCTTATGCAAGAGTCAGGGTGATCTTCACCTTTTCTTTTTTTTTATTTTATCCTTTGGCAAGCTCAGCATGTTGGAAAGAACATGATATATATATCTAATTGGATGTAGGGGAGCATGAACCATTATTGTTGACATTACCCTTGAGGTAAAAGGTTGTGGGGCAAAACTATAAGCCCCTTTCTCTATGTCCGATTAAAACTGCGTAACCACAAGTATCGCGTGAGTGTTAGCAATTATGGAGGACTAAATGATAGTTGAGTATGTGGACTTGCTTTTTAGCTCTGACATAGACTCTTTCCGATGTTATGATAAATTGCAATTGCTTCGATGAATGAGATTATAGTTTGTCAGAGCCCAATAAGGTTTATGATTTATACTCTTGCATTGTGAATAGATCATCACTTGAACATAAGTAATCATATGAAAAAATCTATATATGTTGCTGTTATAAGAATAATCATCATGCCTTCATGTCCGTATTTTATTTTTTCTCGATGCCTCTACCTCTAAACATGAGGACATATTTATTGTTATCGGGTTTTCGCTTGAGGACAAGCGAGGTCTAAGCTTGGGGGAGTTGATACGTCCATTTTGCATCATGCTTTTATATCGATATTTATCGCATTATGCACTGTTATTTCACTTTATGTCACAATACTTATGGCAATTCTCTCTTATTTTACTAGGTTTACACAAGGAGGAAGAATGCCGGTAGCTTGAGTTCTGGTGTGGAAAAGGAGCAAATATTAGAGACCTATTCTGCGCAACTCCAAAAGTCCTGAAACTCCATGGAACGTCTTAAAAGAAATAAAGAAAAATCCACGCCAAAGATGAAGGCCAGGGGGCCCACACCCTTCTCATGAGGGTGGGGGGCGCCCCCCCTAGGGCGTGCCCCCCTAGGGCGCGCCCCCTACCTCGTGGGCCCCCTGGTGGCTCTCCGATGCCCATCTTCTCCTATATGAGGTCTTTCGATGAGAAAAAAATAAGAAGGAACTTTTCAGGACGAGACTCCGCCGCCACGAGGCGGAACCTTGGCGGATCCAATCTAGAGCTCCGGTAGAGCTGTTCTGCCGGGGAAACTTCCCTCCCGGAGGGGGAAATCATCACCATCGTCATCACCAACGTTCCTCTCATCGGGAGAGGGCAATCTCCATCAACATCTTCACCAACACCATCTCATCTCCAAACCCTAGTTCATCTCTTGTATCCAATTCTTGTCTCAAAGTCCGGGATTGGTGCTAGTAGGTTGCTAGTAGTGTTGATTACTCCTTGTAGTTGATGCTAGTTGATTTATTTGGTGGAAGATCATATGTTCAGATCCTATATGCATATTATTACCCATCTGATTATGAACACGAGTATGCTTTGTGAGTAATTACGTTCGTTCCTCAGAACAAGGAAGAAGTCTTGCTATGAGTAGTCATGTGAATTTGGTATTTGTTTGATATTTTGATAAGATGTATGTTGTCTAGCCTCTAGTGGTGTTATGTGAACGTCGACTACATAACACTTCACCATTATTTGGGCCTAGAGGAAGGCATTGGGAAGTAATAAGTAGATGATGGGTTGCTAGAGTGACAGAAGCTTAAACCCTAGTTTATGCGTTGCTTCATAAGGGGCTGATTTGGATCCACATGTTTCATGCTATTACCTTAATACTTTTGTTGTAGTTGCGTATGCGTGCAATAGAGGTTAATCATAAGTGGGATACTTGTTCAAGTAAGAACAGCACCCAAGCACCGGTCCACCCACATATCAAATTATCAAAGTATCGAACGCGAATCATATGAACGTGATGAAAACTAGCTTGACGATATTCCCATGTGTCCTCAGGAGCGCTTTTCCTATTATAAGAGTTTGTTCCGGCTTGTCCTTTGCTACAAAAGGATTGGGCCACCTTGCTGCACTTTATTTACTTTTGTTACTTGTTGCTCGTTACAATTTATCCTATTACAAAACTATCTGTTACCACTTATTTCAGTACTTGCAGAGAATACCTTGCTGAAAACCGCTTATGATTTCCTTCTGCTACTCGTTGGGTTGGACACTCTTACTTATCGAAAGGACTACGATAGACCCCCTATACTTGTGGGTCATCAAGGAGGCAGTTCCTTGCGTGCGAAGATATAGCTGGTGGGTTCGAGCTGTCAGCAGCGGTAATGTTTTTTTCGCGAAATACAGAGGCCGTTTCGGTGGGTCCCAGATGTCAGGTGGAGGAAATCATTATTTTGCACGTAATAATGATGCATTTCCTTGCATGCGGCCGTGGACCCAGCTGTCAGCCTCTCCATGTACAGTCCACTTCAGATGCATGTCGGTCGTTGACCACGCTGACCATGCCACGCCGAGAGCACCAGGGCGGTGGAAGACGGCGAGGCGTAGGAAGGGAACGACACGGAGTAAGGGAAGACTTGGCCGTTGTTTTTGTTTCCCACGCGGAGGGCAGTACGACTGTACGAGGGTTTACTGGTTCATCTGCCGTCGCTGGAGAATAACAGCAGGTGTGGCTGAGTAGAGGATGGCTAGGCCAGCAATGGGAGTACGATGGGGCGGTGAGGCCTGCGCGGCACCACATCCGGCCGCGGGGAGGAGGGAGCAGGAAGTCCCGCTGGCGCTTGTTTGAGCGGCTGGAGCATGAAGAGCAGAGATTGAAGAAGCACGACGGCCATTGGATGGACATCCAACAGTATACAGGCCATCTGTGGAAAGCCTCAAATCTGTGGAAAACATCATACATCCCATCTGCCATTATTTCAAATAATTTACAGCTCATTTGCTAATTCTTACAGGTTTTTTTGGAGCCCATATTCTTTATGTTAGCATTACAACCCATATGGTGGCCACGGTTAAAAAAGTATACGAAATTTTGCATATGTCAGTGCGGTCTGAACTGTTTTTAATCCCGAAATTTGGAGTCACATTCAGACTGATTTTAAAAATAAATGTATATCAATATAAAATCCAATAAATTGTCCACGCATAAAAATCAATGCAATTTAAAATCTCGAAATGAAAAAAAAGATATTTGAAAATAATTGCTGGTTTGATGTGTTTTAAAAATGTACATCCCATTTCTCATTACTGATAGGCCATTTTCTCGGCAAGCCGAATGAAGCTCTCCTTGTCTTGAAAGATTGCAGCCCAACAGGCCTGATAAAGTGACTTACTTGACAAATCACAAAAGAACTGGGCTAGCCATTTTCAGAAAGAAAAAAAACTAATGGGCTGATCTGTGGTAAACCTAAAAGAAAAGGCTGTCTAGAGAGGCCAGAGTATCCCGCACAGCCCAGTTGACACCCTGCTTCCGTCTCAAAAATAACTGGGCGAGCTGCTGGGTCCCTGGTGTCAGCCGCTCGTTGTGCAATTCTCTCGTTTATTGACTATGTTGACAGTGGCATGGGACCCAGATGTTAGAAATCCACTAGGAGGAGCCATTTTTTTTATTGGCTTGGAATAAGGAGGCACTTGCTTGCCTACTGCCATGACCTTGGCGGGTCCCTGCTGTCATCCTCTCCACGTACAATCATCTCCTGATTGTGTACGCGTCAACTTGCTAGGCCCACAAGTCAGCCTCTAAACTGTGGAGGACAAATACAACCCATTTAAAAAAATAACAGCCCATTCCATACGTTCAAACGGAAAGTTCAACATTCAGAGCAAAGTAACAGGTCTGCTCCACATATAGAGTACTGAACTTCCACGTTGACAACCATCATAGCCGAGTTAACTGTCTACTCCCACTAACACTCTAGTAGCGTACAAGTACTAACTTACTCTTAGCTAACTAGACGATGCCGGCCGCCATCTGCTGTCCATGCTAAATGCTAGCACAAGCGTCCTTCGCCTCGCCTCGGACTTGCCAGAGGCGCGATAGGTCGCGTTCCTCGCGCGCGTTGGCCCTTTCCATGCCGGCGTGGTCCGCCGAAGCTTCGGCTTCCAAGTGGGAAACCCACTTGACGAGCTGGTAGTAAAAATCAGTGTCGCGAATGCATGCGTGCCCGACAGCCTCCAGGGCTATTTGCCGGGCGCCGGCCTCCACGTGGTCGGCCCAGTTGCGGGCGCTCTGCTCGCGACTCAGAGCATCGGTGCGCTGCTGCTCCATGTCCCGCTGGCGGCGCAAATCGGTGATACGCTGCTCCTCCGCCAGGCGGTCGCGCTCCAACAACTCCTGCTCCTCCGTCATGCGGTCGCACTCCAACAACTCCTCGATCTCCGCATTGCCATCTAAAGATAGATAGAATGCCTCCTCCCTCCGTCTGCCTTCCGGTGAAAACCCGAACACTAGTTCCGGAGGTGACCGCCTCCGGCGTCGACTACCGCGGACGGGCGGGGGTATGGCGGACGTGGCGAGCGACGTCGGGCCGGTGGGGGCTTATGAGGATATGGCGAGTTGGGTCACGGTGGCACCTAAGAAGGCCGGGAAACAATACTTATGGGCGGAAGGTAGCGCGACGGTCATCGGAATTCAATGCATAATGGCTTAGCGCGCCAGATGGCCGTGGAAAACTAGAGAAACTGAAATTATGAGTGGGTCGTCCCGTCCCGTCTGGGTCGCACGCAGGCATGGCGGTCAAACGAGTGCACTCGAATCATCACCCTCCTTGTCAATAATGATTCCACGGATTTAAAGAGTATATTTTTTGCATCAGTTAGCTGCCTTAATTACGGCCGGCTTCATGCAGGCACTCAGAATCGCTTGCAGGCAGTACGCGAAGCAGCATGCAACGAGTCGCAGCCGAGGGCACGCATGCAGCCACTTAAATCGCTGGAATTAATTAGGCTTAAACTTCTGCATGCCGTTAATTGTTGCCATGCCTTGGTCTTGTTGCTTTGCTCACGGGACTAATAAATCCCGGATGGAGGGAGTACCTTGGTTGGTGAGAGGTTTGAATTAAGCCCTGCAAACCGGAAAGGAGGTACTAGTACGTGCGTGATACGCTATTTATTCGTGTAGGATCGAGTAGGTCGTTTCTTGAATTGAGCCTTGCAAACCAGAAAGGAGGTAGTACGTGCGTGATCTGCTATTTATCCGTGTAGGATCGATAGTGTAGCTTGTCAGTTTCTTCAGAGGTGGGCATTTTTATCCGTGTAGGATTGATAGTGTAGCCTGTCGGTTTCTTCAGAGGTAGGCATTTTTATTCAAAAAACTGCCACTTCGCGTCTCGCGTCGCAAATAAAACTGCCAGGAGCGCATTTGTAGGCTAGCTAGTGATCGATCAGTAACTTGTAAACACTGAGCGAATAGATATAATTAACTGTTAATGCATCTCAATGATTCACAGATCATATACAAATATGTAGCTCCAAAAGCAAAGATCAGCCACTTTGGATCTTGCGTTGCAACTAAAACTAACTAGTACGATTCCCATACATAAGATCAACATGTTAATGCATCTCAATGATTCACGAGAGAAGTGCATATTACACCCCCAACTCTAGCCCTAGTCTAATATACACCCCTCAACTCCAATACCGTCTAAAATACACCCCCCAACTCTCAAAACCGGCTAGAATTCAACCCTCCCCTCCCCGTTGACCGGTTTTGACCTAGTTTAACCGGTTTTGACTGAGTGAACAGTAAAAAATAAAAACTAAAAAAACAAAAATACTTTTTTTGAAAAAATTCAAAAAAGTTCCAAGTTTTTTCACCGCGTGAACAGTAAATTAAAAAAATTCACCTTTTCAGCATGTTTGGACACGTGAGTAAATTTGAGATGTTCGTAAATTCGAAAAAAAATTCAAAATTTTCAGCATGGTGAACAGTAATTCAGGAAAAAATCCAAAAAAAATCACCACGCGCTCAAACATCATCCATGCAAAAAAAGGGTTTTTTTTACAAAAAAATCATTTTTACTGTTCACCAAGCTGAAATTTTGAAAAAAAAATCGAATTTACGGACATCTCGAATTTACTCAGGTGTCCAAACATGCTGAAGCATGAAAAGGTGATTTTTTTAAAATTTACTGTTCACACGGTGAAAAAAACTTGGAACTTTTTTGAATTTTTTCCAAAAAAAGTATTTATGGTTTTAAAAATTCATTTTTACTGTTCACTCAGTCAAAACCGGTCAAACTGGGTCAAAACCGGTCAACAGGGAGGGGATGGTTGAATTATTGCCAGTTTTGAGAGTTGGAGGATGTATATTAGATGGTATTGGAGTTGGGGGGTGTATATTAGACTAGGGCTAGAGTTGGGGGGTGTAATATGCACTTCTCTCATGATTCACAGATCATATATAAATATGTAGCTCCAAAAGCAAAGATCTAGAAAAAACATCTGTTCTTCCTACTAACATGGATGCTTCTCTTGGCCAACATTCAGTACAGACTGAAAGACAAATTTGTTTCTGAAGTCTACAATTCCTCTTGCAAACGTAAGTGGTTTCACCAACAGCTGGAACCATGAGAATGAACCACACATGATGGAGGAACATCCACTGCAATATGATTTGGTCTTCTCTTGATCACACGGCGAGACTAGTTTTGGAATACAAACTTTAACTTAGGCAAAATGATGCCCATTGTATAATCCGACCAAAGCAATGAAGCACCTAGTGTTGGCCAATAAATAGTACAGTACTACTTTTCTGCAGTCCATGAAGTGACTATCCAATCTTTCTGTCTGTTTTCAAATGGCACTGCATGCAGTAACTATACTATTCTCTTGTGCAGTTCAACCAAAATTGCGGGCACTTTGTTTGTTTTCCAAATAGCAATGGGCAGACATCTCTGTCTGCACAAATATCAAGCAGCTAGTAAACATATACCACACCTTGTATTTTCGGTTTAAACATGTCTCTTCCGCTTAGCATCTGCCATGTTCTACACTGGACAATCTGATACAGTTATGTTTTGCCCTGGACAATTTCATACTGAATTGATTTGCTGGTTCAGAGCAGAAATATAGCGCCTATTCTTCATCAGACCAAGGATATCCATGTTCGCAGTGATGGAAGAGGTGAAATCGATACAACCGAAATTGAGCATCCAATCATTGAATCCTGTCCTGCACCTCTAATGTAGGTCCACCCTGCCAATAAATTCACATGCAAACCACTAGTATTACTATCTAATGACAGTACAAAAAGAGTAGCAAGATAGTAGCAAACCATGTACCTTCGTAATGAACAGCTCATAGCGCCACCAATTGGATATAAAGGTTTGGAAAAAAAACATGCTCCTAATGTTGAACCAGTTGGACTTTTTTTGCAGTTCCACTAAAATTGAGCATCCCTGTTTGCATAGAAATTGAAAGTGTGATTACTCTAAAAGTGGCACTAGTTGAAGCATAGACTCACAAATATAACCATTCCAATTTCTTAATGGGAAAAGGTAGCAAGACTGTTTCTAACCACCTGTTTGAAGGAATAAATAAAGCAACAGCGGCTGATGTCAGGAAGGCATACATAGTTTTTTCTGGAAAAGTGAGCCATTCCTGACCTTTCCTCTTCTTTTAAGCAAATTTTGTGCAGTTCTACTAAAATAAAATGCCATCACCGCCTTGACAATTCAGTGACACTGTACAAAAGGAAATGACTTAACATTACATCATGATGTCAGGTATGTACTCGACACGCATTAGAGACAAACATACAGACCTCCTCAAGAGAACAGCTGGAGGAGGAGGTGCCCACTCTTGAACTTTCCTCTTGTCTTCATAATTGTCTGTGTAGTTTAACCAAAATAAAATGACATCAGCGCCTTGGCATTTTGGTGACATTGTACAAAAAATTTAACTTATCTCATGAAAGTGAGGTGTGTAATCTATAAACATTAACAGTTTAAAAATCTGAAGGTAGTAACGAATTTCATCGTTGGTATACTGGCTGTGCAACAACATTAGAATGCCTTAGCTGAAAAATCTTTAATACATCCACAATCAACAGCTAACCCTGAAATAATCCAGTGACATTAAATGGCATTGCTTAAATTTATGGTTGGCATTAGACTGAGAGCGGCATTAGTTAAATGTGGCATCACTTTAGCAGTAGCATTTCTTGACTTGACTGCTGGCGTTATACTAAAAGCAAAAAAAGTGGCAATAAGAGCATAGGAGGACCATTCGAACAGTGGGCGCACCAGTATGATGTACCTCCACGAACGCAGAGTGGTGAGGGAGGTATGGTTGCCCAGAGCAACAAATATCCAGGCAGCATATGTGGATTACGTCCCATTTTTGTTCTCTTTAGCCACCTTTTTCCTATGCGAGGACAACAAACCGATCGACCTAGTCGTTCTCTATTGCGTTGTCATGCCTTTCTACCCTTCTTCAACCAAGAGACACGAGACTCGTTCCTTAGCTACTGATTTTCCCCTTTTCAAACTAGATGCGGGTTCGATGCCTACTCTCTTGGACAGTACAGTCTCCCTTCCTTTCCTTATTCAACCCAGACATGGGTTAGTCAGCAAGAAGTAGGGTTTCCTTTAATAGTGCAAATTATGGTGTTCATTTCTGTGGCCAGCAGAGTAGAGGATAGCATATTGGGAAGATGGTGGAGTGGAAAAAGATCCACATGCAACGACATAGCAGATGGGGCAATAGAACAAGGTTATGGCTCGAAAAGAGGTAGCATACCTGAGGGTCAGCGGGAAGTGGCTTCGCTCGTGGTCATCGTCCTCCGCACACACTACGGCAGCGAGCTTGGCGACGGAGGCTATCCTGCGCGGGTGCTAGGTCTGAGAGGACGGCCTTGTCGTCAGTGCGTGAGCTCGCTCGCCGACGACGAGTGCATCAACACTGCAAGTCCTTTTCTTCCCCGGTGGATCTGTGACCACCGGTGAGGAGGGAGAAAGGGGCCGTCTTTTTTAGATCTGGAGAGAGGGTGGTAGTGTGAGAAGCAAGTGGGAAGCCCTTAGCAAGAAAGCGCTGAAGCTCCAGTCTATATATCTTTTTTATACTACTAGTACTGTGGTGGGGTAGTGGTAGAGTAGTTTATATTTTCTCTGCGTACAGTACCAATTAGTCGTGATTCAAAACTGATCTGCACGCCATTAAAAAAAATAAAGGTCGATAACTAATGCGGCACCTCGGGCCAACGCGGCAGATCGCATTTTGCACGAGAAATTACACACCATGTTTCGTTGACATGTCGTCCCGTTCCAACATATCAGTGAGACGACGGTGAGTAGTAGGAGTATTTCCGAATGGACGTGTAGGCCGGGGCGCCTCTTCGTGAACCGTGGCAAACTCGCAACCGTCCACCGACTCTTCGCCTTTCCCTCTCGATTTGGAACTGCTGTCGCACGCTCTTCCTCTCCCTCCTCCATTTTCCTTCAGCCCTTCACCCTTTCTTTTGCCATTGTTCGATCGTCTTCTCCATGGAGGGAACAGGCCGGAAACGACCCCGTTAATCTAGCCCCGATCTGAAAGATGACGTTGTGGAGGAACTCATTGATCGATGCGACGTCATCACCTAGGCTAGCATGGCAGGTTCGTTCAACCCCATTCTCGACTCAACTAATAACATCATTACAAAGAACCCAAGAGTCAAGGAGCAGTTTGATCTCCCCTATCTTCTTCGTCGTGACCCTGATGACTGGCGCCGGCACGACGGAGGCCTCGCCCTGTGCCAGTTGATGCCGCTTGATAATGATACGTATCATGTTAAGATGCCATTGCTTGAGGGCAAGGCTTGGGCGGGCGCAAATGGAGATTGGGTTGTTTACATTGGGTCCAACTGCGAGTGGGAACTTGTGAATGTCTACACTCGTGACCGGGTTCCACTTCCAAAAATCTCAGCACACTGCCCAGAGGTTGAGCACACCGGTATTGTACGCACGTTCAAATACGATCATTGTGACTGTCTTCTACGGAAGATAGAAATTTGTCGAGTTCCCAACCGCTCTTGGAATTACAACAACTATCAAGTTGTTGATATCTTCGACAAGCTTGTTGCCGCCCTTTGTGGTTCGACTCGATGGACATTGCTCAAAAACCAGTTTGTGTACACGGATGAGTACTGTGATGCAATTCAATACGAGGGCCTTGTGTTTGCTGCCACCACTAGTGGCACTGTTTTTGCATGGGATCCTCATAGTTTCGGTACGTTTGTTTTCCACCGTAATTATAATTGTTTCATCCACATGCATGCGGGTTAGCAAGTTTCCCTTTACGAATTAACCTTCTTCTTGTGTTTCCAAGGTCCTGTGAACATCCCACCACCTATACTTGAAAATTTTTATAACCAAGGGGGAGATGACGATGGTGATGATCACGAGCAGCGCCCATATACTCTGTGGCACCTAGCAACTAATTCCGATGGATCACCTCTTCTTGTGTGTATACAGCCCACTGATGATGTTACTGCTAAGGAAGCAGGTGTAGTCTCCCATGGTCGTACTCTTGGGACCTATTCCAACACCCGTTGCATGGTATTCAGGATGGATACTAGTGTGCTAGCGCCAACTCCTTCTCCCTGGTACAGAATTGATAGTCTTGGAGAAAACTCGCTCTTCCTTGGACAAAACTATCCGATGATGGTGAAAGGCGATCCAACTGTTGTTGACACAACGTTAACAGTACCATTTATGAGAAGCAACTATGTCTATACCTCAGACATTTGGGTGGTTCCCTACCCTTGTACTGATATAGTCAGCTGCTTCAGCCTGGATGACCAGTCCTGCGTTGGTTTCTAGATCGATAATCAATGGCCCGTCCCAGAGAATCACTTGAGGTTCAAACAAGTGTTTCCAACACCGAGGAATGGTCGAGTTGAAGTTCATTCCATTGCTTGTTATTTGTTGTGTGGTGAAAACTTTAGTATTTATAATGTATCCTCGTTGTCGATGTGGGTTGATGACCTGTTGTATGTAATAAAATGATATGCGTGTGATAAACTTACTAAATTTATGAATGGCTTGCGAGTCGATTCTCTAAATTTGTACTAGCTTCACATGCTTTGCGCGTCGGGCGGGTGTTTTTACTGTAGCCATATGTTAATGTGTTTGATGTACGTAACCAGCACCTCAAATCCTCGATACCAGTACTATATAGTAGGAGTAAGTAGTAGGAGTAGTAGGGTGGCATGGGCCAGAACAAGCATTCACGTCCAGGAGTATGACACACGCCACCGCCACGACATCCATCTGACACCATATTATTTCTTGGAGTCCGTGCTAGAGCAATCTCTTCAACCTTGTCGTTTCTCTAACTTCAGCCATCGCGTGGCGGGTGAGGTGGGGGTTTGCCGATAGTCGGTTTCCTTAACTACGGACCCACTTGTAAGGCCAACTCCAACGCACGACCCCAAACGCACCTCCGTTTTGCACGAACTCCAACGATAATTTTGACTAGAAAAGCAAGACCAAAGAAAACAAGAACCACAAGAATACATTTTACTACTCCTGTAAGTTGGATTAGTGCCTTCTCGATGCATTCATTGTTGATCTGCGGAGGCTCGATCTTGCGTCTGTGCTAGCTAAAAGTGATAGAACATCTACTAAATTGCGCTCTATCAATATATGGATGTAGGCTTCTTCCCAATACAAAAACTTGCATCCATTCTACTCCCTCCGTTGCACAATACATGCCTTCTATTTGTCAAAATATATATGTATCTAGACATGTCTTAGTATATAGGTACATCCATTTTTGGACAAATGGAAGTCAAGTATTTTGGAACGGAGGGAGTACATAATAAATTTTTTAATTTAGCACAACTAGTCTAATCCAAGAGCAGAACCGAAGATTTGGTCGGGTTCTTCCTCCTTTTGCTGACACGTGGGACATCCAGCATCCAGGTCGTGTCATGAAAGAAAATAGAGTGGTAGTTGAAGCCACGAGATGTGCATCTTGGGTTAAACTGTAAATAGAATCTTACTACTCTTGAGTAACTCCAAAAGCGGCCACCGAAGATCTTTATTGGATTTGTTTTGCATCACCAGCACATCGAGGTGAAAGATGTGCAGGTTCAGTGGGTCCTCTTGTGGTTTCACTGACATGTGGGGCCGCATGTGAGCAAACAGACGATGGGCTCCGCGCGTCCGCTGGCTGGCTGAGAAGAGAGATAGAGGAGGGCTGAGCACGGACTGCAGGAAATTTGTTCTACGTACCTCGATATAGGCTTGATATAGTGGGGTATCATGGGACATAACTAGCATTCACGTCTAGCAGTACGGCACACGCCACCCACACGAGTCCCATCCGACACCAATTTTCTTGGAATCCGTGCTACAACCATCTCTTCTCCCTCCTATTTTCTCAGCCATCGCGCGGTGGGTGGGGTGGGGTTTGTCGATAGTCGGTTTGCTCAACTGCGATCCCACTTGTAAGTGAAAATGCAACACCGCACGCATTCCCGCTTGAGCGGCGTGTCGGACCAACCGTGTGGGGGTGCGACGTGAACACGGCAGGCTTTTCCTTTTGAACTCGTAACTTGTAAATTTTGGTTCTGCTCCATGGCGCGACCGATAGATAGAAAATAATGATTTTTCCTAGAGTAATGAGAAGTTTGTTTCTGGCACCGTTCATGCATGGAGTACATACGAAAATCATGAAGTTGATGCGAAAGGTAAGATAATTACTGTAGTATCATATACTACTACATGGATTTGACGGAAATATAAAAATACATACGGATCCATCAACGTTCAACGACATCCTCACGCTCTAGTGCGCCGGGTCACCAACCGACGTGTGAGGAGCAGCGGCGTTGGCGGTGAGCTCAACGTGCTTCTGAACAGTGCCGTCCAAGGTTGCCCTGCACTCCAAGAAGGCCAGCATCCTATCGTCCTCCTCTTGCATGTAGTAGTCCTTGTGGATGATTTGCGCGTAGTCGTGGGTGATTATGTCGATGGTTTCTTGCTGCGCCAGGCGCTGAGCGGCTAGCGCGACCTCGAGCTGGACATTCTCCGGCGCAACGGCGGGCAGTCGCAGGGCCTCCAGTGCGTCGAAGAGGTTGTTACCATAGTGGCCGTTGAGGGTGGCGGGCATCGCAGAGCCTGGGCGCGTCGGCTGGAGGCTTATGTCAAAGTCGTCCGCAAGCTTCTTGACGACGGTGAACTTGTCGAGGAAACCGACGAGGATCTCGTCAAACAATGAGACAAAGCTGTCGTCCAAGCGGCCCCTCGCCCTGGCGGCCTCAAGCAATACTACCTGGAGACGTTCCTCGTTGCCGGGCCGCAGGCCGGCGTCGTGGACCATTTGGCACAGCCGGTTGATGCTCGCGCTCATCACCTCCATGGGTCTAGCGTAGCCTCTAGTCAACTGATCTTGCGATTCGAGTGATCACTCAGCCCTTGGTTAGCGTGCGTAGGTGCGTAGGATTTCGTACTACTCCTCGGCCCTCTACTCCACCTGCCTTTGGCTGTATGATAGGTGGGCCAGCCACCCCCTGGGGCCACGTATCATTCACCCAAAGGCAGTTGCCGTAAGTCAATGAAGCTGCACCCCCCTCCGTGCCAGTGCAGTATAGTCATCTCACCGGACCTCTAGTTGGGGCCAAACGAGAGAAGTTTGATGTTTACTGGTTTATTGGTCCCCTTTGCATTTTGCGCCAAGTTTTGACCTTTGATTTAACTAATAAAATGTTAATGCATGTAAACAAAAATGTTGTGTAAGTCACCTTACGAAAACCAAATAATCCCAAAATACTTAAGCATGGTGCATTAACTCCCTCCTTGTTTCTTATTTCATGACATATCAACCAATGAGAGATGTGGGCCGTGCATGATTTTAATGACTTGAGACTACCAAACATGCCATGCAGTGTTTAGTTCATTGCATGTAATCCTCTTAGTACTCTAGTTAGCAAAACAAATTAAGTTCTCTCGCCAATAGGAATAAAACACCATGTATTTATTTACAGAGGGAGTAGTACATTTTTGGTGACATGCATTACTAGATATTGCTAGTTAAATACTAAAATCCAGATGGACGTGGTAGTACTCCTAAATCCAGACGGTGGTGCTACTAGTACTAGTAGTAGTACTACCAATGTAGTAGTAGGAGTACTAGCACTGTACTACCCGTTGGTCAAATTATTACGTGCTGCTCCTCACAGTGAAGTGACAAGACCCTGCGCCGGAGATGACACCTGAGTATAGGCGCCATGTTCGGCATAACATAGTCAGCCTCACCGTCTGCAGTCACTATCATCATGGCTGTAGAGCTAGCCTACTTACAACTAGCCATGTTCGACATAATTTCCAGTGCGTAGATGCCCGTGCATTGCACGGAACACCAAGATTGGGGGTGGACGGCTCCGGCAGCGGCCACCGCTCCAGATTTTTCCATGGCCTTCTACTCCTAGATGTGGTGGGGAGGAGATGAGGCTGATTGTAAGAGACAAGGAGTTGTTTGTAAATAGGGAACAAGTGCGGATATCTTTTTGCAAAAATGGAGAAGCTTGGTTTGTATGCGTCAGATCTAGATCCGACGGCTATTGGTGAAAGATGCGAGGCACAACATCATCACCAACTCAGGACCTGTTTGATTCGCAGGATTTTGAAAACGCGGGAATAGGACACGGCAATATTACAAGTTTCAAACTGACATTACAAATGTTAGGAGTAATGCTGCACCAACGAAGAGGGAATTACTAGGAAGTTTACGTAAGAACTTTCGTTACTTTAGGTGGATGCAGCATTATCGTACAAACTAAAATCCACCGCCATGACAAGTCACTAATGGGAAATAAGTTTTCGAGTCTCTGGCCACTTGATGTTTAAAAAACAAATACATCTTCTGCGGAGACTTTGTCATTTAGGCTTAGACGCTTGCGATGATCAGCACGCAATTCATTGTTGCGCCAGAGAACGCCAAACCTCATTACCTTGAGAACACTTGCCTCCAGAACAAAGAATCTGGCCAATTTAATCTCAGGTGTGCTGCCTCGGTAGTCGATCAAATCAATTTCTGTAAGATGGAGATCAAGGCATTCGATGAGATTGTTATAGTGCATCACATTTTTCCCTTTCGGGTCTTTTTTTATCTGCAAAAGAAGAGAACATATTAGAGCAGCTGGCTGCATAAGATTGTCGTGTCATCAAGAGGTACCAATATCATTCGCTCATACGATAGGGTTGGCTAGCTAGCGATATTCTCCCTCTCTCTCTCTCTCTCTCTTTCCGTTTCCTCTCATTTAACTAGGAGCACGTGAAGAGCTTGGGCATTTGTTGCCTTCCACTATGTGGCCGATGCCATATTTCGCAAAAGTATGCCACATAACATGCATCGATGTCAAATCAAAAGATTTTGGCACCGCTCTCGCGATGTGAGATAGTTGGCACTGCTGTGCACACAGTCCCACATGTATAAACAAATCAATCAAACCAACTACACCAGCCTCTCACTCTCCCAAACAAGTGTTTTTTTATTGCCTCAGTCCTCTCTCTCTCCCACGCAGTGTTTTTTCATTGCGTGAGTTAATTTGGCACTGGAGCAAAGTAGGTGATCCAGATTGGGACACCAGGTGAGCAATGGAGGGGCATCGATGCCAAATGCATCACAAGTGAATTTGGCACATGTTTTGGCCTACACAGCCCACTTTTGTAATACTACCTTGTATTTAGTATAAAATTTTGACCATAGATTTACCTAAGAAAATGCCAATGCATGTCACTAAAAATTACACCATTTGAAATTATGTTCAAATACAAATCCAACGATATAGTTCTTAGTGACATGCATTAACATTTTGTTAGTTAAATCTATGGTCAAATTTTGATACTACAAAATTGGAAGAGTAAACTAGGACGGAGGTAGTACTTGCTCTTAGGGTAACCATAGAGTTACTGGAGTAGTCTAAGTTACTTTCCACTATGACTAGCCTAGGCTACTATAGTAGTACAGCATAAAAACTATGCAGGTGATCACGTGAGAAAAAATACTAAAAACATTTCTTCCGGTGCAGTGCGTAGATGCAGTTTTGAACACTACACTTGTCATTGTAATTTGGGAAAATTACGAAAAAATTGAGCTACGTTGTGATTACCATTTACTTATAGGAAAGAAGTCTCACCTCGATGAGTAGATTCTCCGTGCACGGAAAGCATGTAAGGAATCCAACAACTTGATCCAGATTAGGGCCGATAGATTTTAGTGCTAAGATCTTCACTATGCGCATGGACTGGGTCAAGCTTGTGGGAATCATTTTCTGGAAGACAGTCGTAAATACATCAAGAAGAAGATGAGTGATGTACTTGAACAATTACGGTTCCAATAAAGAGTTCGGAGAATTTGGCAGACGAGTACACCAACGCTGTCAATTTCGGCGCGTCAATGACCCTGATTTTTGTTGGACCTTCTAGATCCGATGCAAGCAATCTCTCAAGGAAAGGCGCATTCTCAATGACCATAACGTTGAACAGTTGGAGTGATCTCTTCCCAATTGATGTCTTGTTGCGGGGCCAGCAAGACACATAAATCCATCGGAGATTCGTCGAGGCGATGTGGAGGCTAATGAACCCGTGGATCTGCTCAAGACAAAGGTACTCGAGCGGAATACAGCTGTGGAGCAGGTGCTCCATAGCCTTCTTCGAGATGACAACGTCGAAGAGGTCGAGCTGCTTGAGTTGAGTGGGAAGAAGAGCGGGCACGACATTAATCTAGGGAAGATAGCAAGTGCTGAAGCTGGCGCGACGCAGCGTCGGCGTGAGGCGGAGCGCGAACGGCGGCAGAGAGCGACATCGTCCTGCTTCAAAGCTGAGCACCTCGAGTTGATCTAGGGCGGGGGATAAGAACCACTCGTCGAACTTGGGTTGGACCTTGCAGTTGGTACTGAACATGCGGATGTCAAGGCGTTTGGCTGGCTCACGGTGCGATGAATGGATCTTGGAGACTCTGGCCATGCGTTTGCAATCCCCGTCGCAGAGGCAGCTGTCGACGGTGAGGTTGAGGGGGACGCAGCGCCAGAGGGGGCGCCACCGGCGGGAGAGCAGGGCGATCCGCACGGCAGATTTGGTGGGGAGGAGGCCGATGATGACGAGCAGCGTGTCGTCGGGGAGGCTGCAGGCTCACCGGATGCGGTTTTGGCTCGAGCCGCCTCCGCCTGTTGGCTGCCTCGCCGTCCATCTCAACCGGCAGCGACGCCGGTGTACACGTGTGCTGGTGTGTGTTGTGTGCTGGGTGTGCGCGAGTGCGTCCTTCTATGCATGCCGCCGCGTAGTGGTGAATTGTGCGCCAGTGCGTCCTTCGCGCGCAAGAAGTTTGTCCTCAATGCGCCCTCAATTTACTAGCGTGCGGGGTGCTACCCCGAGTGGTTTCAACTTTGTTTACTTCACCGCGTGTTAGATGGGCCTCTAGTTTACTTATTTTCACCCACTGCTACATGGGCCAGCACACGAAGATACAGAACATGAGATGACAAGGCAGCACGTGGATTGCTTGACCGGTCAACTAAACAATATACGGAGCTATACGCTGATACAGTGAGCGTATAATCCGTCGGTATAGAGAGTTCGAGTGAGAGGGGAGGCCCGTGAGAGATAGCAGAGAGAGAGAAAGAGCTACTCCCTCCGTTCGATAATGTAGTTCCAACATTTTTTTTAAGTCAAACTTTTGAAACTTTGACCAAGTTTATAAAGAAAATACTTATATCTACCATACCAAAGATAAATGATAGTATGAAGTAAGTACATGTTGTGATGAATCTAATGATCATTCCAGATGTAAATATTTTTCTCCACATATACCTGGTCAAACGTTTCTGAGGTTTGACTTTCCAAAACATCCATATGCTTATGGATGTGACAGAGTCCCTAACAAGAGAGAGAGAGAGAGAGAGAGAGAGTGAGTGAGTGAAAAAAGTGTGTGTGTGTGTGTGTGAAAGAGACATGGACAACACACGATAAAAGTAGAGAAAAAGCGTGCGTGTCTTATGCAAACATATCACACATGCATCTTCGACAACGGAGGCAAGGTGAGGAGATAGTGTGTGGTTGTTTGGAACCGAGAGAGCAAGACCCCTAGCACGTGGACAGGAGGGGTCTGACAAACAAGGGAGAGAGGTCGAGAGAGACGTATGGAGGAAATGCAGACATGGGGAGGAGAGAGTGTATGTTTGTCATAGAGAGATCCCCTGGAGATCATGATGGGACTACATGGGTGAGAGATCCCCTTTGAGCCTGGGTGGCGAACCATAGGATGATCACACGGGTACCCCGGGATCTCCTAGGACAACACTGGTATAACCCCAGGTGCCCACAACTAATCCACCCAGATATGTATTTAAGTAGCCACCTTAAGTTAACTATTAATTAACAATCTCACATCTGTCATGGATCACTCAAACCAAACCACGTCTACGAGCATAGCATAGCAATATAAGCATAACGTAGAAGTAACTCCCAAGGATTGGTAATAAAAAGGCAATAGGTTCTACCTCATCATCTACTATCCAATACCCACCCGTTAAATCACATCCTAATCATGTAGTGTTTGAGGGTTGTAACTAATGCATAAAAACTAGGTAATAAAGAGATATGATCAAAGTGTTACTTGCCTTGCTGACGATCTACAAACCCTAGAGACTCGTAGTAGCACGCTTCGCACTCCGGGAATTCTATCGCAAAAAAACAATACATACATAAGCACTCAAGCATATATGCAAGGGTAAAACTCAGATGAAAAAACTCCAATCTGAAAATTCAACTGAAGAGCTTCGATTTGCAAAAAGAATCAATCGAAACGGAGCTACAGAACTGAAACTGTGGCAAAAGAACTTCGAATTCAAATGTGCTTGAAACCAAATTTTAAATTGTCCAAACCATGTTCAAGTTGTTTAACCATAAAGAGGGGCTCGAGACAAAGATTTTGGCATTGGTTTCACTGGATTTGGATGAACGGTTAAACAGTTGCGAGGGTTTGAAGATCAGGGGCTAATATGTGATAAAAATATTCGCAGATAGGTCCCTGGCCGAAGAATAAAATAAAAAGAAAAAGGCTACGGCGCGAACGTCTGCCAACAGAGGCAAACAAACAGATTCGTTTGTTAAAATGAACTAATGAACGAACGTTCGCAAAATAACCCTAACCGAAGAAAACCGAGAAAACCCCGATCGAATAAAAAACAATCTAGGGTTTTAAGAAAAAACCGAACGGTTTATACCTAAAACCGAAAAAACGGCGGTGACGAAGTCAACGGCGGTGGCGGGATTCCAGCGAGGCGGGTCTGCGAGGATGCGGCGGCGGGGTCAGCGTGCGGCGGCGGCGACAAGCGGCGAGGCGGCGGCTGCGAGGCTCGAGTGGGTCGGGTGGAGAGAGAAACGAGGCAGGGGCCTCGGTATATAAAGGAGTGGGAGGGGCTGCTTGCGGGAGGGCAGAGGGGAGTCCGAGCCGGCTACGGCATCGCCGGCGTTCCTGTGCGGCGGTGGGACTCCGCCTGGAGGTCGGGGACGACTAGGGCGCGGGCTGGGCCGCGGCACAGTCGGGCGCGCGCGCGAGGCGTGGGGAAGCGGCGGCCGGGCTGGCTCGGCCTCTGGCGGGGCCGGCCTGGCTCTTTTTTTTATAAAAACCGCCGAAAGCAAAAGTCTTAAATAAATAATAAAATCTAAATATGCCAACAAAAATTTCACCGCCTAAATAAAATATTTAGAACAAAGTGAACATTTTTGTGGCCTAAAATACAATTTTTAAAAATGCATATTTTTCTAATTCAAATAAAATATTAATAAAATTCAAATGAAATATTTATTTGGTTTTAACATTTTTCCTCCAATATTTCTTTTATTTTGGAGAAGTCATTTTATCTCTGCTCTTTTATTTTTATATTGGAAATATTTCGGAGAGAAAAACTAAAACCAAAATGATCCTCTTTTCAAATTTGAGAAAAAGTAAAATATGACAATAATGAAATCCCCAACTTTCTCCGTGGGACCTTGGGTTGCTTAAGATTTCTAGGATCGCAAACAAAATGCAAATAAAATATCATATGCATATGCTGACCTATGTACAACATTCCAAATTGAAAATATGGGACGTTACATCACAAGAAAGTCATCAAATGTGGCATGGTGTCACGTGATGGTACATATATGTCGTGGTAAAAACATTGTCCAATTTGGGCCAAGCTTTATTACAAACCTCTTACAAAAACTAGAGCTTCTCTCAAAGAAGCCTCGTGGTTCTGATAGGGAAACGTGTTCCCCTTGTGGGCGAAACATGATCACTGCCTCTTTTCGCCTTGTATTTTCTTCCACACGCAACATGGAACCACAGGATATCCGTGCTGAAATTTAAACTTATTCAGGGTTCGTTTGGCCTTTTTATACACTAATTGAGTTTCCTAGGCATTTAATGTCCATAATTGAAATATGAACTACAAATACATGCTCCAGTTCACCAAAAAGGATAGAAAAATTATACATGTGTCCTTGGGTGCATGTTTAGGTCTCATGCCAGAAATGGGAACGAATTACAACCGTGCCGGTGTCCTGGCTCTTCCTCAAACATTTCGAATCTCGGTTTTTAAGTCCCCATAAATCCTAAACTCACCAGAAGGTCATCAAAGGCGGCAAGGTGTCATGTCATGGCACATATATGTTGTGGTAAAAACATTTCCAACTTGGGCCAAGCTTTATTACAAACTGGAGCCTGTCGCAAGAACCTCGTGGTTTCGATAGGGAAATGTGTCCCCTTGTGGGCCAAAGGATAATCACTACCTCTTCTAGCCTCGTATTTTCTTCTACACGTGACACGGAACAAATGGAGATTCGGGCCGACCTTTGAAATTATTCAGGGTTTGTTTGACCTTTTTTATTCATTAATTGAGTTTTAAAGGCATTTAATGTCCATCATTCAAATCCGAACTACAAATACATGCTCTAGTGCACCAAAATGGCTACAAAAAACGTACATGTTTCCTTGGGTGCATGATTAGGTGCCATGGAATGAATGAGAACGAATTCAACCGTCTCATCGTCATGGCCTGGCCACAAACATTGCGAATCCTGGTTTTTAAATGTCCGTAAATCCAAAACTCGCCAGGAAATCATGAAACTTGGTATGGTGTCACTACATGGTATATATAATTGTCCAATTTGGGCGAAGCTATATTACAAGCCTTTTACAAACCGGAGCCTATCGCAACCCTCGTGGTTCCAGTAGGGAAAAATGCCCTTCTTGTGGGCAAAATGATAATCGATGCCTCTTCTCGGCTTGAACTTCGTTTTCCACAGGCAACATAGAATAACAGGAGTGTCTGGCTGAAATTTGAAATTGTTCAGGGTTCGTTTGGCCATTGTATATATATTACTAATTACTAAGTTTTCTATGCATTTAATGTAGTCCATAATTCAAATTTGAACTACACCCACATGCTCCAGTGAAGAAAAATGGGTGGGGAATCGAACATGTGTCATTGGGTGCATGTTTACGTCTCGTTTAAGGAATGAGAATTAATTACAAACTTGTTTTCATCCTGAAACAATGAGAATCTCGGTTTTTAAATCCCAGTAAAAAAAAGTCACCCAAAAAGCATGAAACTTGGCATGGTTTCATGACATGGCACATATATGTCGTGGTAAGAAAATCGTCCAGTTTGAGAAGAGGCGCACACATTAGTAGCCAACGAAGTCCTTTTTGAAAAAAAGCTGACACGTTAATATCACAAACGGTTGTATTATATTTACCATGTCAAAATTTAACCATACTCGGTGGCGTGCGTGCAGCTGTTTGATTAGACGGGACGAGCGCGAGAAGTCCGTCGTGCAGCTTCAACGGGACGCGTGCGAGCAATCCGCCGCGCAGGCTAGACGGGACGCGTGCATCCTGTCCACCTCGCAGGCTCGACGGGACACGTGCGAGCAGCAAGGCTGCCCATGCTCACCGGGAAGTGAGCTCTTTGACCTCCATGCACTAGTCGCCGCCCGCCTCGCTCAAAACTGCTCCATTAATGGGTTAATTAAAGCACTTGGACGGAGGGTGTTTGCTTGTGATCCCTGCTACCTCTTGAGCATGCGTTGGTTTTGCCTTAAAGAGGAAAGGGTGATGTACCAAAGTAGCGTAAGTATTTCCCTCGGTTTTTGAGAACCACGGTATCAATACAGTAGGAGACTACATGCAAGTCCCTCGTACCTGCACAAACAAATAAGAACCTTGCAACCAACGAGGTAAAGGGGTTGTCAATCACTTCACGACCACTTGCAAAAGTGAGATCTGATAGAGATAATAAGATAAATATTTTTGGTACTTTTGTTTTATAGATTGTAAAATAAAGATTGCAAAATAAACGGTGATAGAAATAGCCTGTTGACAGGAGAATAATATAATTGAGAATAGACCTGGGGGCCATAGGTTTCACTAGTGGCTTCTGTCAAGATATTAAATTCTACGGTGGGTGAACAAATTACTGTCGAGAAATTGATAGAAAAGCGCATAGTTATGAGAATATCTAGGCATGATCATGTATATAGGCATCACGTCCACGACAAGTAGACCGAAACGATTCTGCATCTACTACTATTACTCCACACATCGACCTCTATCCAGCATGCAGCTAGAGTATTAAGTTCATAAGAACAGAGTAACGCATTAGGCAAGATGACATGATGTAGAGGGATAAACTCAAGCAATATGATATAAACCCCATCTTTTTATCCTCGATGGCAACAATACAATACGTGCCCTGCTGCCCCTGCTGTCACTGGGAAAGGACATCGCAAGATTGAACCCAAAGCTAAGCACTTCTCCCATTGCAAGAAAGATCAGTCTAGTAGGCTAAACCAAACTGATAATTCAAAGATACTTGCAAAGATATTTAAATCATGCATAAAAGAATTCAGAGAAGAATCAAATATTGTTCATAGATAATCTTTATCATAAACCCACAATTCATTGGATCTCGACAAACACACCACAAAAGGAATTGCATCGAATAGATCTCCAAGAAAATCGAGGAGAACTTTGTATTGAGATCCAAAGAGAGAGAAGAAGCCATCTAGCTAATAACTATGGACCCAAAGGTCTGTGGTAAACTACTTACACATCATCGGAGAGGCTATGGTGTTGATGTAGAAGCCCTCCGTGATCGATTCCCCCTCCGGCGGAGCGCCGGAAAAGGCCCCAAGATGGGATCTCACGGGTACAGAAGGTTGCGGCGGTGGAAATAGGGTTTTGTGGTGTTCCTAGATGTTTTCGGGGTATAGGGATATATATAGGAGGAAGAAGTAGGTCGGTGGAGCTGCGAGGGGCCCACGAGGGTGGGGTGCGCCAACCCCCCAGGGCGCGGCCTCCTGCCTCAGGGCCTCCTTGTTTCTTTCTTGATGTCCACTCCAAGTCTCCTGGATCACGCTTGTTCCAAAAATAACTCTCCCGAAGGTTTCATTCCATTTGGATTTCGTTTGATATTCCTTTTCTACGAAACGCTGAAATAGGAAAAAGAAACAGCAATTTACACTATGCCTTTGGTTAGTAGGTTAGACCCAAAAATAATATAAAAATGTATATTAAAGCCCATTAAACATCCAGAACAGATAATATAATAGCATGGAATAATCAAAAATTATAGATACGTTGGAGACGTATCAAGCATCCCCAAGCTTAATTCCTGCTCATCCTCGAGTAGGTTAATGATAAAAACAGAATTTTTGATGTGGAATTCTACCTAGCATAATTCTCATTATAATTTTATTTATTATGGCAAGAATGTTCAGATCCGAAACATTCATGACAAAAGTTTAATATTGACATAAAAATAATACTACTTCAAGCATACTAACAAAGCAATCATGTCTTCTCAAAATAACATGGCCAAAGAAAGTTATCCGTACAAAATCATATAGTCTGGCTATGCTCTATCTTCATCACACAAAGTATTTAATCATGCGCAACCTTGATGACAAGCCAAGCAATTGTTTCATACTTTTGACGTTCTCAAACATTTTATATCTTCACGCAATACATGAGCGTGAGCCATGGATATAGCACTATAGGTGGAATAGAATGGTGGTTGTGGAGAAGACAAAAAGGAGAAGATAGTCTCACATCAACTAGGCGTATCAACAGGCTATGGAGATTCCCATCAATAGATATCAATGTGAGTGAGTAGGGATTGCCATGCAACGGATGCACTAGAGCTATAAGTCTATGAAATCTCAAAAAAAGAAACTAAGTGGGTGTGCATCCAACTCACTTGCTTAGGAAGACCTAGGGCATTTTGAGGAAGCCCATCATTGGAATATACAAGCCAAGTTATATAATGTAAAATTCCCACTAGTATATGAAAGTGACAACATAGGAGACTCTCTATCATGAAGATTGTCGGTGTCAAAACCGGCATATCTCGGGTAGGGGGTCCCAAACTGTGCGTCTAAGGCGGATGGTAACAGGAAGCAGGGGACACGATGTTTTACCCAGGTTCGGGCCCTCTTGATGGAGTTAAAACCCTACGTCCTGCTTGATTTATTCTTGATGATATGAGTATTACAAGAGTTAATCTACCACGAGATCGGATAGGCTAAACCCTAGAAGCTAGCCTATGGTATGATTGTATGTTGTCCTATGGACTAAAACCCTCCGGTTTATATAGACACCAGAGGGGGCTAGGGTTAGACAAGGTCGGTTACAAAGGAGGAGATATACATATCCGTATTGCCTAGCTCGCCTTCCACGCCAAGTAGAGTCCCATCCGGACACGAGACGAAGTCTTCAATCTTGTATCTTCATAGTCCAACAGTCTGGCCAAAGGATATAATCCGGCTGTCCGGATACCCCCTAATCTAGGACTCCCTCAGTAGCCCCCGAACCAGGCTTCAATGACAATGAGTCTGGCGCGCAGTGTTGTCTTCGGCATTGCAAGGCGGGTTCTTCTCCATCTTTCGAACGTTTGTAAAGCAGTGTCCGGTCCCATAAATGTTTGGACCTCTTGGATTCTGTGCCCAATAAGGGCTTTCTCCCACGCGTCGAATGAATACGACGCTAGGGTGTTTTTACATTCGCCCCCCTAGCCAGATAAATAAATTGTCTATTAAAGGGATGGGGATCCTTAGATCCGATCCATACCATCCTCCCCCAGCGAGAATCCATCAGAGCACGTTCAGGAAAGATCCATTCCAGCATGGCCGACCTCCGCAGCTCCTCCTCCCGCCCCCGAAGCCCTAAGCCCGGTGATTGGGAGAGGTGTTCAGTCCCACACATTTGTTTATTCGAACTGCAGACTAAGGGATTTCTCCCTCCGGCGTACATGGTGCCCGTTCGAGCCGGGCTTGCCACCTACAATGGCGGGGAGCAAGCAGAGAGCTTTCCTTGTCCCTCTATGGGGGAACGGGTCTGCCTTGTTCCCTATCTATTAAGGGGACTCGGATTTCCAACTCATCCGTTCCTCCGCGGGCTCCTGGAGTTCTACGGCCTCCAATTACACAATTTCACCCCCGCCTCCATCCTACATATCGCCGGCTATGTTGCCCTCTGCGAGTTGTTCCTGGGCTGCGAGGCTCACTTCGAGCTGTGGAAAAGGCTATTTTGCCTCGTCCCTCGCACACAGAGGGGGTCACTTTATCAAGTGGGCGGAGCCGAAATATGGCGCATCGCCGATACCGGATACCTGTCCGGTACTTCGAAGAAGTCATCCGAAGACTGGCCTTCAGAATGGTTTTATATGGAGGACGTTCCCCTTTCGGACCCCGTCCGGCGGGGTCTTCCTGAGTTCAACAATGCTCCTCTGAAGAAATACCGAAGTTGGCGCCCACGGAGCTCCCAAGTGGAAGACAATGGAGAAGTCCTCTATCTGATGAACCGGATTAAAGCACTGGCTCGATCAGGATTGACAGTAATCGAAGTTAGGTCGATTTGCATAATGCGGGGAGTGCAATCACTTCAATATCGTGGGCACCCGTTGTGGTGTTATAACAGGGCGGATGACGCCACCCGCTTCGGGCGTAAGGGTCCGGACAATGCTGCCGCTTTAGCAAAAATTCTGTCCGAATAGTTCTAGGGTGAGGAAGAGGAGTTCACCTGCATCAAGCCACGGGATGGATTCTCCATGTACCATCCTCCAAGCTGGGTAAGTTATATCTCCCTACTTCAATTTTTCCCGCATTCTTTGTCGTAAGTATTCACCTGGCCACATTGCGGCAAGAACTGCAAAAAGCCATAAGGGAGATCAGCAGCCCTTCTCCACATCCAGAGGATCCTGACCGCGCCCTCGACTCCGGACTTGAAGAAGATTCGGTTATATTCGTGGAGCTTATAGACCGGAAGTTCTATCAGTTAAGCTGCGATGAAGCCATGGTGGCCATTACGGCCGACTATCCCGGACTACTCCGTGCATTGCACGTAAGAAAAACCAAAAAATCCCAACTCCAAAACTAGGATCCCCTTTTAGACACTTCACCCACCATATACATATGGCATTTTTACAGGGAAGGCATTCGGGACACCCTGTCGAACCCGCAGCAACGCGCCAACAAGAGGCACCGAGGCCGGGTAGGCCAAAAAGGAAGGCGGACAGGACGGAGACGCCGGCGCAAAGGTATGACAAACCCCGCTCCGTGGTTGTCGTCTTCCTCGAAATATAATGATGCCCGTGTTTCTTTAACAGAAAAAACGCTCTCCGGAATATCTCGACGATGTTACTAATCACGCTTCCACCAGCCGAGCGCTAGGACCGGACATAGAGGCGGAAGCCGATATGGGGCGGGCGCCAGATAATCCCCCTACAGAGGATGCAGATAGATTATCCGCTGCAAACTCAGAAGTGGAAAGCGCCATGAATCATAGGCGCCGCCGGGCCGTACTCCGTGATGCTTGTTTCTCACCAGAGGCATTTGATGCCTTCAATTCTAGAGAGGCGTATCTCTGAGCTGCTCAAGATGGTCTAGCTAGAGCCACGGATCGGTATGTAAAGGATGTACGGGTAAATAAATCTGACGATTTATATGTATCAGTAGCCCCTGAGACTTGAAACAGTTAGCAGAACTGATTTAAGGATCATCTTTATTGTGCAGGTTCTTACAGAGAAGAATACTAGGCTATCACAGGAGCTAGAGGAATGCAAGATCCAACTGCGGGCCGCTGTTGCCGCATTGCTGGAACCGAAAAAGTCACCCGCTGGTAACATTTACTTTAAAGAATGATGGTGACCATATAGTGTGCGGCGTGGCTGCAGATCTAACAATAGATGTTGCAGATGAATCCGGAGGACTAGCATGTTATGCGGCAGCTAGAGGCTGGCAAACGCGTGCTGACTGAGGTTAGGTGGGAGAAAAACAATCTCCAAGATGCCAATATGAAGCTGAGCATGGAACTAAAAGACGTTCGAGCCTAGCTTGCAGACTCCGAGAAGGAGAATAAGCGGCTTCGGCGCGGCATTTTCAGTAAGTGCTTGAACGAATCCTTTTAAAGGAGTTCGGCGAAGAAGTCGACTAACAACATTATATCTGTAGGTATGTTGACGGGTAGTCCCGCGGAGGAAATGCCCGGGTCTGCGGGTGATCTTATATCCGAGCTATCACATTTGCACGAACAAGTTCGGCAGGTGATGCAAGGTGTTGCCCAGGCCTTCTGGCCATCCATCTCCCTGCCAGAGGGCGTTGCAGAGCTTACGGAGAAGGTCAAGGGAGCACGATGACGCTTCCGATTATGGAAGATATCGGCCTGCCGACAGGGTGCTAGAGAAGCTTGGGCCACGGTGAAGACGCGGTATACCAAGGAAGACCCAAATCACATGGCCGAGGTCGGACCTGTGGGGCCCGACGGAAAAGAGATCCCTGTTAGCTTAGTTTATGGGCAAGTAGAATTAGCCGCAAAGTATTCCCAACAGGATTGTAAGCTAGACCGCCTGTTAGCACTACTAGGAAAAGGCATGCTAGTGGCGCACCTAATTTGCCTTCTAATGGCGCACTACCGGTGCGCCACTGGCATCACGCCATTAGAATTAAATTGTAATGGCGCACCACCGGTGCGCCATTAGTATCTGGTGTTCTAATGGCGCACCACGTAGTGCGCCATTAGTATAGCCTGCAGTGCGCCATTAGAATGCCTCCCAGGGGGCCATATGTACCCATGTGCTTTGGCATTCTAATGGCGCACCAGCAGTTAATGCGCCATTAGTGTGATGATCACAGTGTGCCATTAGTGTCTTGTGTTGTGCGCCATTAGTATGAATATTAGGTTTTTTTTTTTGCTTTTCTGATTTTTGCACAGGTTACAAAATATATTATTGGACAGAATATAGACAGTAGCACACAGCAACATCAGATTCATCGAATACAATAGAAGATTAGTCTCCGAATACAATTCATCATATTAGTCTCCGAATTCAAAAGACCGAACAAAGATAAAACATTACAAGTCTCAAGACCGCGAGTATCGAGTTTGCCTTCACATTACAAGTCGATATTGATCATCTAAACTGCCATCACATAGAAGAGAGTTGTGGTCATCATGATGAGCATCATCGCGATCAAACTGGTCTTCATCCGGTTCCTCCAACGGTCCCTCCTCTCTCTCGCTAGATAGCGGGCATATCTACATTCGGCCTCCGCCCTAGTGGTGTACCCTTTGTAACTGTTACCGCTGAAACGGTGAACCTGTCTCCGACACTCCTCCCAGTCGTCGTAGACTCCGGGAACCTTACCCTTGTACACGACATACGATGGCATCTCTATGCACAAGCCAAACAACAGACAATACATAAGCAATATGTAAGTATGCAACAAAAGGATCGGAAGAGAAAAGCAAGACATTAATAGCACGATTCATGGTCCTACTAATAAATAGCATCGATTACATCTAAGTTGAACGACTGTCCAAACCAAAGAGACATACGAATTCATTAAAGTATAATTACAACATGAGCCAATCAATGTTTCAGAACTACACATCACTACTTTCGACTCGACTCATCGGACAGGAACGTGGATGAAGCCGCCGTCTGTCGTGATGGTCATGAAATCGTGGTCGTTGTCACCCTGCATTTGTAGCGTTTCATCTATCTCACTATTGGATGGTTGATATCTGAGGAAGAACTGCCCCGAGGTATGAAGGACATCTTGATGGATGATGCCGCAAACTCCGACTGGATGCGAAAGAATTCTTGTCTGAGGTCCACGTCCTGGACTGCCGACAAGCTCGCGGCCCAATCTTTGAGATTATCTGGTAGCAGAAGTTGATGATGGTCCCTTACGATCGCCCACATGTGATGGAGGGCGTAGTAGGCATCCTTCTGACCGCCAGGTGGCTGCTTGATGCAGCAGAACTTCGTATTGTGTGAGAACATGTGCTTGCCGTACTTATGAACTGCCCTAGTGAAGGTGCCTCCAGATTTGGTGTAGCCGGGGAGAACATCATCAAGAACTTTCTTGACATTTGTGTAGTCTATGTTGGAGTTACGGTTCGGGTCGAAATACGTGGCCATGGAATATTTCGGGCTTAAGAGGATGAGTGTGGAATGTGTGTCACTGCACAGAACACAAAATGTTAGAAAAAAAAGAACGATCAAAATCTAAGAAATCATATGTGATGGGGTGGTTAAGGGATGACTTACTCGGGAAAGTAAGCCACAAGGAAGTTATCCTTATCTGGGTTTGCCAGAATGACGCCTTCGAGGTGTGAACTCGCAACTTGGCGGTCCCAGTGTTGCTCAAGTGCTTGGCACGCATGTAGAAGGGGTCGACTATCATGATGTCCGGGGTCTTGTCTCTAATGATCCGCATCTCCACACTCAGCGAAAACAGCCGAACGAAGGTGTAGTGCAGCGGATGAAGGTTAAACATAGCAAAGATGTCATCAAACCGCAGGACGATCGTACCCCCGATGTTGCCATCCACAAAGCCCTTGTCGTCTGGCACCTTGGCCACGAAAACCGGGTATGCCACATCCTTCTCTCTGAGACGCCGCTTCTCCAAAGAAGGAACACTGTCGTGCAGACTCCGCATAGCACCGGTTGCAGCATTCAGCATATTTGGCGGTAGCATCGCCCTACCCTCCACATGCACCCTCCTCGAGATATCCTTAGGTGAAGGTGGGCCGTCCTGAGCACGGATCGAACTCGGTGCCGGCTGGCTCGCACCGGCGCCCTTGTTAGTCTTTCGTTTCCGTCCCTTCTTCTTGATCTCTTGTAATGGGACCGAGTTCTTCTCACAGACCGCCTTCTTGAGCATGTTGGGGCTGATAATATTTCGCACCTCAGCTATCTGAGGCTCGGTGAAGGCGGGAGCTGGAGGCGTGTCCTGAGAACTGAACGCCAGAAGACGCCTGTTGCAATTGGAATTCTCCGCCGTACCAGCTAGATCGCGGTGGTCTTGGTTGGGTTCTTGAGAAAGAGGCCCGCAGAACTCGTCAGCGTACCCATGTTCGGCAAAGTACTTATCAACGTTGGTAAATGTACAGTCGTCGTTGTCGTCGCCGTCCGGATCCAGTGCCATAGGGCTGTCCGGATCCTGTGCCATAGGGATGTCCGGCAGGTCCGGTAGCGTTGCGGCGTTCTTGCCATGGCTTGGCGCCGGCACGACTGGCGGTCTTGTCTGTGGGGTGGTGTCCCCCGCCCCCAAACGAATCTGGCTCTTCGGCCAATGTAGGGGCCAGTTTACGCAGGCGCTGAGGTCATCTCATCTTCTTCGTCGGCCCCAGCGGGTCGAATCGGAGGTAACAGCTCGTCGCAGCCTGGCAGCACCCGAACCACTTCAACCCTATACATTGTGGGTGGCATCGGATTACCGTGGAACACGGGGTTGCCCGGTTGAACGATTCTGCCCTTGGCGACATCGACCAACTCGGCGCCCACGAAGTGTAGAAGAGTGCAAGGAACATCGGCGGTGCCCTGCGAAAACATGTACAGGGCGTCAGGGATGCCCAGTCAAAGGCAAGGAGATGAAATCATCGGCCGAGAGGCTTAGTTACCGTGATGCCGTCAAGCTCGGCTAATGTCGAGGCACCGCCAACGGCGGGCGTGCAACTGACGGAGGGGGCGCTTGTTGGCGAGGTGCCGGCCGGCGTACACCCGGGTGCATTAAGCTCCAATGCCTGTGCCGGCACTGGAGACACGAATACCGCCTCCACCGGAGACACCAATGGCGCCGCCGCCGGAGACACCAATGGCGCCGCCTGCGCGCTGTGCGAGTTGCTGGCCGTGAAGCTGGGAACCAGGGGATGCCCCTGTAGGCCGCCCGCAATCCACGTCGTCAGCCCATGAATCAACGTAGGCACCATGGCGTTGAGTGTCGTTCCAAGTTGTTGTTGCACTTGCTCTTGGACAAGCTCCGGAATCCGCACCACTTGTGCCTTGAGTTCTTCAACCTCGCGCGTCTGGCTTTCTGAGCTGGTCTTTTTCTCCTTCCGCACACCAGCGGTATAGTATGACCCCCATTTTGTGGACAAGCCTTTGCCAGCCACATGACCAGCTGACGTCGGCTTAGTTAGCTTATCCTTGTTTTTCATTACGTTCAACGCCCTATTTAAAGGGGTGTCGAAAGGGGAGCTCTTAGACGACCCCGCGCTACTGCTTTCAGTGTCCTGCGAAAGGAACGTGAACCATTTAGAAATATTGGGGATTGATTAGAGTGCAAGCATATGGAGCTAATTACGCGGGGGTGTATTCCTTACCAGAAGAAGCTCAAGCGCCCTGGTCTTCGGATCCGTGGTAAGCTCCTTTGTTATCGGGTCCTCCTTGTACCGGGCCCTGACATAGTTCCTGGTCTGCTTGTCACCGCTGTATTTCTCGAAGCAGGGCGGTAGGCCTTGCTCGGCACGCTCCGCGTCCTCCTTGTCCCATATAGGCTCCGCCACTCTGTAACCGTCGGGACCGAGTTTTGTTCCCCTAAGTTCAGCTCCCGCATTTCTTTCCTCACACTGACTTGATTCAGAGGTTGCACTGCTCTCGCACTTGATCTTGAACTCCTTGTACTCATCTTCGCTCATTAAAGGATATTTCGCCTTGATCTTCTCATAACTATCACCTTTATCAATCATTCTCTTCACCGCGCTTTTCCAAGTAGACAGGGTCGTGCTCATCTTCGTGAGGGTGGCACTATTCACTTTATTCCCTGAGAGGCGTGTGTTTTCAAATTCGGCGGGGAACTTGTATCGTTCGTGCAGCTTCGTGAAGAGGAGGTTGCGCAAATTCCCTCGGTCCTTATGCCTAAGGTTCTCGGTGGTGATCGAGACGGTGCTCCGGAGAATGCACCCGAGCTGAACCGAGTACACCATGACTATATGTTTGGGCTCTATTGGATTCCCGTCGGAGTCCACTTGAGTGAATTCCTCCTTGAGGGTGCGGAGCGCATTCGAGCGCCGGTCCTTCCTTTGCTTCTTCGGTTGGCTGCCATCTCTGTGTGCGCTGCCATCATCAGTGGTGGCATCCTTGGCGGCACCATCAGTGGTGTCATCCCCGACGCCACTTGGGGTTGTGTAATCAGGATCGATGTCTTCTGCGGCGTCCTCATAGCGGTGAGGTTGTTCCTCCATCTCCTGGGACAGCTCGCAGAATTGCTTGCCGCCCAAACCACCGGCCTCATCGTTGTGGGCCATGTTTCGCTCTAAATAGGAAAAAAGTTTGGTCAAAAAGTTGGTTATTGTCAAGGAACAAGATCATGGTCTCATCATTTAGGGTTTGTCGACACCGAGGCATCCTGAAAGCTAAGCTTTTATCTTTTAGGGTTTGTCGACGCCGAGGCACCCTAAAAGCCTAAGCATACATCATTTAGGTTCTCATCGACACTGAGGCACCCTAAAAGCCAAGGTTTCATCATTTATGGTTTGTCGACGCCGAGGCACCCTAAATGCTAAGTTTTCATCATTTAGGGTTTATCGATGCCGAGGCACCCTAGGTTGGGCCTAATCACTTGGCACTAATCAGTTGGCTCTATTGCCACCTATGTTGGGTTTATCATCTAGGGTTAATCGATGCTCAGAAGAATTTCTAAGTTGGGCCTAATCACATGGCTCTATTGCCACCTATGGTTTAATGCAGCAAGAATAAAGGGGCAGTTGATCCTACTTAATTAAGTACTAAGATACCCCAGCCCATGCATTAGTAGCAAGTACCTCATATGTCTGATTTTTAGCAAAGTCATGCTAAAATTCACGGAAAATTTCAACATGACCTTTGCTGAAAATAGGACATATGGAGTACCCGAATTTTCTGTAACGGAAGTTAATCGCCATTCCGGCAAACTCAAGGGCCTCTCGGGGTACCTGCAAAATCATCACGACACAAAGGGCCTCTCAAGGGCCTCAAGCAACAGCGGCGTCTCCCAGGACCCCATTTTTTTGCTAAATTTCATTGAGCAACAATCAGAGTTGAAAATTCAGCATATTTCTATACAACAGCACTGTAAAGATGAAGAACAGTTCTACAGCAGCCCATCTTTGATCATCATCTTTGCATCTCTTTCTCAATGTGATCAGTAATGTAGACATATTCATGATCTAGTTTAGCAGCAGGTTGCAAATACTTAACTGTCTAGAAGATCACAGCATGCACAGTAATAAGAATAATGTAAACATTTGGCTTAGTTATAAGCATAGTATACTTCTTATAAACTGAAAGTGGAACTACTCACAATGAAGAAGTATTAGCAGATAGTTTGTCAACTCATGAAATAACATTTTTTTCAGCCCAAAATGGATGCCATTTTATAACATTGCATAGCATTAGTCAAACAGAGCTGAGCCTTTTACCACTATATAATATTGCCATATAACAACACATGTTCACTGGGTGCCAATATGCCAAAATATAAAAAAGAGGCATACAATAGACCCATCGAAGACAACACATGACTAATGTTGTAGTAAGACCAGTGACATAAACAAAGCACAGCTGATGCGGTGCTAAACTACATTCTAATAAAGTTGGCAAGAGCACAGCACTTGTAAGTGATACCCTGCTTCATTCACTATGTAAGAAACAAGTACATTGTAAGCATTGTATCAAAGCAATAACCAGAAGATACCACTGATGTATTAGCATTGTAATTTGTAAGCCAACAAAGTTATATAGGAAGTACAAGTACACAGGGAACTAAATACAAGACTCTCCACAGGCAATGAATAGCATCCTAAAGCACAAACTAGAATGTAAAACGGTGCCAGTTGTAGTGCAGTGAAATAGCCAGCATGAATAAGCTACAATCATTACTGTAAATAGACAAGCAAAATAGTCATAGAATGTCTACATTACTGATCACTAACAAACAAGGCCTAGGAGAATAAACAAGCAAGAACCAGAACACCACCAGAGCTAGATAGATTATACCAAAATCAGTACACTAGTTAGTCGAAAGACAGACTAATAGAGATGCGTAATTCACCAACCCTAGAACACGGGGGAAGAGGGCTGTGGTACTCGCGGGAGGTAGCCTAGGGGGAGGAGGGGAAGGGGGAGAGGTGAGGAATCACCTGTGGGATAACGGCAGGCTGCCGTAGGAGGGCGCCGGCGTCGAGGAGGCGGCGGCGACGGCGCGTCGAGGAGGAGGCGGCGCGTCGAGGAGGAGACGCATCGAGGAGGAGGCGGCGCATCGAGGAGGAGGCGCATCGAGGAGGAGGCGGCGCGTCGAGGAGGAGGCGGCATGTCGAGGAGGAGGCGGGGTGTCGACCTTGCCACCCACCTTGGAGCCGGAACCCTAGGGCGTGCAGGCGCGGCGGACGGAGGGGACGGAGGGGGCTGCGCTTGCGGGGGAGGCGGGGCTCGGGGGGAGGCGGTGCTCGAGAGGGAGCAAGGGGAGAGGGAGGCGGCGGGGGCGCGTGGGCGGCTGTGGCGGACGGGGGCGGCGGATGGCAGGGGCGCATGGGCGGCTACGGCGGCGGCGGATGGCGGTGGTCGATCGTGCGGAATCTGGCGAGGGAGGGAGGGAGGACACGGTGCGAGGGCAGTAGGTGGAGTGGGGGAGGGTTCTAATGGCGCACCACCCCCTCGTGCGCCATAAGTACGACTACTCTAATGGCTCACCACCCCTCGGTGCGCCATTAGAATTTCGTTTTAATCTAGCCCACTAGCCCTATCTACAACCTAACCCTATCTACAACAGAAGCCCCCCACTAGCCCGACTGGTCAGCACGCAACACACACACCAGGAGGTCTTGGGTTCGATTCCCAGGCTCCCCAATATTTTTTATGCATTTTAAATGTTGTTTGATATTTATTTGTGTTTAAATATGTTCAAACTTGTTTAAATCATAACAGTAATATTTTTTTTATAAAAACAGTAATAATTTCTTAAAAAATATGTTCAAATTTGTTACTTGAAAATATCATCATCGGCGGCGGTGGAACGGGGGAGGGTGCGGGGGGTGCCCGTTGGCGGCGGTGGAGCGGGGGAGGTTGCGAGGGGCCGGGTGCTCGTCTGCGGCGGTGGAGCGGGGGAGGGTTGCGGTGGATCGTCGGCGGCGGTGGAGCTAGCGGGGGAGGGTGCGGTTGGGATCGAGGTGGAGGGGGATCGAGGTCGAGATGGAGAGGGGAATCGAGATGGAGATGGAGATCGAGATCAAGTGTCCTCATGAATTCAAAAAGTGCCCATGAAATTTAAAAATATTCATGATATCAAAAAGTGCCCATGAAATACAATTGAGAAATGAAGACTACGATTTAAATACAATCGATCTTAGCTAGCTATCTGTTCACAATCTTCTTGCCCTTCTTTTTCACAAATGGAGTTCTTCTGTGGAACGGACGTCCTTTAGGTAGGGTGGTCCTGCTTCTTCTTGTGGTGTGTGATGCTACTTCATCGTCGTCGTCATGTTCGATCTTCGGGTCGCCGTACTTGTCGAAGTCTTGCTCATTGGCTACTCCATCCATTCCAATGATCTTCCTTTTGCCTCTCCTCACGACAACACGACTGGGCTTTGACGGGTCGGTAATGAAGAAGCATTGGTCCACTTGGGAAGCCAGTACCCATGGCTCATTTTTCGCGGTGATGTTTGCGCCCGCGGTCTTGGATTTGGCTTCGGGTATAACCATGGTGGTGCAATAGCGGTCTTCTTTTAGGATGCTCTTGGCCCCATCTGACACAGAACATCAGGACCTTCTCTCCAGCGTAGCTTAGCTCCTAGATCTCCTCAATCCTTCCGTAGTATCTGTCCTTGTCGTTACCGGTGTAGGATTCCATCGTTACCCCGGAGTTCTGATAACCATCGCTCTTCATATCCTTGTTCTCGGTGTAGAATGTGTAGCCGTTGATATCGTACGCCTCATAGGTCATCAGGTTGTGCTCGGCGCCCTGTGACAAGGCGATTATGAGTTGTTCTTCCGTGGAAGAATCCTCATGTAAAGGGTACGACAGAAGCTTCTGCTTGAACCAACGCGTGAAACATGTGTTGTGCTCTTTGAGTATATCTCCGTCCGTCCTCTGTTGGCCTCGGTCATTGTACGTCTTCTCAATAAAGGTTTTGTGATCTACCACCCAAGGATCGACCACGTCTATGTGTTGTAGCACGACTAGGTTTGCTCTTTCAAAGTCGGCGAGTCGACCCTCAAAGTCGACATGCATTTCGCGGCGACCCCCACGGTGACCCCATCCAGCGAGCCTGCCGAGGTGCCTGTTGACGGGCAGACCAACGGGGTTCTCGATGACTAGATAATTCGTGCACTAGGAGATGCACTCTTCGGTCAGAAAGCCCCTGGCTATACTTCCCTCTGGACGTGACATGTTGCGAACGTATCCTTTGATGACACCATTCATCCTTTCGAATGGCATCATGCTGTGCAGGAACGTTGGCCTGAGTTGGATGATATCCTCCACGATATGGACCAGCAGATGCATCATAAGGTCGAAGAATACGGGCGGGAAGTACATCTCAAGCTTGCATAGTATCACCATGATCTCTTCGTATAGCCTTCTGAGTTGCCTCACGCCAATCGACTTCCGAGAGATGACGTCGAAAAAGTTGCATAGGCCAAATAGCGTTTCATGGACGTGCGCGTCCTTGATCCCACGGATTGAAACTGGAAGTATCTGCGTCATCATCATGTGACAGTCGTGAGACTTCATCCCGCTGAACTTCTGCTTCGCTGGGTCTAGGTATCTGCTTATCTTCCCCGCGTAACCGTAAGGAAGTTTTACTCCTAAGAGGCAGGTAAAAAACTGCTCGATCTCCTCCTGACTTAGAGTGAAGCACGCGGGAGGGGAGTCACTTCCGGTCTTCTTGGCCTTTTTGCCTTTGCGACGAGTTTCTGTGTCCTGCTTCGCCTGATCATCATCATCATCATCATCATCATCATTAGCGTGAAGCTCCTGCCAGATGCCCATTGATTTCAAGTCTGCCCTTGCTTTCGGCCCATCTTTGGTCCTCTCTGGCATGTTGAGCAGGGTACCAAGCAGACTCTCGCACACGTTCTTGGTGATATGCATGGCATCAAGGCTGTGAGGCACATGGTGGATCTTCTAGTACGGCAAGTCCCAGAAAACAGACCTCGTTTTCCATACCTTCAGTAGCAGCTCTGGCGCCTTTCGCTTCTTTCCCGGCTCTGGCGCCTTTTTCTTCTTTCCCGGCAGTGGGCAATCTTTCCAATTTTTCAACAACTCATCTATTTCCTCGCCGCTCCTCGTACGCGGGCGTATTCGGGGTTCGGTTTCACCATCGAACAGATCCTTGCGTTTCCTCCACGGGTCATCATCGCGAAGCCACCTTCGATGTCCCATGAACACGGTTTTCGATGACCCGGGATCTCTATCTAGCTGGCGATACGTTGTGTCATCCATGCACCTTATGCATCCAGAAAATCCATGGACTACCTGCCACGCGAGATATCCGTAACCGAGATAGTCGTGCACCGTCGTGAGCAGTGCGGCTCTCATAGGGAAATATTCTTTCTCTGCGGTGTCCCAAGTATTGGCTGGCGTTTTCCACAGCGTGTCTAGCTCCTCTTTCAGCAGCCCCAGATACAGATTGATGTCGTTCACTGGTTGTTTCAGCCCTTCAATTAGCATACTCATGTGAATGTACTTCCTCTTCATGCACAACCAGGGGGGAAGGTTGTACATCCACACAAACACAGGCCAGGTGCTATGTGTGCTTCTCTGGCTGCCAAACGGATTGACTCCATCGGTGCTCGCGCCCAGCACGATGTTCCTTGGATCCTTCCCAAATTCTGGGTATTCGAAGTTCACCGCTTGACACTAGCTCACATCCTTAGGGTGACTCAGCATCTTGTCTTTTTTATTTATCTCCGGATCATTTCCGTCATCTTCCCGCTTCTTCTCCTCCCTATCCGCGTGCCAAAGCAGGAGCTTTGCTACCTTAGGGTCCGCGAAATACCACTTCAGACGAGGAGTGATCGGAAAGTACCACACCGATTTTCGAGGATCTTTCTTCCTCTTCTTGTATCGAGTGACGCCACACACCGGACATATGGTAGACTCTCATGCTCGTCCCAATAAATGATGCAATTGTTCATGCACACATGGTATTTCACGTGCGTTAAATCCAGAGGACACACGATTTTCTTCGCCTCCTCGAAACTGGTCGGGCACTTGTTCCCCTTGGGAAGACGTTCGTGCCTGAATGACATGTTCTCATCGAAGCATGCGTCGGTCATTTTGTGTTTTACCTTCATCTCCAGAGACATGAGCGTTACTTTTAGGCGGTTATCCTCGGGCCTGCATCCTTCATACAATGGAGTAACCGTGTCTATCTCCAGTTGTTCTAGCTTGGCTTTCTCTCGGGCGGCAGCTCTTGCGTTATCCATCTGCTTGAGAAGCAGCTCTTGAATATGAGGGTCCTGCACCCAGCCTCCATTGTCGTCTGATCCGACATCTTCATCTTCATGATCATGCCCTTCATCTTGATCTTCCTCATCATCTTGACAGTGTACAGCATCACCGTCGTGATCATGTCCTGGAGATTCTTCGTCTTCTCGCCTGCCCTCGCCGCGGTGGTACTTGTCTTGTTGCCCTTCCTCATTTCTTGCCCGGCCCCCATGGACGACTTCATAGTCATCTTCATCACCTTGCCACTGATAGCCATCCATGAAACCATGCAAGAGCAGGTGGTCCCGCACCTGCCCGGAATCCGGGTCCGCAATAAGGCTCTTCAGCTTGCATCTTCGACACGGACATCTTATCTCCGTCTCGTTCTTTTGAAGCATCTCGGCCTTCGCGGAGCTCAAAAACCTATTCACGATGCCTTCAGTCATCATGCGGACCATGGTCGCCTGCGGGGTAGAGCAAAACGATATTTTAGAACCAAGAAAAAATTTGGCATGACCTTCCCTAAAAATAGGACCAAAAAGAATGCATAGTGCCAAAATTCTCGCCGAAACGGAAATGAATCAAAACATTCCGGCAAAATATTGGCAACTATCGCATTTCAATTACCGGTACCTTCAAACACAAACATATATGCAACACCACAAACACATGCAACACCAGAAACATACATAGATCTAGCTAGGCCACAAAAAGTGCATGTGCACGTTGTTGGAGCGAGCTAGGGAGAAAAAAAGTAGATCTACATCATGAAGATAGCTTTCCCCTTACTTACCTATCAAAAAAAGGTAATTTCACCACTTAATTTTGATGAATCTATGGTGGAAATGAGGTGAGGAGGAGGAGGCAGCCGAAAGCTTGGAGAAGGAGGTGGAGGGAATGAAGTGGGGAAAGTGAGTGGGTAGGTGTGGGGCTGTCCAAAATATCTTGTTGGGGTCCCACGTTACTAATGGCGCACCACCAGCAAATGCGCCATTAGTAACCCTGGTTACTAATGGCGCACCTGCAGGTGGTTTGCCATTAGTAGTTTTGCAAAAAAGTAATAAATAAATAAATATATATACTAACGCCGCACCGGGTAATAGTGCGCCATTACTAGTTTAAACTAGTAATGGCGCACTGTGAAACGGTGCGCCATTAGTAGTTTTGCAAAAAAAAGAATAATTTTTTTTACAGTGATGGCGCACTGTCTGCCTGGTGCGCCATCACTAGTTAGAACTAGTAATGCCGCACTTCGACCTGATGCGCCATTAGTTTGTATGAAAAAATGGAAAAAAAAAATTAATACTAGTGGCACACCCTATTTCTGGTGCGCCATTAGTGTCTTCCACACTAATGGCGCATCACCAACCGGTGCGCCATTAGTATATAGTAGTGGCGCACTACTTCCATGGTGCGTCATTAGTATCAATCCTATCTATAGCCCTTTTCTTAGTAGTGTAGATGGCATAGAAGAGGAATTTAGTCAGTCTGCATGACTATGTAATTAAAGTGACATGTATAATGCCTTCTAGACGGATTGTAGATCATTTGTCTTGGCGGACCTTTTTGCTTCAGCCTCGGGACCCGATAGTCCGGAGTGTATCCGAATACCCGCTCAGTTATATAAGAACTGGGGTATGCGTGGAGACTAGGCGTAGGGGTCATTAATGCTTGAACAGACAAGTGCCCAACTAGTTATGTTATATTACATGGGTAGTAAGAAACATCTTCCAGGGAGAATAGTTCCGTTAAGGGTTCCTTTCCCTGGGTAAGCATGCCCTAAGGTGCATGTCCGGACTGCGATAGGAAACGCAGGAAAAACATCTGGGGGCAGACATGGATAATAAAAACTCATCTTTTGTTCACCGACCGAATATTCCCTTAAGAACGCTAGCTTTCGGCCTCACCCAGTCTGAGGTACACATCCGGCTGACCGAGCAGTAACAATCGCAGAGGTGCTCCCCTTATGCCCTAGCCGAATTAACGGGAACGTAGGGCATAAATACAAGAGCTAGGCAACCCAGCTTAGCCAAAACTTAAGTCATATCGATGCATATAATGGCGAAAAAAGGTACATGCGGAAGCATGACACATGTGCGGGGCCTGAGGCCCAGATAAATAATTAAGCTTCAGTGAAAGAAGCCCCCAGGTATGATGAGCGTGGCTAGCGCATCTATAATGTGCAAGCGAGGCACAAGTTGGCCCTTGAAGGCCCAGAGAAAGAATAAAAGAAAGGAAGAAAGAAAAACAAACAAAGGGAGGGGACGAACATGGAGTCTTGTGCTAGGCGTAGAATCTTCGGAGCCTGGCCGCGTTCCATGGGTTCGGCTCGAGTGGACTACTCGATGCATCCCGCAGTGAGTATGCTCCACCGGTCAGAACTTGGTCAATAATGAAGGGACCTTCCCATTTGGGCTCGAGCTTGTTCTTTTTCTTATCTGGCAGGCGTAGAACTAGTTCGCCAATGTTATAAGTTTTGGCCCGTACTTCTCTGCTTTGGTATCTGCGAGCCTGTTGCTGATAAAATGCGAAACGGGCTTTGGCTACATTGCGCTCCTCCTCCAGGGTGTCCAGGCTATCCTGCCGATCGAGCTCGGCTTCTCTTTCTTCGTACATGCGCACTCGAGGTGAGTCATGAATTATGTCACAGGGCATGACTGCCTCTGCACCGTACACCATAAAGGAGGGTGTATATCCGGTACTACGATTCGGCGTGGTCTGCAGCCCCCAGAGTACGGAGTCGAGCTCTTCGACCCAGTGCGTGTTAGACTCCGTTAAGGAACACACTAATCTGGGCTTAATGTCGCTCATTATAAGACCATTTGCTCGCTCAACTTGGCCGTTGGTTTGTGGGTGATAGACTGAAGCATAATCGAGTTTGATGCCCATTTTGCTGCACCAGAGTTTTACCTCATCGGCTGTGAAATTTTTGCTGTTGTCAGTGATGATGCTATGGGGGACACCATAACGGTGTACGACCCCAGATATAAAGTCTATCACTGGTCGATTCGGCTGTTTTAACAGGTTCGGCCTCTATCCATTTGGTGAATTTATCCACCATGACCAGTAAGTATTTTTTCTTGTGGGTTCCCCTTTAAGGGGTCCAACCATGTCAAGCCCCCAGACCGCGAAGGGCCACGTAATGGGGATTATTTTGAGGGCGGTGGGTGGCATGTGGCTTCGATTTGCAAAGAGCTGGCAACCGGCGCAACGTTGGACCAAGTCTTGTGCATCTGCCCGGGCCGTTGGCCAATAGAATCCTGTACGAAAGGCCTTGCTTACAAGAGCCCGGGCTGTGGCGTGCTGACCGCCGAGTCCGGCGTGGATTTCTACCAAAAGGTTCCGCCCTTCCTCTTTGGAGATGCATCTTTGAAGGACTCTGGTAGTGCTTTTTTTATACAATTCTCCCTCGTGGACCCTGTAGGCCTTAGATCGCCGCACTATGCTGCGTGCCTCGTTTTGGTCCTCCGGAAGTTCCTGCCTAGTTAGGTAGGTCAGGAATGGTTCTTTCCATGGGGCTATAATGGCCATTATTACGTGGGCTGAAGGTGTTATTTCGGTGGAGGAGCCTCCGATTGTGTCAGAGTGTTCAGTATCGGGCATTTCGACCGGGTCCGGACTATTGTTACCGGTGTCCCCTTCCCATACTACGGATGGCTTGAACAGCCTTTCCAGAAATATGTTGGGGGGGACCGCATCGTGTTTTGCGCCGATGCGGGCGAGGATATCCGCCGCATGATTATTTTCCCGGGCCACATGGTGAAATTTCAGCCCCTCAAACCGAGCTGACATTTTTAGGACGGCGTTTCGGTAGGCCGCCATTTTCGGATCCTTGGCGTCAAAGTCTCCATTTATTTGGGATATGGCAAGGTTTGAATCCCCACGCACCTCCAGGCGTTGGATGCCCATGGAGACCGCCATCCGAAGACCATGCAACAGAGCTTCGTATTCGGCTACGTTGTTGTAGTCTGTATACAATATTTGCAGTACGTACTAAACAGTTTCTCCGGTTGGGGACGTTAGGACGACGCCAGCCCCTAGACCAGCCAGCATTTTAGAACCGTCGAAGTGCATGATCCAATTGGAGTATGCGCCGTACTCTTTAGGGAGTTCGGCCTCCATCCATTCGACGACAAAGTCGGCTAATACTTGCGACTTAATGGCTCATCGAGGTTTGTATGTTATGTCGAACGGGAGGAGCTCAATGGCCCATTTAGCAATCCGGCCCGTAGCGTCGCGGTTGTTTATAATATCATTAAGTGGCACTTCTGAGGCTACTGTAATCGAACACTCTTGAAAGTAGTGTCGCAGCTTCCGGGATGCCATGAATACCGCATAGGCTATCTTTTGATAATGTGGGTACCGTGATTTGCATGGAGTGAGGATAGTGGATACATAGTATACCAGCTTTTGAAGAGGGAATTTATGTCCGTTAGCTTCTCGTTCGACGACGAGCACTGCGCTTACAACTTGATGAGTTGCCGCAATGTACAACAGCATTGGTTCACCGATGTTTGGCGCAGCCAGGATTGTGTTGGTTGCCAAAATGGCCTTTATTTCTTCCAATCCGGCTGTGGCAGCGTCCGTCCACTCAAAGTATTCAGTGTGCCGAAGGAGGCGATAAAGGGGTAAAGCCTTTTCTCCTAAGCGGGAGATAAACGGCTTAGAGCCGCCACGCATCCTGTTAACTTCTGGATTTGTTTGAGGTCTGTTGGGGTAGCCAACTGTGACAAAGCTCGGATTTTGGCCGGGTTAGCTTCAATACCTGTACTGGAGACAATAAAACCCAGGAGCTTTCCGGCTGGTACACCGAAAACGCATTTTTTCGGATTGAGGTTAATGTCGTATGTTCGGAGGTTGTCGAATGTGAGCCTCAAGTCGTCTATCAAAGAGTCGACGTGTTTGGTTTTGACGACCACATCGTCTACGTATGCCTCTACTATTTTGCCGATTTGTTTCTCCAGACATGTCTGAATCATGCGCTGATATGTTGCGCCGGCGTTTTTGCACTCAAAAGGCATTGTGTTGAAATAGAAGGGACCGTATGGTGTGACGAATGCCGTTCCGGCTTGGTTGGACTCCGCCATCTTGATTTGGTGGTAACCGGAGTATGCGTCGAGGAAACATAATGACTCGTGTCCTGCGGTAACATCGATAATTTGGTCGATGCGGGGGAGGGGGAAGGGATCCTTTGGGCAAGCTTTATTGAGGTCCTTGAGATCGACACAAAGACGCCAGGATTTATCCTTCTTTGGTACCATCACCAGGTTTGCTAGCCAGTCCGGGTGTTTTATCTCCCATGGCCTGTCTCTTCGGTTCGAAGAAATGCCGAAGAGCTTGCTTGACCGGCTTGAATCCCTTTAGGATATTGAGGCTCTGCTCGGCCAGCCTGCATCGGATTCCAGGCATGTCCGAGGGGTGCCAGGGAAATATGTCCCAATTCTTGCGCAGGAACTCTCGTAGTGCGGCGTCCACGGCGGGGTTTAACTATGCCCTGATGGAGGCTGTTTTGTAGGGTCCGTTGGGTGGACTTGGAATTTGACTATTTCATCTGCTGGTTTAAAAGAGGTGGACTTGGATCTCTTATCGAGTATCACGTCGTCCCTGTCCACTTTGGAGCGTAGCGTGGTTAGCTCCTTGGCCGAGAGGGCTTCGGATAATGCCTCGAGGGCTAGTGCGGCTGTTTTGTTTTCGGCTCGAAGTGTTGTGTCCGGATCACTAGCGAGGGTGATTCCGTTGGGCCCGGGCATTTTGAGCTTCATGTACCCATAATGGGGTACGACTTGGAAGATCGTGAACGCCTCATGTCCTAAAAGGGCGTGGTATCCACTGCTGAACGGGGCCACTTGAAATGTAATTTCTTCGGACCTATAATTCTCTGCCGTACCGAATGCCACATCTAGTGTGATTTTCCCAGCGCATCGTGCCTCCCGACTGGGTATGATTTTCCCTGAAGGTTGTGCTACTTTTCTCAATGCGGTTCCAGTCTATTTCCATTTTTTGAAGAGTTTACTCATAGATGAGGTTTAATCCGCTGCCGCCGTCCATGAGTACTTTGGTGAGTCGAAAGCCCTCCACAATTGGATTGAGGACCGGTGCAGCTGGTGCTCGGGCTATTCGGAATTTAGGGTCGTCACTGGCATTGAAGGTAATAGCCGTGTCACTCCATGGATTTATTGCTGCTACATGGCAGATTTGGGCCATGCTGCGGAGTGTTCGCTTGCGCCTATTATTCAATGCAAAGGTCTCAAAGACTGTTAAAACTGTATTGTTATCCACTGGATGGTGCTCTGTGGTATTTGGGATAAGAAGATCCTCACCACTTTTGGCCACCTGCCGGAGTATCCAACATGCTCTAAGGCTATGTGTTGGTATTGTATCTGTTGTACTATGAATTTTGCAGGGTCCGTTAAGCCATCCCTCTAGTACGGTTCCATGCCTTGTAGAGGGTTTTTGTTTCTTTGCAACTAGCTCGGGCGTCTTATGATAGTGCACCCTTTTACTTCAGACTAGGTGTATATTCGGAGCCGGATTATCCCAAAATTTTGTTTCGGTTTTCCAGGCGCTTTCCATCGCACAGTACTTTCATACTATGGACGCCAAGTCAGTGAAGCGTGATATGTCACGGCGACTTAAGGCGTTAAGGATTCCCTTGTCCGTACAATTATTGCAGAAAAGTGAGACTGCATCTTCCTCGCGACAGTCCTTAACCTTGTTCATCACAAGGAGGAATCTAGCCCAATAATGATGTACTGTTTCGTGGGGCTCTTGCCTGATGTGGGAAAGATCATTTATGTCTGGGTGGGTGGGTGGATTTGAGTCCGAACCCCTACCCGATCTGAGACCTAGGGGCCGAGGAGTTTCCAATCTTGGAAGTTCGGGTTCCGGAGTGTTACCCGATAAGTCTGGCCCGCTGCCTGATTCTAGGTTCAGGGCTTGGGTAATGTCCTCCCGTAAGCAGGTATCTGGCTCGGAGAGCTCAGGAATCCAGACATAGTTAGTCCTCAGAATAGAGGAAGAGTTGTCGCATTGTTCCTCCACCACCGCAACGTGATGGGTGACCGATGGAGAGTTAATCTTCCTTTGATCGGTTTTAAGCCCTATCCGATCATAGTCCATAACGACTCCCAAGGCGGCGATGCGATCCAAGAGTTCGTTTAGGGAAGAGAGCTCCATTGTGTCCATCTGCTCGGCGACTTCCGAGCCGACGTGGAGGCTGTTTTTGATAACCCGAGAAGTCATCGTCGGTGCAGCGGCCGAACAGGCAGTCATGACGAAACTGCCTAGCCGGAGAGTTTGGCCGACAGCCAGAGCTCCCCCGGCGGTAATGTCGCTTTTAACAACGAGACGAGGCATCCTTCCTTGTGGCGACGTCACAGAGGAACTGTCAATGAAAGCACGAATGTCGGTGTCAAAACCAGCGGATCTCGGGTAGGGGGTCCCGAACTGTGCGTCTAAGGCGGATGGTAATAGGAGGCAGGGGACACGATGTTTTACCCAGGTTCGGGCCCTCTTGATGGAGGTAAAACCCTACGTCCTGCTTGATTTATTCTTGATGACATGAGTATTACAAGAGTTGATCTACCACAAGATCGGAGAGGCTAAACCCTAGAAGCTAGCCTATGGTATGATTGTATGTTGTCCTATGGACTAAAACCCTCCGGTTTATATAGACACCAGAGGGGACTAGGGTTACACAAGGTCGGTTACAAAGGAGGAGATATACATATCCGTATTGCCTAGCTTTCCTTCCATGCCAAGTAGAGTCCCATCCGGACACGAGACGAAGTCTTTAATCTTGTATCTTCATAGTCCAACAGTCCGGCCAAAGGATATAATCCGGCTGTCCGAATACCCCCTAATCCAGGACTCCCTCAAAGATCATGGTGCTACTTTGAAGGACAAGTGTGGTAAAAGGATAGTAACATTGTCCCTTCTCTCTTTTTCTCTCATATTTTTTTATTTGCGCCTATTTCTTCATTTTTATGGCCTCTTTTTCTTTTATTTTTTTAATTTTTTTCCGGAATCTCATCCCGACTTGTGGGGAATCATAGTCTCCTTCATCCTTTCCTCACTTGGGACAATGCTCTAATAATGATGATCATCACACTTTTATTTACCTACAACTCAAGAATTACAACTCGATACTTAGAACAAGATATGACTCTATATGAATGCCTCCGGCGGTATACCGGGATGTGCAATGACTCATGAGTGACATGTATGAAAGAATTATAAAGGTGGCTTTGCCACAAATACGATGTCAACTACATGATCATGCAAAGCAATATGACAATGATGAAGCGTGTCATAACAAACGGAACGGTGGAAAGTTGTATGGCAATATATCTCGTAATGGCTATGGAAATGCCATAATAGGTAGGTATGGTGGCTGTTTTGAGGAAGGTATATGGTGGGTTTATGGTACCGGCGAAAGTTGCGTGGTACTAGAGAGGCTAGCAATGGTGGAAGGGTGAGAGTGCGTATAATCCATGGACTCAACATTAGTCATAAAGAACTCACATACTTATTGCAAAAATCTATTAGTTATCGAAACAAAGTACTCTGTGCAAGCTCCTAGAGGTATAGATTGGTAGAAAAGACCATCGCTCGTCCCCGACCGCCACTCATAAAGAAGACAATCAATAAATAAATCCTGCTCCGACTTCATCACATAACGGTTCACCATACATGCATGCTAAGGGAATGACAACCATTAGAACAAGTATTTTTCAAATTCACAACTACTCAACTAGCATGACTCTAATATCACCATCTTCATATCTCAAAACAATCATCAAGTATGAAACTTCATAGTATTCAATGCACTTTTTATGAAAGTTTTTATTATACCCATCTTGGATGCATATCATATTAGGACTAATTTTATAGCCAAAGCAGATTACCATGCTGTTATAAAAGACTCTCAAAATAATATAAGTGAAGCATCAGATATCGATAATTTCTATAAAATAAAACCACAGCCGTGCTCTGAATGATATAAGTGAAGCACTAGAGCAAAACAATCTAGCTCAAAAGATGTAAGTGAAGCACATAGACTATTCTAATAAATTCCGATTCATGTGTGTCTCTCCCAAAAGGTGTGTACAGAAAGGATGATTTCGGTAAACTAAAAATCAAATACGCAAATCATACAAGATGCTCCAAGAAAAACACATATCATGTGGTGAATAAAAATATAGCATCAAGTAAAGTTACCGATGGAAGAAGACGAAAGAGGGGATGCCTTCCGAGGAATCACCAAGCTTAGGCTTTTGGTTGTCCTTGAATTTTACCTTGGGGTGCCTTGGGAATCCCCAAGCTTAGTCTCTTGCCACTCCTTATTCCAAAATCCATCAAATCTTTACCCAAAACTTGAAAACTTCACAACACAAAACTCAATAGAAAATCTCATGAGCTCCGTTAGTATAAGAAAACAAACCACCACTCCAAGTTACTGTAATGAACTCATTATTTATTTATATGGTTGTTAAATATACTGTATGCCAACTTCTCTATGGTTCATACCCCCCGATACTAGCCATAGATTCATCAAATTAAGCAAACAACACACGAAAAAACAGAATCTGTCAAAAACAGAACAGTCTGTAGTAATCTGTAGGTTTAGAATACTTCTGTAACCCCAAAAATTCTGAAATAAATTTTTGGAAGTAAGTAATTTGTCTATTAATCATCTGCAAAAAGAATCAACCTAATCCCACTCTCCAGTAAAAAATTACAGCAAATCCTGTGAGCGCTAATGTTTCTGTTTTTTACAGCAAGATCGCAAAGACTTCCCCCAAGTCTTCCCAAAGGTTCTACTTGGCACAAACACTAATTACAAACATAAAACCACATATAAAGAGGAGCTATATGAATTATTTATTAATAAACAGTAACAAAAAAACAATAAACAAAAATAAAATTGGGTTGCCTCCCAACAAGCGCTATGTTTAACGCCCCTAGCTAGGCATAAAAGCAAGAATAGATCTAGGTATTGTCATCTTTGGTATGCAATCCATAAGTGGCTCTCATAATAGATTCATACGGTAATTTAATTTTCTTTCTAGGAAAGTGCTCCATGCCTTTCCTTAACATAAATTGGAATCTAATATTTCCTTCATTCATATCAATAATTGCACCAATCTTTCTAAGGAAAGGTCTACCAAGAATAATAGGACATGTAGGATTGCAATCTATATCAAGAACAATGAAATCCACGGGCACATAATTCCTATTTGCAAAAATAAGAACATCATTAATCTTTCCCGTAGGTTTCTGAATAGTGGAATCCGCAAGATGCAAATTTAAAAAACAATCATCAAATTCATGGAAACCTAACACATCACACAAAGTTTTTGGAATCGTGGAAACACTAGCACCCAAATCACATAAAGCATAGCATTCATGATCTTTAATTTTAATTTTAATAGTCGGTTCCCACTCATCATACAGTTTCCTAGGGATAGAAACTTCTAATTCAAGCTTTTCTTCATAAGGTTGCATTAAAGCATCAATGATATGTTTGGTAAAAGCTTTATTTTGACTATAAGCATGAGGAGAATTTAGCACGGATTGCCACAAGGAAATACAATCTATGAAATATCAATTATCACAATTAAATTCCTTGAAATTCAAAATAGTGGGTTCATTAATATGTAAAGTTTTGATCTCTTCAACCCCACTTTTACCAGTTTTTGCATCAACATCTAAAAACTCCGAATCATTGGGACACCTTTTAGATAAAGTGGACCCATCTCCAGTCCCATCATTATCAAGATTCATATTGCAAAACAAAGATTTAATATGAGACACATTAATCACTTTTAGATCTCCATCCTGATTATTGTGAAAACTAGAAGAACATGCTTTTATAAAGCAATCATTTTTAGCACGCATCCTAGCGGTTCTTTCTTTGCACTCATCAATGGAAATTCTCATGGATTTAAGAGACTCGTTGATATCATGCTTAGGTGGAATAGATCTAAGTTTCAAAGAATCAACATCAAGAGAAATTCTATCCATGTTCCTAGCCAACTCATCAACCTTAGGCAATTTTTCTTCAAGCAAAGCATTGAAATTCTTTTGCGAAATCATAAATTCTTTAACACTAGTCTCAAAATCTGAGGGAGTCTTATTAAAATTTCCATAAGAGTTGTTGTAGGAACTACCATAATTATTAGAGGAATTACTAGGAAACGGTCAAGGATTAAAGTTTCCTCTATACGCGTTATTACCAAAATTGTTTCTACCAACAAAATTCACATCCATATATTTATTATTATTCTCAATAAAAGTAGACAAAGGAATATCATTAGGATCAGAAGAAACACTCTTATTAGCAAACAATTTCATTAGTTCATCCATCTTTCCACTCAAAACATTAATATCTTCTATAGCATGAACCTTTTTACTAGTAGATCTTTCGGTGTGCCATTGAGAATAATTAACCATAATATTATCTAGGAATTTAGTAGCTTCTCCTAAAGTAATTTCCATAAAGGTGCCTCCCGCAGCCGAATCTAAAAGATTTCTAGAAGAAAAAATCAATCCAGCATAAAAAATTGTATGATCATCCATAAATTTAATCCATGAGTAGGGCAATTATGTATCATTAATTTCATCCTCTCCCAAGATTGTGCAACATGGTCATGATCAAGTTGCTTAAAATTCATAATATCGTTTCAAAGAGAGATGATCTTAGCGAGAGGAAAATACTTAGAGATAAAAGCATCTTTGCACTTATTCCATGAATCAATGCTATTTTTAGGCAAAGACGAAAACCAAGTTTTAGCATGATCTCTAAGCGAAAACGGAAATAGCTTCAATTTAACAATATCATTATCCACATCTTTATTCTTTTGCATATCACACAAATCAACAAAGCTGTTTAGATGGGTAGCGGAATCTTCACTAGGAAGGCCAGAAAACAGATCTTTCATGACAAGATTCAGCAAAGCAGTATTAATTTCACAAGATTCAGCATCGGTAAGAGGAGCAATCGGAGTGCTAATAAAATCATTATTGTTGGTATTGGAAAAGTCACACAATTTAGTACTGTCTTGAGCCATCGTGACAAACAATCAATCCAACACACAAGAAAACAAGAAGCAAGCAAAAAGAGGCGGACGGAAAAGAGGCAGACGGAAAAAAGGGCGAATAAAATGGCAAGGGTGAAGTGGGGCAGAGGAAAATGAGAGGCAAATGGCAAATAATGTAATGCGAGGGATAAGAGTTTGTGATGGGTACTAGGTATGTCTCGACTTGTGCGTAGATCTCCCCGGCAACGGCGCCAGAAATCCTTCTTGCTACCTCTTGAGCATGCGTTGGTTTTCCCTTGAAGAGGAAATGGTGATGCAGCAAAGTAGCGTAAGTATTTCCCTCAATTTTTGAGAACCAAGGTATCAATCTAGTAGGAGACTACATGCAAGTCCCTCGTACCTCCACAAACAAATAAGAACCTTGCAACCAACGCGATAAAGGGGTTGTCAATCCCTTCACGGCCACTTGCAAAAGTGAGATCTGATAGAGATAATAAGATAAATATTTTTGGTATTTTTGTTGTATAGATTGGAAAATAAAGATTGCAAAATAAACGGTGATAGAAATAGCTTGTTGACGGGAGAATAATATAATTGAGAATAGACCCGGGGGCCATAGGTTTCACTAGTGGCTTCTCTCGAGATAGCAAATTCTACGTTGGGTGAACAAATTACTATCGAGCAATTGATAGAAAAGTGCATAGTTATGAGAATATCTAGGCATGATCATGTATATAGGCATCACGTCCGCGACAAGTAGACTGAATCGATTCTGCATCTACTACTATTACTCCACACATCGACCGCTATCCATCATGCATCTAGAGTATTAAGTTCATAAGAACAAAGTAACGCATTAGGAAACATTACATGATGTACAGGGATAAACTCAAGCAATATGATATAAACCCCATCTTTTTATCCTCGATGGCAACAATACAATATGTGCCTTATTTCCCCTGCTGTCACTAGGAAAGGACACCGCAAGATTGAACCCAAAGCTAAGTACTTCTCCCATTGCAAGAAAGAACGATCTAGTAGGCCAAACCAAACTGATAATACAAAGAGACTTGCAAATATATTTAAATCATGCATAAAAGAATTCAGAGAAGAATCAAATATTGTTCATAGATAATCTTGATCATAAACCCACAATTCATCGGATCTCGACAAACAAACCGCAAAAGGAATTACATCGAATAGATCTCCAAGAGAATCGAGGAGAACTTTTTATTGAGATCCAAAGAGAGAGAAGAAGCCATCTAGCTAATAACTATGGACCCGAAGGTCAGTGGTAAACTACTCACACATCATCGAAGAGGCTATGGTGTTGATGTAGAAGCCCACCGTGATCGATTCCCCCTCCGGTGGAGCACCGGAAAGGCCCCAAGATGGGATCTCACCGGTACAGAAGGTTGCGACGGTGGAAATAGGGTTTCGTGGTGTTCCTGGATGTTTTCGGGGTATACGGATATATATAGGAGGAAGAAGTAGGTCGGTGGAGCTGCGAGGGGCCCACGAGGGTGGGGGCGCGCCTACCCCCTGGGCACGCCATCCTGCCTCGTGGCCTCCTGTTGGGGATCATAGCAGAAATTTAAAAAAATTTATGCATCACCAAGATCAATCTATGGAGTAATCTAGCAACAAGGGGAAGGAGAGTGCATCTACATACCCTTGTAGATTGCTAAGCGGAAGCGTTCAAGTGAACGGGGTTGATGGAGTCGTACTCGTCGTGATCCAAATCACCGATGATCCTAGCGCCGAACGGACGGCACCTCCGCGTTCAACACACGTACGGAACGGAGACGTCTCCCATGCCTTGATCCAGAAAGGAGGAGGGAGAGGTTGAGGAAGAGAATCCAACAGCAGCATGACGGCGTGGTGGTGATGGAGCTCGTGGTTCTCCAGCAGGGCTTCGCCAAGCACTATGGAGGAGGAGGGAGGGCCGCGCCAGGTTCAAGGATGTGGCCGCCCTCCCACCCCTCCACTATTTATAGGTGGGGAGAGAGGGGGCCGGCCCCCCTAGATCCCATCTAGGGTTGGGGGCGGCGGCCAAGGGGGGCAGGAGTGCCTCCCAAGTCAAGTGGAGGCCCTCCCCCTTAGGGTTTCCCCTCTCCCATGCGCATGGGCCTTGGGGGGCTGGTGCCCTTGGCCCATTAAGGTTAGGGCGCCCCCCTACAGCCCATGCTGCTATATTGGACGTGGTGGAACTTTTTCTGGACCCCCGGACCCCTCCGGAATCCTCCGGAACCTTCTGGAAGCTTCCCAGTACAATATCGGAAAAAACCGAACTTTTCCCGGAACCCGAACAACAACTTTCCATATATAAATCTTTACCTCCGGACCATTCCGGAACTCCTCGTGACGTCCGGGATCTCATCTGGGACTCCAAACAACATTCGGTAATCACATACAAGTCTTCCTAATAACCCTAGCATCATCGAACCTTAAGTGTGCAGACCCTACGGGTTCGAGAACCATGCAGACATGACCGAGACAACTCTCCGGCCAATAACCAACAGCAGGATCTGGATACCCATGTTGGCTCCCACATGTTCCACGATGATCTCATCGGATGAACCACGATGTCGAGGATTCAATCAATCCCGTATTCAATTCCCTTTGTCCAGCGGTATTGTGCTTGCCCGAGATTCGATCGTCGGTATCGCGATACCTTGTTCAATCTTGTTACCGGCAAGTCTCTTTACTTGTTCCGTAACACATCATCCCGTGATCAACTCCTTGGTCACATTGTGCACATTATGATGATGTCCTACCGAGTGGGCCCAGAGATACCTCTCCATTTACATGGAGTGACAAATCCCAGTCTCGATTCGTGCCAACCCAACAGACACTTTCGGAGATATCTGTAGTGTACCTTTATAGCCACCCAGTTATGTTGTGACGTTTGGCACACCCAAAGCACTCCTATGGTATCCGGGAGTTGCACAATCTCACGGTCTAAGGAAATGATACTTGACATTAGAAAAGCTTTAGCAAACGAACTACACGATCTTGTGCTAGGCTTAGGATTGGGTCTTGTCCATCACATCATTCTCCTAATGATGTGATCCCATTATCAATGACATCTAATGTCCATGGTTAGGAAACCGTAACCATCTATTGATCAACGAGCTAGTCAACTAGAGGCTTACTAGGGACATGGTGTTGTCTATGTATCCACACATGTATCTGAGTTTCCTATCAATACAAGTCTAGCATGGATAATAAACGATTATCATGAACAATGAAATATATAATAATAACTAATTTATTATTGCCTCTCGGGCATATTTCCAACAGTCTCCCACTTGCACTAGAGTCAATAATCCAGTTCACATCGCCATGTGATTAACACTCACAGGTCACATCGCCATGTGACCAACATCCAAAGAATTTACTAGAGTCACTAATCTAGTTCACATCACTATGTGATTAATACTCAATGAGTTCTTGGTTTGATCATGTTATGCTTGTGAGAGATGTTGTATTCAACGGGTCTTTCCATATTCAGTGTTGGGGAACGTAGCAATAATTCAAAATTTTGCTACGTGTCACCAAGATCGATCTATGGAGAGACCAGCAACGAGGGGAAGGAGAGTTGCATCTACATACCCTTGTAGATCGCTAAGCGGAAGCGTTCAAGTGAACGGGGTTGATGGAGTCGTACTCGTCGTGATCCAAATCACCGATGATCCTAGTGCCGAACGGACGGCACCTCCGCGTTCAACACACGTACAGCCCGGTGACGTCTCCCATGCCTTGATCCAGCAAGGAGAGAGGGAGAGGTTGAGGAAGACTCCATCCAGCAGCAGCACAATGGCGTGGTGATGATGGAGGAGCATGGCTATCCTGCAGGGCTTCGCCAAGCACCATAGAAGAGGAGGAAGAAGAGACGCAGGGTTGCACCAACGAGAGATCGAATCGCGTATTTTATGGACAGTCCTAGGCCTCATATATATAGGGGAAGGGGAGGGGCTGCGCCCCCTCTAGGGTTCCCACCCTAGGGGGGCAGCAGCCCTAGATGGGGATCAAGGGTGGCGGCCAAGAGGGGAAGAGAGGGATGGCGCCCCTAGGGTGGGCCTTAAGGCCCATCTAAGCCTAGGGTTTCCTCCTTTTTTTCCTCCTAGCTGCCCTTGGGCCTTGTGGGAGGCGCACCAGCCCACTTAGGGGCTGGTCCCTCACCACCCTTGGCCCATGCAAGCCTGCGGGGCAGGTGGCCCCACTTGGTGGACCCCCGGGACCCTCCCGGTGGTCCCGGTACGTTACCGATAAACCCCGAAACTCTTCCGGTGACCAAAACAGGACTTCCCATATATAAATCTTTACCTCTGGATCATTCCGGAACACCTCGTGACGTCCGGGATCTCATCCGGGACTCCGAAAAACATTCGGTAACCACATACAAACTTCCTTTATAACCCTAGCGTCATCGAACCTTAAGTGTGTAGACCCTACGGGTTCGGGAGACATGCAGACATGACCGAGACGTTCTCCGGTCAATAACTAACAGCGGGATCTGGATACCCATGTTGGCTCCAACATGTTCCACGATGATCTCATCGGATGAACCACGACGTCAAGGACTCAATCAATCCCGTATACAATTCCCTTTGTCTAGCGGTATTGTACTTGCCCGAGATTCGATCGTCGGTATCCCTATACCTTGTTCAATCTCGTTACCGGCAAGTCTCTTTACTTGTTCCGTAACACATCATCCCGTGATCAACTCCTTGATCACATTGTGCACATTATGATGATGTCCTACCGAGTGGGCCCAGAGATACCTCTCCGTTTACACGGAGTGACAAATCCCAGTCTCGATTCGTGTCAACCCAACAGACACTTTCAGAGATACCTGTAGTGTACCTTTATAGCCACCCAGTTACGTTGTGACGTTTGGCACACCCAATGCACTCCTACGATATCCGGGAGTTGCAAAATCTCATGGTCTAAGGAAATGATACTTGACATTATAAAAGCTTTAGCATACGAACTACACGATCTTTGTGCTAGGCTTAGGATTGGGTCTTGTCCATCACATCATTCTCCTAATGATGTGATCCCATTATCAATGACATCCAATGTCCATGGTCAGGAAACCGTAACCATCTATTGATCAACGAGCTAGTCAACTAGAGGCTTACTAGGGACATGGTGTTGTCTATGTATCCACACATGTATCTGAGTTTCCTATCAATACAATTATAGCATGGATAATAAACGATTATCATGAACAAGGAAATATAATAATAACTAATTTATTATTGCCTCTAGGGCATATTTCCAACAGTCTCCCACTTGTACTAGAGTCAATAATCTAGTTCACATCGCCATGTGATTAACACTCACAGGTCACATCGCCATGTAACCAACATCCAAAGAGTTTACTAGAGTCAATAATCTAGTTCACATCACTATGTGATCAACACTCAATGAGTTCTGGGTTTGATCATGTTTCTTGTGAGAGAGGTTTTAGTCAACGGGTCTGAACCTTTTAGATCCGTGTGTGCTTTACATCTCTATGTCATCTCCTAGATGTAGCTACCACGTTCTATTTGGAGCTATTCCAAATAACTGTTCTTACTTGGTGTTATTCTAAATTGTTGCTCCATTATACGTATCCGGCATCTCTACTCAGAGCTATCCGGATAGGTGTTAAGCTTGCAACGAGGTAACCCTTTACGACGAACTCTTTTACCACCTCCATAATCGAGAAAATTCCTTAGTCCACTAGTTACTAAGGATAACATTGACCGCTATCCTGTGATCCATACTTGGATCACTCTTGTACCCCTTGACTGACTCATGGCAAGGCACACTTCAGGTGCGGTACACAGCATAGCATACTGTAGAGCCTATGTCTTAAGCATAGGGGACGACCTTCATCCTTCCTCTTTCTTCTGCCATGGTCGAGCTTTAAGTCTTAACTTCATACCTTACAACTCAGGCAAGAACTCCTTCTTTGACTGATCCATCTTGAACACCTTCAAGATCATGTCAAGGAATGTGCTCATTAGAAAGTACCATTAAGCGTTTTGATCTATCCTTATAGATCTTGATTCTCAATGTTTAAGTAGCTTAATCCAGGCTTTCCATTGAAAAACACTTTCCAAATAACCCTATATGCTTTCCAGAAATTCTACGTCATTTCCGATCAACAACATATACTCATCGGAAATTCTATAGTGCTCCCACTCACTTCTTTGGATATACAAGTTTCTCATAAACTCTGTATACACCAAAATCTTTGATCATCTCATCAAAGCATACATTCCAACTCCGAGATGCTTACTCCAGTCCTCAGAAGGATTGCTGGAGCTTTGCATACTTATTAGCATCTTTCAGGATTGACAAAACCTTCCGGTTGTATCACATACAACCTTTCCTCAAAAATCGTCGAGGAAACAATATTTTGACATCCTATCTGCAAGATTTCATAAATAATGCAGTAGTCGCTAATATAATTACAACAGACTCTTAGCATCGCTACGAGTGAGAAAGTCTCATCGTAGTCAACTCCTTGAACTTGTCGGAAAAACATCGTAACGACAAGTCGAGCTTTCTTAATGGTGACATTTACCATCATTGCCCGTCTTCCTTTTAAAATCCATCTGTACTCAACAGCCTTACGACCATCAAGTAGTTCTTCCAAAGTCTATACTTTGTTTTCATATATGGATCCTCTCTCGGATTATATGGCCTCGAGCCATTTATCGGAATCCAGGCCCACCATCGCTTCTCCATAGCTCGTAGGTTCATTGTTGTCTAGCAACATGACTTCCAAGATAGGATTACGTACCACTCTGAAGTAGTACGCATCCTTGTCATCCCACGAGGTTTGGGAGTGACTTGATCCGAAGTCTCATGATCAACTGGTGTAGGTGCCACAGGAACAACTCTTTGAGCCTTGCTATACACTAGTTGAAGTAACGGTTTAAGAACCTCATCAAGTCTCCACCATCCTCCCACTCAATTCTTTCGAGAGAAACTTTTCCTCGAGAAAGGACCCGATTCTAGAAACAATCCCTTATTGCTTTCGGATCTGAGACAGGAGGTATACCCAACTGTTTTGGGTGTCCTATGAAGATGCATTTATCCGCTTTGGGTTCGAGCTTATCAGCCTGAAACTTTTTCATATAAGCGTCATAGCCCCAAACTTTTAAGAAATGATAGCTTAGGTTTCTCTAAACCATAGTTCATACGGTGTCGTCTCAGCGGAATTACGTGGTGCCCTATTTAAAGTGAATGTGGTTGTCTTTAATGCCTAACCCATAAACTATCGTGGTAATTCGATAAGAGACATCATGCTATGCATCATATCCAATAGGGTGCAGTTATGATGTTCGGACACACCATCACACTATGGTGTTCCAGGCTGTATTAGTTTTGAAACAATTTCCACAATGTCTTAATTCTGTGCCAAACTCGTAATTCAGATATTCATCTCTATGATCATATCATTCTTGTCACGACGATCTTTCAACTTCACCCTGAAATTACTTGAACCTTTCAATAATTCAGACTCGTGATTCATCAAGTAAATATACTCAACATCTACTCAAATCATCTGTGAAGTAAGAACATAACGATATCCACTACACGCCTCAGCACTCATTGGACTTCACACATCAAAATGTATTACTTCCAACAAGTTGCTTTCTATTTCCATTTTACTGAAAACGAGGCTTTCAGTCATCTTGCCCATGTGGTATGATTTGCATGTCTCAAGTGATTCAAAATCAAGTGAGTCCAAATGATCCATCTGTATAGAGTTTCTTCATGCATATCTACCAACAAACATGGTTCGCATGTCTCAAACTTTTCAAAAATGAGTGAGTCCAAAGATCCATCAACATGGAGCTTCTTCATGCATTTTATACCGATATGACTTATGTGGCAGTGCCACAAGTAGGTGGTACTATCATTACTATCTTATATCTTTTGGCATGAACATGCGTATCACTACGATCGAGATTCAATAAACCATTCATTTTAGGTGCAAGACCATTGAAAGTATTATTCAAATAAACAGAGTAACCGTTATTCTCCTTGAATGAATAACCGTATTGCGATAGACATAATCCAATCATGTCTATGCTCAACGCAAACACCAATCTCGATGGTAGAGGGAGCGTGCGATGCTTGATCATATCAACATTGGAAACACTTCCAACACATATCGTCAGCTCACCTTTAGCTAGTCTCCGTTTATTCCGTAGCTTTTATTTCGAGTTACTAACACTTAGCAACCGAACCGGTATCTAATACCCTGGTGCTACTAGGAGTACTAGTAAAGTACATATCAACACAATGTATATCCAATATACTTCTATCGACCTTGCCAGCCTTCTCATCTACCAAGTATCTAGGGTATTCCCGCTCCAGTGGTTGTTCCCCTTATTACAGAAGCACTTAGTCTCGGGTTTGGGTTCAACCTTGGGTTTCTTCACTAGAGCAGTAGCTGAATTGCCGTTTCATGAAGTATCCCTTCTTGCCCTTGCCCTTCTTGAAACTAGTGGTTTCGCCAACCATCAACAATTGATGCTCCTTCTTGATTTCTACTTTTGTGGTGTCAAACATCGCGAATATCTCAAGGATCATCATATATGTCCCTGATATATTATAGTTCATCACGAAGCTCTAGCAGCTTGGTGGTAATGACTTCGGAGAAACATCACTATCTTATCTGGAAGATCAACTCCCACTCGATTCAAATGATTGTTGTACTCAGACAATCTGAGCACAAGCTCAACAATTGAGCTTTTCTCCCTTAGTTTGCAGGCTAAGAAAATCGTTGGAGGTCTCATACCTCTTGACGTGGGCACGAGCCTGAAATCCCAATTTCAGCCCTTGAAACATCTCATATGTTTCGTGACGTTCCAAAAACGTCTTTGGTGCCTCAACTCTAAACCGTTTAACTGAACTATCACGTAGTTATCAAAACGTGTATGTCAGATGTTCGCAACATCCACAGACGACGTTCGAGGTTCAGCACACTGAGCGGTGCATTAAGGACATAAGCCTTCTATGAAGCAATGAGGACAATCCTCAGTTTACGGACCTAGTCCGCATAATTGCTACTATCAACTTTCAACTAATTTTCTCTAGGAACATATCTAAACAATAGAACTGAAGCGCAAGCTACGACATAATTTACAAAAACCTTTTGACTATGTTCAGGATAATTTAGTTCATCTTATGAACTCCCACTCAGATAGACATCCCTCTAGTCATCTAAGTGATTACATGATCCGAGTCAACTAGGCCGTGTCCGATCATCACGTGAGACGGACTAGTCAACATCGGTGAACATCTTCATGTTGATCGTATCTGCCATACGACTCATGCTCGACCTTTCGGTCTTTTGTGTTCGGAGGCCATGTCTGTACATGCTAGGCTCGTCAAGTCAACCTAAGTGTTTGCATGTGTAAATCTGTCTTACACCCGTTGTATGTGAACGTTTGGATCAAACACCCGATCATCACGTGGTGTATTGAAACAACGAACTGTCGCAACGGTGCACAGTTAGGGGGAACACTTTCTTGAAATTGTTGTAAGGGATCATCTTATTTACTACCGTCGTTCTAAGCAAATAAGATGTATAAATATGATAAACATCATATGCAATCAAATAATAGTGACATGATATGGCCAATATCATATAGCTCCTTTGATCTCCATCTTGGGGCTCCATGATCATCTTGTCACCGGCATGACACCATGATCTCCATCATCATGATCTCCATCATCGTGTCTCCATGAAGTTGTCACGTCATCTATTACTTCTACTACTACAGCTAACGGTTAGCAATAAAGTAAAGTAATTACATGACGTTTATGTTGACACGCAGGTCATAAATAAATTAAGACAACTCCTATGGCTCCTGCCGGTTGTCATACTCATCGACATGCAAGTCATGATTCCTATTACAAGAACATGATCAATCTCATACATCATATATATCATTCATCACATCCTTTTGGCCATATCACATCACATAGCATACCCTGCAAAAACAAGTTAGACGTCCTCTAATTGTTGTTTGCATGTTTTACGTGGCTGCTATGGGTTTCTAGCAAGAACGTTTCTTACCTACGCAAAACCACAACGTGATATGCCAATTGCTATTTACCCTTCATAAGGACCCTTTTCATCGAATCCGATCCGACTAAAGTAGGAGAGACAGACACCCGCTAGCCACCTTATGCAACTAGTGCATGTCAGTCGGTGGAACCTGTCTCACGTAAGAGTACGTGTAAGGTCGATCCGGGCCGCTTCATCCCACGATGCCGCCGAATCAAGATTGGACTAGTAACGGTAAGCATATTGAACAAAATCAACGCCCACAACTACTTTGTGTTCTACTCGTGCATAGAAACTACGCATAGACCTAGCTCATGATGCCACTGTTGGGGAACGTAGCAATAATTCAAAATTTTCCTATGTGTCACCAAGATCTATCTATGGAGAGACCAGCAACGAGGGGAAGGAGAGTTGCATCTACATACCCTTGTAGATCGCTAAGCGGAAGCGTTCAAGTGAACGGGGTTGATGGAGTCGTACTCGTCGTGATCCAAATCACTGATGATCCTAGTGCCGAACGGACGGCACCTCCGCGTTCAACACACGTACAGCCCGGTGACGTCTCCCATGCCTTGATCCAGCAAGGAGAGATGGAGGGGTTGAGGAAGACTCCATCCAGCAGCAGCACAATGGCGTGGTGATGATGGAGGAGCGTGGCTATCCTGCAGGGCTTCGCCAAGCACCACAGAAGAGGAGGAAGAAGAGACGCAGGGCTGCACCAACGAGAGATCGAATCGCGTATTTTATGGACAGTCCTAGGCCTCATATATATAGGGGAAGGGGAGGGGCTGCGCCCCCTCTAGGGTTCCCACCCTAGGGGGGCGGCAGCCCTAGATGGGGATCAAGGGTGGCGGCCAAGAGGGGAAGAGAGGGATGGCGCCCCTAGGGTGGGTCTTAAGGCCCATCTAAGCCTAGGGTTTCCTCCTTTTTTTCCTCCTAGCTGCCCTTGGGCCTTGTGGGAGGCGCACCAGCCCACTTAGGGGCTGGTCCCTCACCACCCTTGGCCCATGCAAGCCTCCGGGGCAGGTGGCCCAACTTGGTGGACCCCCGGGACCCTCCCGGTGGTCCCAGTACGTTACCGATAAACCCCGAAACTCTTCCGGTGACCAAAACAGGACTTCCCATATATAAATCTTTACCTCCGGACCATTCTGGAACTCCTCGTGACGTCTGGGATCTCATCCGGGACTCCGAACAACATTCGGTAACCACATACAAACTTCCTTTATAACCCTAGCGTCATCAAACCTTAAGTGTGTAGACCCTACGGGTTCGGGAGACATGCAGACATGACCGAGACGTTCTCCGGTCAGTAACCAACAGCGGGATCTGGATACCCATGTTGGCTCCCACATGTTCCACGATGATCTCGTCGGATGAACCACGACGTCAAGGACTCAATCAATCCCGTATACAATTCCCTTTGTCTAGCGGTATTGTACTTGCCCGAGATTCGATCGTCGGTATCCCTATACCTTGTTCAATATCGCTACCGGCAAGTCTCTTTACTCGTTCCGTAACACATCATCCCGTGATCAACTCCTTGATCACATTGTTCACATTATGATGATGTCCTACCGAGTGGGCCCAGAGATACCTCTCCGTTTACACGGAGTGACAAATCCCAGTCTCGATTCCTGTCAACCCAACAGACACTTTCAGAGATACCTGTAGTGTACCTTTATAGCCACCTAGTTACGTTGTGACGTTTGGCACACCCAAAGCACTCCTACGGTATCCGGGAGTTGCACAATCTCATGGTCTAAGGAAATAATACTTGACATTAGAAAAGCTTTAGCATACGAACTACACGATCTTTGTGCTAGGCTTAGGATTGGGTCTTGTCCATCACATCATTCTCCTAATGATGTGATCCCGTTATCAATGACATCCAATGTCCATGGTCAGGAAACCGTAACCATCTATTGATCAACGAGCTAGTCAACTAGAGGCTTACTAGGGACATGGTGTTGTCTATGTATCCACACATGTATCTGAGTTTCCTATCAATACAATTATAGCATGGATAATAAACGATTATCATGAACAAGGAAATATAATAATAACTAATTTATTATTGCATCTAGGGCATATTTCCAACATTCAGATCCCTATGTACTTTGCAAAACTTTATATCGTAGATGCTGCTGCCACGTTCCACTTGGAGCTATTCCAAATTGTTGCTCCATTATACGTATCCAGTATCTCTACTCAGAGCTATCCGGATAGGTGTAAATCTTGCATCGACGTAACTCTTTACGTCGAACTCTTTATCACCTCCATAACCGAGAAACATTTCCTTATTCTTCTAAGGATAATTTTGACTGCTATCTGGTGATCCAGTCCTAGATCACCTTTGTACCCTCTTGCCAGACATGTGGCAAGGCACACATCAGGTGCGGTACTCAGCATGGCATACCGTATAGAGCCTATGACAAGAGCATAGGGGACGACCTTCGTCCTTCTTCTTTCTTCTGCCATGGTCAAGCTTTGAGTCTTACTCAACTTCACGCCTTACAACTCAGGTAAGAACCCCTTCTTTAACTGATCTATTTTGAACTCCTTCAAAAACATGTCAAGGCGTGTGTTCTTTGAAAGTATCATCAGGCGTCTTAATCTATCTCTATAGATCTTGATGCCTAATTTGTAAGCAGCTTTATCCAGGTCTTCCTTTCAAAAACACTCTTCAAACAACGGTTTATGCTTTCCAGAAATCCTACATTATTTCGAATCAACAATATGTCATCCACTTATACTTTTCAGAATGTTGTAGTGCTCCCACTCACTTTCTTGTAAATACAAGTTTCTAGCATACATCGTATAAACTTAAAAGCTTTGATCACTCCATCAAAACATATATTCCGATTCCGAGATGCTTACTCTAGTCCATAGAAGGATTGCTGGAGCCAGCATACCTTTTTGCATCCTTAGGATCGACAAAACCTTTTATTGTATCACATACAACTTTTCTTACGAAAACTTGGTAAGAAAACTTGTTTTGACATCCATCTGTAAGATTTCATAATCGAAAATCCAGCTAATGCTAACATGATTCCGACGGACTTAACCATCGCTACTCATCGTAGTCAACTCCTTGAACTTGTGAAAAGACTCTTTCCCACAAGTCGAGCTTCATAGACGGTAACATTACCGCCCACGTCCATCTTCTTCTTAAAGATCCATTTATCTCAATGGCTCGCCGATCATCGGGCAAGTCCACCAAAGTCCATACTTTGTTCTGATATATGGATCCTATCTCGGATTTCATGGCTTCTAACCATTTGTCGGAATACGGGCCCACCATCGCTTCTCCATAGCTCGTAGGTTCATTGTTGTCTAACAACATGATATCTAAGACAGGATTACCGTACCACTCAGGAGTAGTACATATCCTCGTCGACCTACAAGGTTCGATAGCAACTTGATCCAAAGCTTCATGATCACTATCATTAACTTCTTCTTCAAAAGATGTAGGCGCCACAGAAAACATCTTTCTGTGTTGCATCACTCTCTGGTTGAAGTAAAGGTTCGACAACCTCATCAAGTTCTATCTTCCTCCCACTCAATTCTTTCGAGAGAACTCCTTCTTGAGAAAGGACCCGTTCTTAGCGACAAACAATTTGCCCTCGGATCTGAGATAGAAGGTATACCCAACTGTCACCCTTGGGTATCCTATGAAGATGTGTTTGTCCGCTTTGGGTTCGAGTTACTTCGGTTGAAGCCTTAAGCATCGCAGCCCCAAATATTAAGAAACGACAATTTTTGGTTTCTTGCCAAACCAATGTTCGACGTCGTCTCAACGGACTTAGATGGTGCCCTATCTAAAGTGAATGCAGGTGTCTCTAACGCATAACCTCAAAATGAAAATGGTAGATCGGCAAGAGACATCATAGATCGCACCATATCTCATAGGGTTCGATTACGACGTCCGGACACACCAATACCTTGTGGTGTTCCAGGTGGCTTCAACAGTGAAACAATTCCACAATGTCTTAAGTGATTGCCAAACTCATAACTCAGAAAATCCCCTTTTTGATCAGATCGTAGGAACATGATCTTATTGTTATGATGATTCTTAACTTCACTCTGAAATTGCTTGAACTTTTCAAACATTTCAGACTTGTACTTCATAAAGTAAATATACCTATATCTACTCAAATCGTTAGTGAAGATGAGAAAATAGTGATATCCACCGCACGCTTCAATTCTCATTGGATCACACGCATCTGCATGTATGATTTCCAACAAGTCACTTGCCCGTTTCATTGTACATGAAAACGTGGTCTTGGATCATCCTGCCCATGAGGCATGGCTCGCATGTGTCAAGCGTTTCAAAATCAAGTGACTCCAAACATCCATCGATATGGAGTTTCTTCATGCATCTTACGCCAATATGACCTAAGCGGCAGTGCCACAACAAAGTGGTACTATCATTATTAACTCTACATCTTTTGGCGTGAACATGTGTATTACCACGACCGAGATTCAATGAACCATTCACATAGGGTGCATGACCATGAAAGGTATTATTCATGTAAACAGAATAACCATTATTCTCTAACTTAAATGAATAATCGTATTGCAATGAACATGATCTAATCATATTCATGCTCAACGTAGGCACCTGATAACATTTATCTAGGTTCAATACTAATCCCGAAAGCAGACGTAGCGTGCGATGGTGATCTCATCAACTTTGGAAACACTTCCAACACACATCGTCACCTCGCCCTTAGCCAGTCTCCGTTTAGTCCATAGCTTTTACTTCAAGTCACCAATAATAGCAACTGAACCGGTATCCAATACCCAGATGCTACCAGGAGTACTAATGAGGTACACATTAATAACACGTATAAACTTTGTTGAAGTTGCCAGCCTTCTTATCTATCATGCATTTGGGGTAATTCCGCTACCAGTGACCGTTCCCTTTACAATAGAAGCACTTAGTCTCGGGTTTGGGTTCAACCTTGGGTTCCTTCACTGGAGCGGCAACTGGTTTGCCATCCATGAAGTTTCCCTTCTAGCCCTTGCCCTTCTTGAAACCAGTGGTCTTGTTAAACCATCAACACTTGATGCTCTTTCTTGATTTCTACCTTTTGCGGTCTTAAGCACCGCGAACAGCTCCGGGATCAACTCCATCCCTTGCATGTCATAGTTCATCACGAAGATCTAGTAGCTTAGTGATAGTGTCTAGAGAACTCTATCAATCACTATCTTATCTGGAAGTTTAACTCCCACTTGATTTAAGTGATTGTAGCACCCAGACATTCTGAGCACATGCTCACTAGTTGAGCTATTCTCCTCCATCTTGTTGGCTAAAGAACTTGTGAGAGGTCTCACACCTCTCAACACAGGCATGAGCCTGAAATCCCAATTTCAGCTCTTGGAACATCTCATATGTCTTATGGCGTTCAAAACGTCATTGGAATCCCGATTCTAAGCCGTAAAGTATGGTGCACTAAACTATCAAGTAGTCATCAGGATGTGTCTGTCAGGTGTTCACAACATCCACAGACGACGTTGTAGGGGTTTGCACATCGAGCGGTGCATCATAGACGTAAGCCTTCTATGTAGCAATGAGGACACTCCTTGCACTACGGACCTAGTCTGCATCATTGATTACAATATCTTTCAACTTAATCTTTCTCTAGGAACATATTGAAATAGGGAGCTACAACGTGAGCTATTTATCTACAACATATTTGCGAAGACAATTTAGACTATGTTCATGATAATTGAGTTCATCTAATCAAATTATTTTATGAACTCCCGCTCAGATAGACATCCCTCTAGTCATCTAAGTGAAACATGATCTGAGTCAACTAGGCCGTGTCCGATCATCACGTGAGACGGACTAGTCAACATCGCTGAACATCTTCATGTTGATCGTATCTTCTATACGACTCATGCTCGACATTTCGGTCTTCCGTGTTTCGAGGCCATGTCTGTACATGCTAGGCTCGTCAAGTCAACCTAAGTGTATTGTGTGTGTTAATCTGGCTTACACCCGCTGTATTCGAACGTTAGAATCTATCACCCCCAATCATCACGTGGTGCTTTGAAACGACGAACCTTCGCAACAGTGCACAGTTAGGGGGAACACTTTTCTTGAAATTTTAGTGAGGGATCATCTTATTTAAGCTACCGTCGTTCTAAGAAAATAAGATGTAAAACATGATAAACATCACATGCAATCAAATAGTGACATGATATGGCCAATATCATTTTGCTCCTTTTGATCTCCATCTTCGGGGCTCCATGATCATCGTTGTCACCGGCATGACACCATGATCTCCATCATCATGATCTCCATCATCGTGTCTTCTTGAAGTTGTCTCGTCATCTATTACTTCTACTACTATGGCTAACGCTTTACAATAAAGTAAAGTAATTACATGGCGTTTATGTTGACACGCAGGTCATAAATAAATTAAGACAACTCCTATGGCTCTTGCCGGTTGTCATACTCATCGACATGCAAGTCGTGATTCCTATTACGAGAACATGATCAATATCATACATCACATATATCATTCATCACATCCTTTTGGCCATATCACATCACACGACATATGCTGCAAAAACAAGTTAGACGTCCTCTAATTGGTGTTGCAAGTTTTTACGTGGCTGCTATAGGTTTCTAGCAAGAACGTTTCTTACCTACACCAAAACCACAACGTGATATGCCAATTTCTATTTACCCTTCATAAGGACCCTTTTCATCGAATCCGATCCGACTAAAGTGGGACAGACAAACACCCGCTAGCCACCTTATGCAACAAGTGCATGTTAGTCGGTGGAACCAGTCTCACGTAAGCGTACGTGTAAGGTCGGTCCGGGCCGCTTCATCCCACGATGCCGCCGAATCAAGATAAGACTAGTAACGGCAAGTAAATTGACAAAATCGACGCCCACAACAACTTGTGTTCTACTCGTGCATAGAAACTACGCATAGACCTAGCTCATCATGCCACTGTTGGGGATCGTAGCAGAAATTTAAAATTTTCTATGCATCACCAAGATCAATCTATGGAGTAATCTAGCAACGAGGGGAAGGAGAGTGCATCTACATACCCTTGTAGATCGCTAAGCGGAAGCGTTCAAGTGAACGGGGTTGATGGAGTCGTACTCGTCGTGATCCAAATCACCGATGATCCTAGCGCCGAACGGACGGCACCTCCGCGTTCAACACACGTACGGAACGGAGACGTCTCCCACGCCTTGATCCAGCAAGGAGGAGGGAGAGGTTGAGGAAGAGAGTCCAACAGCAGCATGACGACGTGGTGGTGATGGAGCTCGTGGTTCTCCAGCAGGGCTTCGCCAAGCACTATGGAAGAGGAGGAGGTGTAGGAGGAGGGAGGGCTGCGCCAGGTTCAAGGATGTGGCCGCCCTCCCACCCCTCCACTATTTATGGGTGGGGAGAGAGGGGGCCGGCCCCCTAGATCCCATCTAGGGTTGGGGGCGGTGGCCAAGGGGGGAGGAGTGCCTCCCAAGTCAAGTGGAGGCCCTCCCCCTTAGGGTTTCCCCTCTCCCATGCGCATGGGCCTTGGGGGGGCTAGTGCCCTTGGCCCATTAAGGTTAGGGCGCCCCCCTACAGCCCATGCTGCTGTATTTGACATGGTGGGACTTTTTCCGGACTTCTGGACCCCTCCGGAATCCTCCGGAAGCTTCCCGGTACAATAACGGAAAAAACCGAACTTTTCCCGGAACCCGAACAACAACTTTCCATATATAAATCTTTACCTCTGGACCATTCCGGAACTCCTCGTGACGTCCAGGATCTCATCTGGGACTCCGAAAAACATTCGGTAATCACATACAAGTCTTCCTAATAACCCTAGCCTCATCGAACCTTAAGTGTGCAGACCCTACGGGTTCGAGAACCATGCAGACATGACCGAGACAACTCTCCGGCCAATAACCAACAGCGGGATCTGGATACCCATGTTGGCTCCCACATGTTCCATGATGATCTCATCGGATGAACCACAATGTCGAGGATTCAATCAATCCCGTATTCAATTCCCTTTGTCCAGCGGTATTGTACTTGCCCGAGATTCGATCGTCGGTATCCCGATACCTTGTTCAATCTCGTTACCGGCAAGTCTCTTTACTCGTTCCGTAACACATCATCCCGTGATCAACTCCTTGGTCACATTGTGCACATTGTGATGATGTCCTACCGAGTGGGCCCAGAGATACCTCTCCATTTACACGGAGTGACAAATCCCAGTCTCGATTTGTGCCAACCCAACAGACACTTCCGGAGATACCTGTAGGTACCTTTATAGCCACCCAGTTACGTTGTGACGTTTGGCACACCCAAAGCACTCCTACGGTATGCGGGAGTTGCACAATATCATGGTCTAAGGAAATGATACTTGACATTAGAAAAGCTTTAGCAAACGAACTACACGATCTTGTGCTAGGCTTAGGATTGGGTCTTGTCCATCACATCATTCTCCTAATGATGTGATCCCGTTATCAATGACATCCAATGTCCATGGTTAGGAAACCATAACCATCTATTGATCAACGAGCTAGTCAACTCGAGGCTTACTAGGGACATGGTGTTGTCTATGTATCCACACATGTATCTGAGTTTCCTATCAATACAATTCTAGCATGGATAATAAACGATAATCATGAACAATGAAATATATAATAATAACTAATTTATTATTGCCTCTAGGGCATATTTCCAACACCTCCTCGCTTCTTTCTTGACATACACTCCAAGTCTCCCGAATCATGTTTCTTCCAAAAATAACTCTCCCGAAGGTTCCATTCCGTTTGGATTCAGTTTGATATTCCTTTTTTGCGAAACACTGAAATAGGCAAAAAAAATTCACTGGGCCTTTGGTTAGTAGGTTAGTCCCAAAAATAATATTAAAAGGTATATTAAGGCCCATTAACATCCAAAACAGATAATATAATAGCATGGAACAATTAAAAATTATAGATACGTTGGAGAAGTATCAATCCCATGGCAGCTTTTGCTTTATTCGTGTTTTCAACTAGTATTCCACCCTAATTTAAATTGCCACATGGGGAAATAGATAATACGACCACAAATAAAATGGCGACGGATAATACGACGACAAATTTACAACGGCGCACATAATAATTGTCTTAGATATTCCGGATAATTTAAAATGCCACAAGCGGCAAAGACCGGAAGACACGGGGGCAAGAGAAGAAGGAAATTGCAGACAACAATCTGGTTCGCTACTGTCTCTACTCGTCGATGGATCGCCAGGCGGCAATATCCTCCAGCTCCTTCTTCAATTCCTCATGACTTTGCTTGAAAGCAGCCACGGATTCCTCCACCTCCTGCTCGTGCTCGATCCAGAGCTTCCTCAAGCCACCCATTAGTTCCTCGACGATCGCTTTGAGTGTCATCTTCGAGGCACTGCTCTACTCATGCAGCATCTTCCATCCAGTGGCCTCCTCCTCCTTCTCGAAGACCAACTTGAGGAGCTTCACATTGTCATCCATGAGTTGCTCGACGAGGTCGGTCACCTTGTCAACCGAGGCATCACTGATCTTTAGCAGCTTCATCAAGCCGTCGACCATCTCCTGCTGCGTAGTGACGCCAGCGATAATGTCATCATCGCCGGCGAAGGACTTCAAGAACGCTGGCTCATCACAATGGCCGACGCCGTGAATGCGCTTGTGAGAGCCCTCGTGTGCCCGTGAGAGCTCGTTCGAGGGCTTCACGGCGTGCCCGGACATCTCTGCTGCGGCTGCGGCTTCGCGCCGAGACCTCTCTAGTGCTTCCGTGGCCTTGGCCTTTGCTGCATGGTTATATGTCCACACTAAACTCCTCCTACCGGTCATGGTGGAACGACATGACAGAGAAAACTAGTTTTGCGGGTGATGAGGAGAGGAACTGTGAAGTAATTTTCGAGTGGGTAGTTTTTATAGCCCGGTGCTAAGTGTGAACACATATTAGTTTGAGAGGTGTGAACAGACTTGCAATTAGTTATTGCGTTGTAATCAGCAATGTGACGAGAAACAAGGTGTCCGTGTCATAACCGGCGGATCTCGGGTAGGGGGTCCCGAACTGTGCGTCTAGACGGATGGTAACAGGAGGCAAGGGACATGAAGTTTTACCCAGGTTCGGGCCCTCTTGATGGAGGTAAAACCCTATGTCCTGCTTGATTAATATTGAAAATATGGGTGTTACAAGAGTAGATCTACCACGAGATCAGAGAGGCTAAACCCTAGAAGCTAGCCTACGGTATGATTGTATGTTGTGATTGTTGTCCTACGGACTAAAACCCTCCGGTTTATATAGACACCGGAGAGGGTTACGGTTACACAAGGTCGGTTACAAAGGAGGAGATATCCATATACGTATTGCCTAGCTTGCCTTCCACGTCAAGTAGAGTCCCATCCGGACACGAGACGAAGTCTTCAATCTTGTATCTTCATAGTCTAACAGTCCGGCCAATGGTGATAGTCCGGCTATCCGGACACCCCCTAATCCAGGACTCCCTCAGTAGCCCCCGAACCAGGCTTCAATGACGATGAGTCCGACGCGCAGTTCTCTTCGGCATTGCAAGGCGGGTTCCTTCTCCAAAGTATGTGTACCTGTCGAAATAATGTCTGGTTCCTCGTGATGGTTTGTATTTCTTGGCTTCCACGCCCAATAATGGCCACTTTCCATGTGTAAAACGAATGTGAAGAGCCAAAGTGTTTTCACATTTACCCCCCTAGCTATGCAAATGAGCCGCCTATTTAAAAAGATGAGGATTCAGATCCAAATCACATCATCCTCCCTTGCCGAGTCTTCATTAGAGCGTACCCGACAGAGATCCAATCCACCATGGCCGGTCAACACAGCTCCTCCTCTCGCACCCCTAGCTCCATGCCTCGAGATTGGCAGAGATGTTCCATCCCGCATAGCAAATTGGTGATGCTTCAGTCCAAGGGATTTCTTCCCCCAGCGTACTTGGTCCCAGTTCGAGCCGGGCTTGCCACCTATAATGGAGGAGAGAAAGCAGAGAGCCGTCCCAAACCCTCCAAGGGAGAGCGGGTGTGCCTTGTCCCTTACCTGGTAAGAGGGCTCAGATTCCCAATCCATCTGTTTCTCCGAGGGCTTTTCGAGTTCTATGGCCTCCAGCTGCACAACCTCACGCCTGCTTCTCTGCTGCATATCGCAGGATTCGTAGCCCTTTGCGATTTGTTTTTGGGCTGTGAGGCTCATTTCGCTCTGTGGAAGAAGTTGTTCTGTCTGGTGCCCCGTTCTAAGAAGGGATCAATATATCAAGTGGGCGGAGCTGAAGTGTGGCGTATCGCCGGGACCAGATACCTACCCGGGACCCCAAAGAAGACACCCGAAGACTGGCCTTCAGAATGGTTTTATATAGAAGATGTCCCCCTTCCGGACCCTATTCGGATCGGCCTTCCAGAGTTTGACAATGCCCCTTTGAAGAAGCGTCAGAGATGGCGTCCACGGAGCCCCCTGGAGGAAGAAGACCGGGACATTCTTTATCTGATGAGCCGGATAAGCTCTTTAGCTCGATCCGGATTGACCATGATCGAGGTCATGGCTGTATGCATTATGCGGGGGGTGCAGCCGCTCTAGTATAGAGGCCAGCCCTTGTGGGATTTCAACAGGGAGGATGACGCCACCTGCCACAGCCGCAAAGGGCCGGGATCGGCTGCTGATCTAATAAAGATCTTGTACACTTTGTACAAGGGAGAGGAGGAGGAGTTCCTCCATGTCAAACCGCAGGGCGGATTTGCCATGTACAATCCTCCGAGCTGGGTAAGCGGAGAGTTTTCTCGCCCATCCGTTTTGTATTCCCGTAGTTTAAGTATTCATTCTAGCGATTTCATCACAAGAGCTGCGCCAGGCAGTAAAGGAGATAAACAGCCCTCCCCCACAGCCCGAGGACCCTGGACGGTCCCTTGACACGGCCTCCCAGGAGGATCCGGACATATTCGTGGAGCTGATCGATGGGGTATTTCACCAAGCGAGTAATGACAATACCTTGGTGTGCATTACGGCCGATTACCTTGGGCTAGTTCCAGCCTCACAGGTGACTGAGACCGAAATCCCAGCACTTAAAAAGGGATTTATCCTTGAACTCTTTTTATTGCCGTATAACAGCCGTGTTTTGCAGGGGAGGTCCTCAGGGCAGAAGGCCGAGCCCGTGGCAACTAGCCACCAAGAGGCCGCTAGGCTAGGCAGGCTAAAAAGATCCGCAGTCCGGATTGAGGCACCAGTGCAGCGGTATGGCGCGCCGTCTTTATTACAAGACATTATTTACAGAGGCATACTAACGCCCATGCCTTCTTTTCAGGAAAAAGAGCGCTCGCCGGACTATACCCAGAGAGGCTACCAATCGCGCCTCCACAAGCCAGGCTCCAAGGCCGGACTCGGAAGTGGGAACGAGTACAAGGCATGCGCCGGGTGCTCCTCCGGCAGAGGATACGGATAGACTGTCCGCCACCCATTTCGAGGTGGAAAGTGCCATGAACCACAGGCGTCGCTGGACTGTTCTTCGTGACGCTTGTTTCTCCCCAGAGGCATTGGATGCCTTCAACTCGGGAGACGCGCACCTCTGTGCCTCTCAAGATGGTCTAGCCAGAGCCATGGAGCAGTATGTAAAAGACATACGGGTGAGAAAATTTGATGATTATACATATTAGTAGCCCCTGAGACTTGAAACAGTTAGGATAACTGATTTAAGGAGCATTTGTTATGTAGGTTCTTACAGAAAAGAATACTCAATTGTCCCAGGAGCTGGAAGAGTGCAAAGCCCAACTTCAGGCCGCACTTTCTGCCGCAGGGGAGCCCAAAGAGACCCCCGCTGGTAACATATGCGTCAAATGATAAGTATCATATTAGAGTGCGGCTTTATATGCAAATCTGACGAAAAAATTGCAGATGACGCTGGAGTGAATCTGGATAAGCAACAGCTCGAACGCCAGCTGAAGGCTGGTGAGGACGTTCTTACAAGGGTGAGGCAGGAGAGGAATGATCTCCAAGATGTGAACACCAAGCTGGGCGTGGAACTGAAAGATGTTCGTGCCCAACTGTCGGACTCTGTTAAGGAGAATCGACGGCTTCGGCGCGACATATTTAGTAAGTGCTTGAACGAACTTAAAAAGAATTCGGCGGGGAAGCTGACTGACAGAGTTATGTCTGTAGGTATGTTAACAGGTCGTCCTGCCGAGGAGATGCCTAGTTCGACGGGTGATCTTCTTCCCGAGCTCGCACAGTTGCACGAACGAGTTCGGCAGGTGATGCGAGGCATTGCCCAGGCCTTGTGGCCGTCCGTCTCCCTACCCGAAGGCCTTGGAGAGCTTGCAGAAAAGCTGAAGGGAGCATGGCGGCACTTCCGATTATGGAAGATATCGGCCTGCCATCAGGGCGCCAGGGAAGCTTGGGCGATGGTGAAGACACGGTACACGAAGGCTAACCCGAACCACATGGTCGAAGTCGGACCTGTGGGGCCTGATGGCAAGGAGATCCCTATAAATTTAGTGTACGGCCAAGTAGAATTGGCCGCAAAGTATTCCCAATAGAACTGTAGACTAGACATCCTATTGGATGGCATTGAAGAGGAATTGAACCAGTCAAATTGACTATGTAATTGTAAAGTGACATATATGATGCCTTCTAGCCGGATAGTAGATCATTTGTCGTGGCGGACCTTTTCGCTTCAACCTCGGGACCCGATAGTATGGAGTGTGTCCGAATACCCTCTCGGTTATATAAGAACCGGGGCATGCGTGGAGACTAGGCTTAGGGGTCATTAGTGCTTTATTAGACAAGTGCCCAACTAGTTATGTTATATTACATGGGTAGTAAGAAACATCTTCCAGAGAGAATAGTTCCGTTAAGGGTTCCTTTCCCTGGGTAGGCATGCCCTAAAGTGCATGTCCGGACTGCGACAAGAAGCGCAGTAAAAACGTCTGGGGGCAGATATGGTTAATAAATAAAAGTCATCTTTTGTTCAGTGACCGAATATTCTCTTAAGAACGCTAGCTTTCGGCTTCACCCAGTATGAGGTACACGTCCTGCTGACCCGGCGGTAATAATCGCAGAGTTGCTCCCCTTATGCCCTAGCCGAATTAACGGGAACGTAGGGCATAAATACAAGAGCCAGGCAACCCATCTTGGCCAATACTTAAGTCATATCAATGCATATAATGGTGAAAAATGGTACATGGGGAAGTATAACGCATGTGTTGGGCGTGATACCTAGGTAAATAATTTAAGCTTCTGTGAAAGAAGCCCCCAGGTGTAGATAGCGCGGCTAGCACCTCTGTGATGTACAAGTGAGGCACAAGGTGACCCTTGAAGACCTAGAGGAATAAAAGAAAGAAAGGGAAACAAGACAGACGACGCATATGCAGAAGAAGGACAAAGGGAAGGGACTAACATAAAGTCCAGTGATAGCCATAGAATCTTCGGAGCCTGGCTGCATTCCATGGGTTCGGCTCGAGTCGACTAGTCGATGCATCCCGTAGTCGGTATGCTCCGCCGGTCAGAACTTGGTCGATGACGAAGGGACCTTCCCATTTGGGCTCTAGCTTGTTCTTTTTCTTATCCAGCAGCCGGAGAACTAGTTCGCCAACGTTATAAGTTTTGGCTCGTACTTCTCTTCTTTGGTATCTGCGGGCCTGTTGCTGGTAAAATGCGGAACGGGCTTTGGCTACGCCGCGCTCTTCCTCCAAGGTGTCCAGACTGTCCTGCCAATCGAGCTCGGCTTCTCTTTCTTCGTACATGCGCACTCGAGGTGAGTCATGAATTATGTCACAGGGCAGGACTGCCTCTGCACCATACACCATAAAAAATGGTGTGTATCCGGTACTACGATTCGGCGTGGTCCGCAGCCCCCAGAGTACGGAGTAGAGCTCCTCTACCCAGTGCGTGTCAAACTCTGTTAAGGAGCGCACTAGTCTGGGTTTAATGCTGCTCATTATAAGACCATTTGCTCATTCGACTTGACCGTTGGTTTGTGGATGGTAGACTGAAGCATAATCGAGCTTGATGCCCATTTTGCTGCACCAGAGTTTTACCTCATCGGCCGTGAAGTTCGTGCCGTTATCAGCGATGATGCTGTGGGGGACGCCGTAGCGATGTTCAACCACGGATATAAAATATATCACCGGTCCGGATTCGGCCGTTTTAACTGGTTTGGCCTCTATCCATTTGGTGAATTTATCCACCATGACCAATAAGTATTTTATCTTGTGGGTTCCACCTTTAAGGGGTCCAACCATGTCAAGCCCCTAGACCGCAAAGGGCCATGTAATGGGGATTGTTCGGAGGGCGGTGGGTGGCATATGGCTTTGATTTGCAAAGAGCTGGCAACCGGCGCAATGCTGGACTAAGTCCTTTGCATCTGCCCGGGTCATTGGCCAATAGAATCCTGTACGGAAGGCCTTGCTCACGAGAGCCCGGGCTGCGGCATGATGACCGCCGAGTCCGGCATGAATTTCTGCCAGAAGGTTCCGTCCTTCCTCTTCGGAGATGCACTGTTGAAGGACTCCGGTAGCGCTTCTCTTGTACAATTCTCCCTCGTGGACCCTGTAGGCCTTTGGTCGCCGCACTATGCATCGTGCCTCATTTTGGTCCTCCGGGAGTTCCTCTCTATTTAAGTAAGCCAGGAATGGTTCTGTCCACGGGGCAATAATAGCCATTATCTCGTTGGCTGATTGTGTTATTTCGGTGGCGGAGCCTCCGATTGTGTCAGAGAGTTCGGTATCGGGTATTTTGGCCGGGTCCAGACTGTTGTTACCGGTGTCCCCTTCCCATGCTACGGATGGCTTGAAAAGCCTTTCCAGCAAAATGTTGGGAGGGACCGCGTCGCGTTTTGCGCCAATGCGGGCGAGGATATCTGCCGCCTGATTGTTTTCCCGGGCCACATGGTGAATTTCGAGCCCCTCGAACCGGGCTGACATTTTTAGGACGGCATTGCGATAAGCGGCCATTTTTGGATCCTTGGCATCAAAGTCTCCATTTATTTGGGATATTGCAAGGTTTGAATCCCCGCGCACCTCTAGGCATTGAATGCCCATGGATACTGCCATCTGGAGACCATGTAGAAGGGCCTCGTATTCGGCTGCATTGTTGGAGTCTGTATACATTATCTGCAGTACGTATTGAACTGGGTCTCCTGTTAGGGACGTCAAAACGATGCCGGCCCCCAGACCAGCCAACATTTTGGAGCCGTCGAAGTGCATGATCCAGTTTGAATATGTGTCGTACTCTTTAGGGAGTTCGGCTTCCGTCCATTCAGCGATGAAGTCAGCCAAAACTTGTGATTTAATAGCTCGCCGTGGCTTGTAAGTTATGTCGAATGGGAGGAGCTCGACCCGTCGCATCGCGGTTGTTTATAATATCATTAAGTGGTACTTCCGAGGCTACCGTTATCGAACACTCTTGAAAGTAGTGTCGCAGCTTCCGAGATGCCATAAATACCGCGTACACTCTCTTTTGATAATGCGGGTACCGCGATTTGCATGGAGTAAGGACAGTGGACATGTAGTAAACCGGCTTTTGAATGGGAAATTTGTGTCCGTCCACTTCTCGCTCGACGACAAGCACCGCGCTTACCAGTTGATGAGTTTCCGCAATGTATAATAGCATTGGTTCGCCAATGTTTGGCCTGGCCAGGACTAGGTTTGTTGCCAACATGGCTTTTATTTCATTCAGTCCGGCCGTGGCGGCGTCCGTCCACTCGAAGTGTTCGGTACGCTGGAGGAGGCAATAAAGGGGTAATGCCTTTTCTCCCAAGCGGGAGATAAAGCGGCTTATATCCGTCATGCATCCAATTAGTTTTTGTATTTGTTTGAGGTCTGTTGGGGTAGCCAACTATGACAACGCTCGGATTTTGGCCGGATTAGCTTCAATACCTCTACTGGAGACAATGAATCCCAGGAGCTTTCCTGCTGGTACGCCGAAGATGCATTTTTCTGGATTGAGGTTGATGTCATATGTTCGGAGGTTGTCGAATGTGAGCCTCAAGTCGTCTACTAAAGTTTTGACATGCTTGGTTTTAATGACCACGTCATCCACGTATGCGTCCACTGTTTTGCCGATCTGGTTTGCCAGGCATGTCTGAATCATGCGCTGATATGTTGCACCGGCGTTTTTTATCCCGAAGGGCATTGTGTTGAAGCAGAATGGGCCGTATGGTGTGATGAATGCCGTTGTGTCTTGGTCTATCTCAGCCATTTTGATTTGGTGGTAGCCGGAGTATGTGTCGAGGAAACACAATGAAGCGTGTCCTGCGGTAGCATCGATGATTTGATCGATGCGGGGGAGGGGGAAGGGATCCTTTGGGCAGGACTTGTTAAGGTCCTTAAAATCGACGCACAAGCGCTAGGATTTGTTCTTCTTTGGTACCATCACCAAGTTTGCTAGCCAGTCCGGATGTTTTATGTCTCTGATGAATCCGGCCTCCAATAGCTTGGCTAGTTCCTCTCCCATGGCTTGTCTTTTAGGCTCGGAGAAACATCGAAGAGCCTGCTTGACTGGCTTGAACCCTTTTATGATATTTAGGCTGTGTTCAGCCAGCCTGCGTGGGATTCCTGGCATGTCTAAAGGGTGCCAGGCAAAAATATCCCAGTTCTCGCGTAGGAATTCTTGCAGTGCGGCATCAACATCAGGGTTTAATTGAGCCCCGATGGAAGCTGTTTTTGTAGGGTCCGTTGGATGGACTTGGAATTTGACTATTTCGTCCGCTGGCTTAAAGGAGGTATACTTGGATCTTTTATCCAGTATCACGTCGTCCCTGTTTACCGTGGAGCGCAGCGCAGTTAGTTCTTCGGCCGCTAGGGCTTCGGATAGTGCCTCAAGGGCCAGTGCAGCTGTCTTATTTTCGGCGCGGTGTGCTATGTCCGGATCACTAACAAGAGTGATGATTCCGTTGGGCCCAGGCATTTTGAGCTTCATGTACGCGTAATGGGGTACGGCTTGGAAGATTGTGAACGCCTCCCGCCCTAATAGAGCGTGGTATCCGCTACTGAACGGGGCCACTTAGAATGTAATTTCTTCGGACCTGTAATTATCCGGCGTGCCGAATACCACGTCTAGTGTGATTTTTCCGGCGCAGCGTGCTTCTGGACTAGGGAGGATTCCTCTAAAGGTTGTGCTGCTTTGCTTAATGCGGCTCCAGTCTATTTCCATCTTTTGAAGAGTTTCCTCGTAGATGAGGTTTAATCCGCTGCCGCCGTCCATGAGTACCTTGGTGAGTCGAAAGCCGTCCACGATTGGACTGAGGACCAGTGCGGCTGGTACTCGGGCTGTTCGGAATTTAGGTTCGTCACTGGTATTGAAGGTAATAGCCGTGTCGCTCGAAGGATTTTTTTCTGCTATGTGGCAGATTTCGGACGTGCTGCGGAGTGTTCGCTTCCGTCTTTTATTTGACGCAAAGGTCTCGAAGACCGTTAAGACCATATTGTTATCCTCGGGGTGGTGCTCTTTGGTTTTTGGGAAGAGTAGATCCTCACCACTTTTGGCCACCTGCCGGAGTATCCAGCATGCTCTAAGGCTGTGCGTTGGTATCGCATCCGTTGTACTATGAATTTTGCAGGGTCCGTTGAGCCATCCCTCTAGTACGGTTCCTTGACCCGTAGAGGGCTTTTGCTTTTTGGTAGTTAACCCAGGTGTATTGTGATAATGCACCCTTTTATTTCGGATTGGATTTGTATTCAGGGCCGGATTATCCCAAAATTTTATTTCAGTTTTCCAGGCGCTTTCCATCGCATGGTACTTTCGCACTATGGACACCAAGTCGGCAAAGCGTGTAATTTCGCAACGACTTATGGCGTTGAGGATTCCCTTGTCCGAGCAATTATTGCAGAAGAATGAAATTGCGTCTTCCTTGCGGCAGTCCTTTATCCTGTTCTTGATCAGGAGGAATCTGGCCCAGTAATGGTGCACTGTTTCTTTGGGCTCTTGCCTAATTTGGGATAGATCGCGTATGTTTGGGTGGGTGGGTGGTATTGAATCCGAATCCTCACCCGATCTGAGGCTCAGTGGCCAAGGAGTTTTCGAACTCGAAAGCTTGGATTCTTGAACGTTTTCTGGTAAATGTAGCCCGCTGCCTGATTTTGGGTTCAGGCTTTGAGTGATGTCCTCCCCTCTGCGGGTATCCGGTTTGGGGGGATCGGGGATCCAGACGTAGCTAGTCCTTAAGATAGATGGGGTTTTGCCGCATTGTTCTTCCACCACTGCAACGTGGTGGGTGACCTGGGGAGAGTTAATTTCTCTTAGATCGGGTTTAGGCCCAATCTGATCATAGTCTGTAGCGACTCCTAGGGCGGTGATATGATCCAAGAGCTCGTTCAAGGAAGAGAGCTCCATTGGATCTAACTGTTCGGCGAGTTCCGAGTTGATGTGAAGATTGCTTTCGATGACCCGAGAAGTCATCGTCGGCGCAACGGCCGAACAGGCGGTCATAAGAAAACCACCTAGCTGGAGAGTTTGGCCAATAGCCAGAGCTCCCTCAGCGATAGTGCCGTCTTTAAAGACGGGACGAGACATCCTTCCTTGTGGCGACGGCACAGCGGAACTCTCAATGAAAGCACCAATGTCGGTGTCAAAACCGGCGGATCTCGGGTAGGGGGTCCCGAACTGTGTGTCTAGGCCGGATGGTAACAGGAGGCAAGGGACACGAAGTTTTACCCAGGTTCGGGCCCTCTTGATGGAAGTAAAACCCTACGTCCTGCTTGATTAATATTGAAGAGATTAGAGAGGCTAAACCCTAGAAGCTAGCCTACAGTATGATTGTATGTTGTGATTGTTGTCCTACGGACTAAAACCCTCCGGTTTATATAGACACCGGAGAGGGTTAGGGTTACACAAGGTCGGTTACAAAGGAGGAGATATCCATATACGTATTGCCTAGCTTGCCTTCCACACCAAGTAGAGTCCCATCCGGACACGAGACGAAGTCTTCAATCTTGTATCTTCATAGTCTAACAGTCCGGCCAATGGAGATAGTCTGGCTGTCCGGAGACCCCCTAATCCAGGACTCCCTCACAAGGTCAAAATTTATTGATGGCAGAAGGCTGACCACGTGGTTGCTCGCCGTTGAGGTGGCTGCGGCGCGCTCCGCTCTGGCGTCCCTGCGCGCGCTCTACTCGCCGTTGAGGCAAAGTTACAATGGCAACTATTAATAATTCTTAATAATTGTCTTACATATTCACGATAATTTAAAATGCCAAATGTGGCAAGTTCCAGAACACTCACGACCTACATATGCATACAATTATAATAAAATATAAGCTAAAAGGCTGAGCTGGCGGCCTTCCGACGATGGTCTTCTCGGACTCCATGATCGGCATAACACCCTTGCGGCCGTGTACTCACAGACGCATGTGTAACTTACTAATCATCGCACATGAGTACTCGCAGACGCATCGTGTGCAATACTCCTAGCCACCACAAGCAACTAGTTTGCATTTTTCAAAGTTTTTTGTAAACACAAAATCGCACACAAACTAACTTTATTAACAGTCTGTGTTGTAAATTCTAATTGCAAACAGTTCATCTGAGTCGGCTGTTTGCCACGTATCGCACACATCTTGTTAAGTTGAACCATTTCTGTTGCGTTCACTAATCAAAAATAGTTCGTCCGAGTGAACCATATGCCCTATATCACACACACCTTGATGTGGCTAACCGTTTATGTTGCACTCCCTAATAGCAAACGGTTCATTAGAGCAAACTGTATGCCGTATATCGCACAAACATTGATATGGTTGCCCGTTTCTGTTGTTCTGCCTCATTGCAAACAGTTCGAACGGGTTAACCATATGGCCTGAATCGCACACGCAACTAAAATCTAAACCGTGTTTGATGCATCCTCCATCACAAATATTTTGCACCTTTTTTGACGGTTTTCATACACCACCGTTTGCGATTACTACATCGGACACAGTTTCTCGAGGGGTCTCTGATCGTAGTGTCGGGTTAGCAACATCCTGCAGTAGTGCCTCTTGCAAGCATCCGCAACTACAAAAGAAGTATTAAGGTAAACCTAACCATAGCATGAAACATATGGATCTAAGTCAGCCCTTTACGAAGCAACACATAAACTAGGGTTTAAGATCTTGTCACTCTAGCAACCCACCATCTACTTATTACTTCCCAATTCCTTCCCCTAGGCCCAAATAATAATGAAGTGTCATGTAGTCGACGTTCACATAACACCACTAGAGGAAAGACAACATACATCTCATCAAAATATCGAACGAATACCAAATTCACATGACTACTTATAGCAAGACTTCTCCCATGTCCTCAGAAACAAATGTAACTACTCACAAATCATATTAATGTTCATAATCATAGGGGTAATAATATGCATAAAGGATCTGAACATATGATCTTCCACCAAATAAACCAACTAGCATCAACTACAAGGAGTAATTAACACTAGTAGCAACCCACAGGTACCAATCTGAGGTTTTGAGACAAAGATCGAATACAAGAGATGAACTAGGGTTTGAGAGGAGATGGTGCTAGTGAAGATGTTGATGGAGATTAACCCCCTCTCGATGAGAGGATCGATGGTGATGACGATGGTGATGATTTCCCCCTCCAGGAGGGATATTTCCCCGCCACAACAGCTCCGTAGGAGCCCTAGATTGGTTCCGCCTCGAGACGGCGGCGCTTCGTCCCGATAGCTTCCTCTGTATTTTTTACAGGGACAAAGACTTCATATAGCAAAAGATGGGCACCAGAGGCCTGCCAGGAGGCCCACGCGGCAGGGGGCGCGCCCAGGGGGTAGGGCGCGTCCCCCACCCTCGTGGACGGTGGCTGGCCCCCTCTGGTTCCTTCTTCGCCCAATATTTTTGATATATTCCAAAACTGACTTTCGTGGAGTTTCAGGACTTTTGGAGTTGTGCAGAATAGGTCTCTAATATTTGCTCCTTTTCCAGCCCAGAATTCCAGCTACCGGCATTCTCCCTCTTCACGTAAACCTTGTAAAATAAGATAGAAAAGGCATAAGTATTGTGACATAATGTGTAATAACAGTCCATAATGCACTAAATATCGATATAAAAGCATGATGCAAAATGGACGTATCAGGCTTCTTCTCTCTTTTTGATTCTCAATACAATGTTCTCCTCGCTGTTCTTGGAGATCTATTTGATGTGATGACTTGTTGCGACGTGTTTGTTAGGATCTGATGAATTGTGGGTTTATGATCAGATCTATCTATGAATATTATTTGAGTCTTCTTTGAACTCTTCTATAAATGATCTTTATAGCCTCGTATTTCTTTGTGACGCCCGGATATTTAAGCTATAGTGAACCTCTGCTAATGATGTCACCTCACCTTGATTACTACTGCTAATCTCATTAGTTCAAAAAACTGATTCAAATTTAAATTCAAAATATCGAAAACAACAAAAGTTTTCAAATATTGGAACTAAAATGTTCGGTTTTTGGCAAATAATCCATACTAAATGTTGGTGGAGAAACCCCACTTTTATAAAGTATTGAAAATTCTAAAATGGACAAAACAGTAACAAAACCAATTATTTAAAAGCTTTTAAAATGTTAAACAATTACAAACTATTTTAATTTTAGGTGCCAATTTAATTGTGTTGGTGGCATATTGGTTAATACTAATTTAGGTACAACTAATATATTTAATAAAAGTAAGGTATTTAAAATATAAAATTAAAAAAGAAGAAGCAAAACAAAAGACAAAAAAAGGAAAGGCCGACCCCTTCCCCTCACTGGGCCTACCGGCCTAGCTGGCTGCCCACCAGGCCGGCCCATCCCCGGGCCGTCATACACCACCACCACCCCACAGAAACCCTAACTGTCACCCACTTCCCCTCGTACTCCTCCCTCTCCCGACTGGATCTGGGACATGCCCCTGCGTTCGCCTCCCCAACGCCGCCTGTCGGTGTCAAAACCGGTGGATCTCGGGTAGGAGGTCCCGAACTGTGCGCCTAGGACGGATGGTAACAAGAGGCAAGGGACACGAAGTTTCACCCAGGTTCGGGCCCTCTTGATGGAGGTAAAACCCTACATCCTGCTTGATTAATATTGAATATATGGGTGTTACAAGAGTAGATCTACCACGAGATCAGAGAGGCTAAACCCTAAAGGCTAGCCTACGGTATGATTGTATGTTGTGATTGTTGTCCTACGGACTAAAGCCCTCCGGTTTATATAGACACCGGAGAGGGTTAGGGTTACACAAGGTCGGTTACAAAAAGAGGAGATATCCATATACGTATTGCCTAGCTTGCCTTCCACGCGAAGTAGAGTCCCATCCGGACACGAGACGAAGTCTTCAATCTTGTATCTTCATAGTCTAACAGTCCGGCCAATCGAGATAGTCCGGGTGTCCGGAGACCCCCTAATCCAGGACTCCCTCAGTAGCCCCTGAACCAGGCTTCAATGACGATGAGTCCGGCGCGCATTTGTCTTTGGCATTGCAAGGCGGGTTCCTTCTCCGAATACATCATAGAAGAATTTGAATACGACGATAGTGTCCGACCCTGCAAAATAAGTTCCACACTTTGCCATAGAGAATAATTCTTTCGCAGATCTAATCCGCTAGCTTGCTTTGGCAAATAATCCACACTAAATGTTGGTGGAGAAACCCCACTTTTATAAAGTGATTAAAACTATAAATTGGACAAAAAAGTAACAAAACCAATTATTTAAAAGCTTTTAAAATGTTAAACAAGTACAAACTATTTTAATTTTAGCTGCCAGGTTGTAACGCCCCGAGACCGATGTGCCAGGTGTCCTCCAGTTATTCGCTGTTGTTGCCTTGTCATTGCTTGCGTGTCATGCATTGCATATCATGTCATCATGTGCATTTCATTTGCATACATGTTCGTCTCATGCATCCGAGCATTTTTCCCGTTGTCCGTTTTGCATTCCGGCGCTCCGTTCTCCTCCGGTGGTCATTTCTAACTTTCTTTCGTGTGTGGGGATTAAACATTTCCGGATTGGACCGATATTTGCCAAGCGGCCTTGGTTTACTACCGGTAGACCGCCTGTCAAGTTTCGTACCATTTGTACTTCGTTTGATGCTCCAACGGTTAACCGAGGGACCGAAAAGGCCTCGTGTGTGTTGCAGCCCAGCACCCCTCCATTTTGGCCCAAAACCCACCTAAACCTCCTCCATCATCTCGGTCGTTCGATCACGATCGCGTGGCCGAAAACCGCTCCTCATTTGGACTCTCCTAGCTACCTCTACCTATAAATATGCCCTCCCCGTCCATTTTCGCGGACGAAACCCTAGTCTACCACCTCCCCGCGCCGCCGGACGCGTCCTCCCCGCGCCGGACATGTCCACCGCGCCCCTCCACGTCGCTCCGTCCAATCAGTGACCGCCACGTCAACTCCGCCGCCCCTCTCCTCCACTCGCGCACCGGCACCTGGCCTCTTGCCTCCTCCCCGCCGCCGCGGCCTGCCGGGCCCAGGGCAGGCCCGCCCGGGCCCGAACCCGCCGCGCCGCCTCCGATCGAGCGCGCCCGAGCCGCCCGGGATCCCCGCCGGCGAAGCCGCGCCGTCTCTCCGCCACCGACCGTCGCCGGGTTCCGCGCCCCACTGCCTCCGCCGTGCGCCGCCGCCTCTTCGCCGCTCCGCCGCCGCACACCGCGTGCCGCGCGCCGCGCGCCCGCTCCGCCCGCCGCCGGCGCCCCGCGACGCCTCCTGGCCGGCGCCGCCCGTAGTGAGCCTCCTCACCGGACCCGCCCTCCGCCGCCGTCTCCCACGCCTCCGGCCACCTCGCCGTCGCCGGACCCGATCCGCTCCAGATCTGGTCGGGTGGACCAGATCCACCACTTCGTCCATCCAAACGGTCCCTCCGATCTGGATCCGTGTCGTCCCGCACCTCACCATCCCGCTTTGACTTTTCGCAGAGGTATAATTTCTACTAAGTCCCCGAAATTTCCAGATTCAAATGCCCATGTTCATCATGTCGTAACTCTGCATTCGTAACTCTGTTTTGCGCATATAGCATATCAAAATGTTCGCCTCAGAGAATACATCATTTCATCTCATTGCATCATTTTCATTTGAGTTCATCTTGATTCCCGAAATTCTGTTGGGAGAGTGCTATTTGAGATAATTGTTAGATCTGCTGCTCCAATTAGTTATTTGTCATTTTTGCTATGATTATTGTGCGCATGATATGCTCATGAGCTCTACATATGTTTTGTTATATGCTTTGCTATCTTTCCAGAGGTGCAACCCATGTATTTTTGTGATGTGTGTGGTGACTAGCACAAGCTTGCAAAGTGGTGCATTCGTTAAGCCTGATATCAGGGACTTAGCATTTCCACTAAGTCCTTGATCTGTTTATCTCAATATGCCATATGTTCATGTTGTTTCCTAGTGATCCGTGCCTCTTTTGAGGATGATCAGTAAGGATGTGTCGTTATCTTGTAGTGCTCTATCCATCCATGTATTTGTTTGCAATTATGGAGCACCCTAGCTTGAGTCAATCGAGCTCTGCTTTTGTCATTTCGTGAATCTGGGAAGATTGTCTACTTGTTAGCGATTTTGCCGAAGATGTTGTAGTTGATCCGTGCATGCTATGTTATTGTTCTTGCCATGTCTAGCTCGTATAATGTGTATTCTTGATGGGTGCATGCTTAGATTGTCATGACTTGCTCTGTAGTGAGTGCATCGAGATCGTAAACATCCCTACTGGATATCTGATTTTTGCATGCTCCAGTTTTTCACCAAGTCTGTGACCTGATTATGTTTTTGCCATGTTCACATGCTTGCAAATGTATTTTCTGATCCCTGTTGGCTCAAGGTCACTAAGGGACTTTTGTTAATCTCTTTGAGTAGCTCCATGCCATGATTTACTTTGCCATGTTCAGGTCCTGTAGCATATAGTTTTCATGCTCCAAAGTGTGCTATCTGATCTAAAATTCCACACAAGTGTTAATTTCACCAAGTCTGAAATCTGTTTACCAAATGCGTTTTTGCCATGCTTGTTTGAACCTGTTAATGGATGAATTGGCCGTAGCTCAGTGTTCATCTTTTGTTAAGCATCATGAATGGATCCCTGCCATGTATTGTGTTTCCATGTTTGGGTGATGTAGCATGTTCATCTTGTTGCATTTAGATGGCTACTTGCTGTAAATCGCAGACCGGTGCCATATTTGAATTTCTTGCCATTTCCAAACCGTGACTCCGATTCCGGCGTTCTTTATATCGTTTTCAAGCGATTTCATCTCACCTTTCCAGTGGCACTCTTGGATTTCCATGTTGAGGCCAGGTTCATCATTTCCTTTGCAAATCATGCATATGCATCGCATACCGCATCTCGCATATCATACCATGTTCATGTGTGGTTTGTTTACTATGTTGTTTGCTTCTTTCCGGTGTTGTTTCTTTGGGTTGGTTCCAATAATGTCGCGTTTGTGAGGACCCGTTCGACTATGTATGTGTGTCTTCTTCATGGACTCTTTCTTCTTCCTTGCGGGATCTCAGGCAAGATGACCATAGCCTCGAAATCACTTCTATCTTTGCTTGCTAGTTGCTCGCTCTTTTGCTATGCCTATGCTGCGACACCTACTACTTGCTTATCATGCCTCCCATTTCGTGAACCAAGCCTCGAACCCACCTTGTCCTAGCAAACCGTTGATTGGCTATGTTACCGCTTCGCTCAGCCCCTCTTATAGCGTTGTTAGTTGCAGGTGAAGATTGAAGTTTGTTCCTTGTTGGAACATGGAGATGTTGTTCCTTGTTGGAACATGTTTACTTGTTGGGATATCACAATATCTCTTATTTAATTAATGCATCTATATACTTGGTAAAGTGTGGAAGGCTCGGCCTTATGCCTGGTGTTTTGTTCCATTCTTGCCGCCCTAGTTTCCATCATATCGGTGTTATGTTCCCGGATTTTGCGTTCCTTACGCGGTTGGGTAATAATGGGAGCCCCTTGACAGTTCGCCTTGAATAAAACACTTCCATCAATGCCCAACATTGGTTTTACCATTCGCCACCTAGCCTTTTCTTTTCCCTTGGGGGTCGCGCGCCCAAGGGTCATCATTATTTTAACCCCTCCCCGGGCCAGTGCTCCTCTGAGTGTTGGTCCGAACTGAGCTGCCTGCGGGGCCACCTCGGGGAAACTTGAGGTTTGGTTTTACTCGTAGCTAGTCTCATCTGAGTGTGCTGTGAGAACGAGATATGTGCAGCTCCTATCGGGATTAGTCGGCACATTCGGGCAGTGTTGCTGGACTTGTTTTGTCTTTGTCGAACTGTCTTGTAACCGGGATCCGAGTCTGATCGGGTCTTCCCGCTAGAAGGAATATCCTTTGTTGACTGTGAGAGCTTGTCATGGGCTAAGTTGGGACACCCCTGCAGGGATTTGAACTTTTGAAAGCCGTGCCCGCTGTTATGTGCAGATGGGAATTTGTTAACGTCCGGTTGTAGAAAACCTGAAGTTGACCTTAATTAAAATGCATCAACCGCGTGTGTAACCGTGATGGTCTCTTTTCGGCGGAGTCCGAGAAGTGAACACGGTTGTTGGAGTTACGCTTGACGTAGGTTGTTCTAGGATCACTTCTTGATCATAGTTGTTTGACCGTGCTTTCGCTTTCTCTTTTCGCTCTCTTTTGCGAATAGGTTAGCCACCATATATGCTAGTCACTTGCTGCAGCCCACCTCATACCTTTTACCTTACCCATAAGCTTAAATAGTCTTGATCGCGAGGGTGTGAGATTGCTGAGTCCCTGTGACTCACAGATACTTCCAAAACCAGCTTGCATGTGCCGATGAGTCCGCGCAGATGATGCATCCAAGCTCAGGAGGAGCTCGATGAAGATCTTGTCCTTTGTGTTGTTTCGTTTTAGTTGATCAGTAGTGGAGCCCAGTTGGGGTCGATCGGGGGCCTTGTCGCATTTGGGGTTCTTCTTTTATTTTGGTTCCGTAGTCGGACCCTGATTGTATTTGGATGGTGTAACACTTTATTCATGTATTTGTGTGAAGTGGCGATTGTAAGCCAACTATGCATCTCTTTCCCTTGTGTATTACATGGGTTGTGTTGGGGATATTACTACTGGGCATAAACCGGCCTATCTTGGCCGGGTTAACTTCGTCAGTAGTTAAGTATGTTAAAGCCCAAGGAGGCAGATGAGGGCTCAAGGCCCATGGTCGGTTCAAGGCCTGTAGCCGTAAACCGGCGTTAGTAGTTAACTTGTATTGTAAGTTAGGAATAAGTAGATACCAAACCGGACACATCTATGAGCCGGTATTGGGACTCTGTAAACCGACGGGAGTCACCCGTGTATATAAGGGGACGACCCGGCAGAGGTTCAAGGACGACAGACAACAACTCGAGACATAGGCGAAGCTTGTTTGCTCCCTAGTCATCGAAACCCCATCAATTCCATCACAACTAGACGTAGGCTTTTACCTTCATCGAAGGGGCCGAACTAGTATAAACTCTCTTGCGTCCCTGTGTCTGCTTTAACCCCTTCAAGCTAACCCGTCGCGATAGCTCCACGACTAAGTCCTTTCTCTAGGACATCTGCCGTGACAAAGCCACGACAGTTGGCGCCCACCGTGGGGCTATCGGACGATGGTTTCTGGTTCTTGGAGGGCCGCTTTGAAGGACTCGAGGGCTACGCTGTAGGCCGGATGACTAAGAGTCGTCGCGGCAAGTTCTACATCGACGATGCAGGCTGGGGCCCCGAGGCCGGCTCAATTGAGTACGGATACCGGGTCCCCTTTGGTGGCATTCACGTTTTCATTGGCAAGATCAGTGAACCGGGCCCTGAGCCGGACATCTGCACTGACCTCGTCGAGACGGCTCAGCGTGCGCGATCCGCCCGGGTTAAACCGGCCATGAAACGTGCCTTCGTGGGAGTCATCCATGGAGGAAGTTATGAGGATAGATCGGAATCTCGCGGTGATACCGTCGTTTGTTCCGATGACGAGTCATCGACCGCAGAAACTGACTCTCTTTATCAGCTACAAGACGGCCGAATTGGGGGCTGGTCCGATGGCGATAGTATTCCGGACCCCTCTGATCCGCCCAACCGGGTTGGAATATTCATGACTGGCACACAAGCAGCGCTTCATTCTTCGACCGCTGCGGCAACAACCTCCGGTTCAGCAGCTGCCGCAGCGGCGATGGCTGCCGGGTCAGGAGGCCCTGTGCGCCCGCCGGCTCAAGTTCTATCAGAGCTATTTGATGCATTGGTTGTGCTTATGGCGGACGCTAATCCGGCGGATCAGGGCGTTCACAACGCCGAGATTGCAAAAGTGAAGGAACAGATCACCCAGGCCAAGGCAGATCTGGCAGCTGAGGACGCCAGGATGGCTGCGGAGTGGGCCGCTTTAGACGCACAAGCCTACAGGCTCATGTTGGACCAGAGTGCATCGCAGGAATTCATGAGGAGGAAGTACCGATCCCATTTGCCTCCGGTTTTTGAGGCCAGAGACCTTTTCAACACTCCAGGAGTAGGAACCGGCAATCTGCTGGAGGGAAACCGGGCGGAAGCTCCCGGGACCGGTGGACCGGTTCAGCCTCGTCAGATGGACCCGCCTCGTCAAAACACCGTTATACCTCAGGTTGTTTTAACACCTCCGGGTCACTACTCCAACCTGATGGACAATCTCGTTGCTGCTGCTGCACGGCCGGAGGCCATTCCAGTTGAAGGTGATTCTCCGCAGGCAGTAGAGACGCGACAGGTCAAGGAGCTTCTGAGGACAGCTTTGGTCCAACAGGAAGCATATTCATACAGCCGCGACCGGATCCACTCGACCCCCCGTCCAAGCCGGAGCTATAGCAGACACATGGATGAACCGGCAGTGTCGAGTAACAAACGACATGGAGCACCCCATGGCAACAACCCGACGGGTGGTCCTGATAATGCTCAGGAAGTGGTGAACCGGGCCCGAGCGCGCAGGGAGGCCGAGTTAGCCACACAACATCAGGCTCAGCAGCTCACGTCGGTTCGTCCAACCATCTCAATCGAACCTGGTGTTACTTCTAGTTCTTTGGGGGTGCCTTGCCTTATCCCCGCTTTACGCAATGTGCGCCTGCCCAACGATTTCAAGGGCCCATGCATGGTACCAAATTACACGGCGGATCAGCCCCTAGAGACTTGGGTGGAGACCTATGATATGGCCATGGAGATGCTTGATGTGGATGACCCGGCGTGTGCGAAATACTTCACCATGATGCTTGAAGGAACGGCCCATACTTGGTTAAAAAGCTTGCCGGCTAATTCTATCAGTTCATGGGCCCAATTACGAGCCCGGTTTATCAGCAATTTCAAGGATACATGTAAACAGCCTATGTCGATAGTGGACTTAGCTGCATGCGTCCAGGAGGAAGGAGAGTCAACGACTCATTGGGTGCGCCGGGTTTCACAAGTGTTGCACTCATCAGACTGCATCAACGCTGACACCGCAGTGTTAACCCTAGAAGGCAACTACCGGTTTGGGCCTCTGAAGCTGAAGTTGGGACGGATGAAGCGTCATTGCATTGACATGGGGACCCTCATGGCCACTTTGGTGAAATATGCTGATTCTGATAGTACCAAGGATCCCGAATCTGATGATGACAAGACAGGGAAGGGAAAGAGGAATAGCAACTCCACAGGTCAGCAGCATCACTGGGCAGGCAATGCTGGTGGAGGCAAGCGTAAAGCGGATGGTAACATGGACTTTGTGACTAATACCAACGCACAGGACAATGGCCAGCGACGCAAGGGTAAACCGAAAAATCGTAATGGGGCACCCAATCCTATCCCAGACCACTTAAAGTATCTGCTAAGCCAGCCCTATCCAAGACATGGAACGAAGGAGGTGCCAGGAAACCACCTTTGGAAGGATTGCTTTATTATGCAGGAGTTCAAGAATTCTAATAATTTCCGGTATGATCATGAATCTGGAGGTGGCTCAGGATCCGGGCCGGGTTACGATGGAGGAAGTTCCGGTTCAGGATTTAATGGTAATCCGGGCGGACATAATCGTCAGAATAGTCAGAATAACCAGGGTGGCTACAACCAACAGCAGCAACAGCCAGGTTACTAGAGCAACCCAAAGCAGTTGAGTAGTGGGCAGTACCACGTCTTCACCACTAGCTTGGACAAGCGAGACCAGAAGGTTCAAAGGCGGGCGGTCAACTCTGTTGAACCGGCCATACCTCGTAATCTACGTTGGTCTGAACAGCCAATCATATGGAGCAGAGAGGACCACCCTCCCCAGGTCGATAATCCGGGTCAGTTGGCTCTGGTGGTGATGCCTCAGGTGGGAGGTTACAAGTTCACCAAGGTGCTCATGGATGGAGGTAGCAGCATTAATATCTTGTACTATGAGACCTTCCGTCGTATGGGTCTGACAGACAAAAATCTTAAACCGTCCAATACGGTGTTCCGCGGTGTAGTACCTGGCAGATCAGCATATCCTGTTGGTAAGATAGCTCTGGAAGTGGCCTTTGGGGATGATCATGATTCCAGGTCGGAGATATTGATGTTTGAAGTGGTGAAAATCCAAAGTCCATATCACGCCCTATTTGGGCGACCGGCCTACGCCAAGTTTATGGCTTGACCCTGTTATGTGTATTTGCAGCTCAAGATGCCGGGTCAGAAGGGGACAATAACGGTTCACGGTAGCCGCAAAATCTCTTTGGAGTGCGAGGAAGGTGATGCGGCCTATGCAGAGTCGGTTTGTGCCACCGAGGAGCTGAAGTATTATAAGGACAATGTTGATCCGGCAGACATGACTCCATTAAAGAAGCCAACTACGGAGCATGATCCGGCCCTGAAGTTCAAATCGGCAGCAGAAACTAAGCTTGTCGACTTTGTACCTGGCGATTCATCCAAGCAGTTCAGCATCAGTGCTAATTTGGATCCGAAATAGGAAAGCGCGCTCATCGAGTTCATCCGTGAGAATCGGGACATTTTTGCATGGAAGCCCTCTGACATGCCAGGTGTACCGAGGCAACTCGCTGAGCACACCCTTAATGTGGATCCTAAATACAAACCGGTGAAACAGTTCCTCCGCCGGTTTAACAAGGAAAGACGCAAGGCAATTGGAGAAGAGGTAGCCAGGCTCTTAGCAGCTGGTTTTATTGTTGAAGTTTTTCACCCTGAGTGGCTTGCCAATCCGGTGCTGGTCCTTAAGAAAAACGGCACTTGGCGCATGTGTGTGGATTACACAGATCTTAATAAAGCTTGTTGAGCAGATCCTTTCGCCCTCCCCCGTATTGATCAAATTATTGATGCTACGGCGGGGTGTGAGCATTTACGTTTTTTGGATGCATATTCTGGCTATCATCAGATCAAAATGGCAGTTAAGGACCAGGAGAAAACGGCATTCATAACTCCCTTTGGAGCCTTCTGCTATGTGTCTATGCCCTTTGGGCTCAAGAGTGCCCAGGCAACTTATCAACATTGTGTGCAAAATTGTCTACACAAACAGATTGGCCGTAATGTACACGCCTACGTGGATGATATCGTGGTTAAATCCAGGGAGAAGGAGACTCTGATTGGTGATTTAAAGGAAACTTTTGATAACCTGAGGACATACAAGATGATGCTTAATCCGGACAAATGCGTCTTTGGTGTACCGGCGGGCAAGTTATTAGGCTTCCTGGTGTCCAATAGGGGAATTGAGGCTAATCCGGAGAAGATCACCGCTATCACCTCCCTCGCTAAACCGAAGTGTATCAATGATGTTCAACGCCTGGCAGGCCGGATTGCCGCGTTAAGCCGGTTTATCAGTTGTCTTGGTGAGAAGGCAATCCCTTTGTATCAGATGTTGAAGAAGACGGATCAGTTTGTCTGGAGTTCTACTGCTGATGAAGCATTTGAGGACTTAAAGCGGCAATTGGCCAATCCGCCTGTGCTTGCCGCTCCCATTGACAAGGAGCCGTTAATGCTATATGTTGCTGCTAATGCTCGGGCGGTCAGCGTGGCTATTGTGGTGGAGCGAAAGGAGGCAGGTAAGGAGCATCCGGTTCAACGTCCGGTCTATTATATCAGCGAGGTGCTCATTGAGTCCAAGCAAAGGTATCCGCATTGGCAGAAGCTGGTGTATGGAGTTTTTATGGCAAGCCGGAAGCTTAAACAATACTTCCAAGGGCATCCAATTACGGTGGTCAGTTCTGTTCCTTTGGGGGATATCATCCAGAACCGGGAAGCAACTGGCCGGATTGCCAAGTGGGCTATAGAGCTTGGGCCGCCCGATTTGAAGTATGTGCCTCAGACGGCAATTAAGTCTCAAGCACTGGTTGATTTTATCAATGATTGGGCGGAAATGCAAGCACCTGAAGAAAAGCTGGATCATACATATTGGACCATCCATTTTGACGGATCCAGGCAACTGGAAGGCTCGGGGGCTGGAGTCGTGTTAACTTCCCCACGAGGTGATAAGTTTTGTTATGTTCTCCGCTTCATGTTCCCTTGTACTAACAATGCAGCTGAGTATGAAGCCTTGCTCCATGGTCTCCGGATGGCTAAGGAGATGAATCTAAGTCGAGTTAAGTGCTTCAGTGACTCGGACCTCGTGGCTCAGCAAGTGTCTGGCACTTGGCAGTCCAAGGACCCACTCATGGCGGCATATCGTTGTGAGGTGGATATTGTTGCAGGTCATTTCAAAGGCTATCAGGTGGACCACGTGGACCGGCAGAAAAATGAAGCGGCGGACGCCTTAAGCCGGCTGGGCTCTCAGCGCAAACCGGTTCCGCCCAATGTTTTTCTGGATGTGCTGCACAACCCGTCGGTCAAGATCCCTGGTGAAGCGACTTGGCTATTCCTGATCCGGAGGCTCAATTGGTGGCAGCTGTCCATGTTATTCCGGATTGGACGCTTCCTTACCTGGTGTACAAGAACCGAGGCGAGTTACCAGAGGATGAGACTCTGGCCCGACAGATAATCCGGCGATCAAAGTCCATGACTATTATCAACGGCGAGTTGCATCATTGCAGTGTGTCAGGAGAATTTCAACGCTGTGTGTCTCCTGAAGAAGGCCGTGAAATTTTGCGTGAGATCCACGAAGGAGATTGTGGTCACCATGCCGGTTCAAAATCTCTGGTGGCTAAAGCGTTTCGCCATGGCTTCTATTGGTTAACTGCTCATGCTGATGCGGAGGATCTGGTCAGACGATGTGATGGTTGCCAAAAGTTCTCAAGACGTGCTCATGTACTGGCTCAAGAATTGAGAATGATTCCAATTACTTGGCCGTTTGCGACTTGGGGACTGGATATGGTTGGGCCTTTCAAAAGAAGACCCACCTCCTGGTAGCGGTTGACAAGTTTACAAAGTGGGTGGAGGCAGAACCTGTTAGCAAGTGTGATGCGGCCACGGCGGTTCAGTTCATTAAAAAAGTGATTTTCCGGTTTGGCTTTCCACACAGCATCATCACAGATAATGGTACCAATTTGTCCAAAGGTGCCATGAAGGAGTTCTGCGAACGGGAGCACATCCGGCTCGACGTTTCATCAGTGGCACACCCACAGTCCAATGGTCAAGCAGAAAGAGCTAATCAAGAGATCTTGAGAGGCATCAAGCCCCGGCTCATAGTTCCTTTACAAAGAACGCCGGGTTGTTGGGTAGAAGAATTACCATCTGTGTTATGGAGCATCAATACAACACCCAACAGGTCAACAGGATACACACCGTTCTTCATGGTTTATGGAGCAGAGGCGGTTCTCCCCAGTGATATCCGTCATGATTCACCTCATGTGACGGCTTATATTGAAGCGGACAACGAGACAGCACGGCAAGATGATTTGGACTGGTTGTATAAAGAGCGTGACATAGCAGCCGCCCGATCGGCGATTTATCAACAGGATCTTCGTCGTTATCACAGTCGCCGAGTCAGAACCAGAACCTTCCAGGAAGGAGATTTGGTGCTTCGGCTCATCCAAGATCAGACTGATATGCATAAGTTATCCCCACCTTGGGAGGGGCCTTTCGTGGTCAGCAAGAATCTGCACAACGGGTCATACTATCTGATCGATATTCGAGAGCATAAGGACTCCCGTACATTAGAGGAGGAAACCAACAGGCCGTGGAACATAGCTCATCTTCGGCCTTATTATACCTGAGCCATTGGTTCTACTTATGTACATATTACAACGATGTATATATTATGATTAACTATAATAAACCGGAACCTCAGCTAAAGCGGGGTATCTGTTCTTTTACATCATGTGTGGTTACATGGAGTTGTTCAAAAGCGGCCTCCGGTTTACCCCTTGAGTTCGCTTTTCTAAAAGCATCGTGTTATATCACTTGGAGGTTTGGTCGTGTCCGAACCAATACCATACCTCTTGATAGGCGAGAGCCACCAGATCACTTAGGGACTTGGTCACATCTGAACCACTCATGCCTCTTGATCGGCCTAAGGCCACAGAATCACTTGGGGGCTTGGTCGAACCCGAACCATCGCCATGCCACTAGGTCGGCATAAATGCCACGGTTTCATTTGGGGACCTGGCTGACTAGAACCATAGTTACACCTTACGGGAGCTTGGTCGTGTTCGGCCATGGTAACGCCATTTGATCAGCTCAAATAAACCTTTTTTGCAAACGGTTTTCTCATTGCTTTTGCTTCGCACTTTTCTTTGCAAGATCTTTCTTTTCTTTTTTATTGCGTTCTTTTAAACCGACAAAGTTTTCAACCAATCCATTGAAGGAACACAGTTCACGTCAATCCAGAGACTATTTGCCCGGTTTGATCTTTGTTGTTAACATCCTCTTATGGAGTAACACGGTGTTTATCACAACCCGGCACGGTTTACATGGTAAGCCAGCGTCATATTAATCACTACTATTATTATCACCTTATATATATATCACCACATACCCGCAGTACTAATACACTAATCAATATAACGCTATATATACCGGAAGCTCGCTTAATCTCCTCCAACAATGTGGGTTTGCAAAACTCCACTTCAAGATTGGCCAAGCCAACTTCACGCTCAACGATGGCAGGTATTATGTATCTCAAAATTTTGGTTATATGCTTAAAAAAATTGGATGTTTTGACTTCATATATGCAGACATCATATTCAGCCTGACGGTACAACCGCGGTGGCACTTGAAGAGTTTCTTATTGCAGAAAGTGCTTTGGAAAATTCATCACCACAGGAAGAACAAATTATGCACGAAGGCATATCAACATCAAAAGTATCAGCTAGCCTATTACAAGGCAACACGGTGCCCATAATAATATCATTGTTTTTTCAAAGGAGAGGCATTTTTAAAACCGGCTTCCGGTTCAAGCTTGGTCACCAGCCTGGCCTGATGGTTGTGGGTCATCCTGCTCCGCTTCAGCCTCCGTTTCTCTACCCAGTGGCTGGAAATCAGCAGTTGTCCAGTCGATTCCCATTAATGCTTGAAAAATAGCTTCATCATGGATCAGCAATGACGGGTCAATATCGGGAGCGTAAGTATGCTTACGGATTGGAGGGATCAGATTTTCTGATTCATGGATTGGTGCAGCTATTCGCTTGTTCTGATTGTCATATTGGGCTTGATAATGAGACAAGTCTGCTTCTTCAGCCAATTGACAAGCTAGCGGACGTACCTCCCGGTTTATTGCTCGCAGATCCGCTTCACCAAATTCTGACCCTTCTTCCTTCAAGCTGGGATAGCCCTGAGCCGCTTCAATAGGATCAAAATCCGGCACCCAGGCTTTTGCCCGGATTAAGGCATTGATCGCACCGGTTCGAGCAGCAGATTTCTTCAGCTCTTCAACCCGGGCAGGAAGCACCGACAGTTTCATCAGAGTGTCTTGAATCAAAGTGGGCGCCGGTTTGTTATGGGATGCGGTACAGATGATCCACTGGGCACCAATATACAATTGTTCAACCAATGTATAGGCGGCTTTCAGTTTCTTCCGCACATCTGACCCCAAGTGACCAATGCGTGTCCCTGAAATACCATAAAGGGTTAATAAACCGGCAACTCTGTAAGAAGGCAGAGCCAATTCAGAAGTTAAACTAACTTACCAAAGATAGCAGTAGTCATGGCATGCACGTGCCGCTTTATGCTGGTCAGTTCATCCGCCACTGGTTTTAGTGCAATCTCGGCATCCTCTGCTCTTTGATTAAAGCGGACTTTTCAGTGGCCCAATCCGCCCGCTTCTTCTTGAAGCTCTCCTTAAGTTGTTCCATGGCGCTTAAAGCGTTGGTTAATTCCTCTTTTGCTTTGGAGGTTTCAGCTTGTTGGGTTTTCAGGTTTTCTTGGAGATCGGCGACTTGGCTTTCTTTCGTTTTCAGCTTCGCCTGCATGCAGACAGTTATATGCTTCAACAAAATGCTACAAGGACTGAAGTACCAACCACATAACAAGTTATGGACTTAGCACTTGGGGGCTAATGCATATTCGATCTTCATCTTTCAATTGCTTACAAAGTCCCAAGATCAATACAAGTATTCAACTTGGCACTTGGGGGCTAATGGCTATTTGCTCATATATATATTCTGATGCGGCAATCTCAATTACTTAAAGTACCGGTTTAACTACGCTAAGTTGAACCGGCCCTTGGGGGCTACATCGGCGAATTTCAAAGTATTAAGATTTATGTTAGTAAGTCCCGGTTTGAAAGAAGATTACAAACCGGCCCTTGGGGGCTAGGAGAGTCAGCAAGTATTGAAGCGTACAAGCAGGAAAGAGCATATGGAAGTTACCTCGTATTTATCCTTCATCATATTAACCAGACTGGCTTCATAGTCACGGCTGGTATACAGCCGGTTCAGGTAGCCGGAATGGATATCTTGGGCGTTCAGAGCAGCGTAAGTTGCCAGATCAGCATTCCACTTGCCTTTACCAAAGGCAGCAAATTCTTCCTTGGCAGAATGTTTGGACAAAGCAACAGGATTGCTTGGCTCGATATGGCCAGTGCCAGTAATGACAACCTCGTCCTCCTGAGTATCGCCGGTTTGCACTGGGGCTGTTGGCTTGTCAGTAGGTTTTGCTGGACCGGTGGATCTCTCAATCCAGATGGAGCCTGTGGGCTGATTGACAGGACCTGAGGCATCAGTAGGTCTTTCTTCAGCAATAAGATCGTCGTCTGGCTGCGGTGGATCGTTGGGTATATCCTTAGGAATAGCCGCTTCAAGATCGGGTGTCTTGCCTAGCTCAAGAACGGCATCTTCTTCGGCCGCTTTGTCCAGGCGGGCCTTCTTGCTTGGCCTAGGTTTGGCCCTGAAAAGAATAACAAAATCAAATACAGCAGATGTTCTAAGGCGATGTACTGCAAGTATCATAATAAGTATAGCTTACCCAAGCACCGTTTTGAGCGGTGCCAGCTGAGTAGCTGATGACTCGCCAGAAGATGAGTGGGAAGTAACCTTGTAATCGGAGTCAGATGGATTAAGAGGTTGACGAAAGCAGCCCGCTTTAGGACAATCACTGACAAGCAAATTAGAGACCTCTGAACGGCGTTTCCGAACTGGACTGTTCGGTAAACCGGGGGAGGTAACTACCTGGCCGCTGTGTCGGGTTGTGCGACGAGCTTCGTGCTGTAAGGTCTTCATAAGAAATTTGGGATCCAAATAAGCAAGAGGATGAGAAAATTTAACTTTCCGGTTTGCCTGACGGATTTTTAGCGAAGGCAAAGGTTCTGAATCGGATGAGAGAATAATTACCTCTGCAGCATCAGCGTGGCTGGCTTCGGCATCATCCTGACAAATATCATCATCAATAAGACGCATGAAAAATAAGCCAAGTGAGTCAAGCTCTACCTCAAGGTCCGGATTATCCACATCATCATCAGGGGCCGGATTAGAAGATGCAGTAGTTCTTTTCCTATGGGCAGTCTTCTTTACAACTTTAGTCTTTTGCCGGGTTGCTCTTTCCGGTTTGTCTGGTTTTTCTGGTTTTTCCTGCGGCAATTTCTTGCTCCAAAACGGATCATTGCCCTGATTACACAGACACTGATATTAAACAATGACCAGATATATCAATAAAAGATTCAGCAAAAGGAAAAATCAAGGTCTTACAGCTGGCGGTTTGTTGGTGGCACAGAAGGGAAGCAGGCCGTTTTTAGCACAGATATGTTCCGGTTCATTCAGCATCTTATTCACAGCTTCTGTGATTTCTTCATCGGTGAGCTGGATTTTGGAATGTCGCAGTGGGTCATCAACACTGCCGGTATACTCGCACATCAAACCGAAGCGCTGACTAAGGGGCAGTATGCTCCATGAAATCCAACAGCGAGCGAGATCAACCCCTGTTAAACTGTTGGCCATAAAGGCTCTAAGCTTCGACAGTTGAGGAGCATATTTGCTTCTCTCCTGGGCAGTCAATCTTTGCGGAAAAGGGTGTGTATTGCTGAGCCGCTCCGGACGAAAGCTGGGCAAGGGATTTTCACCAGCAGGGGAGGTGTCTTTGCAGTAGAACCATGTCTGATTCCACTCTTTGGGGTGACTGTGCAGTTTGGCGTGAGGGTATGTGACCTCTTTCCTTTTCTGGATTGCCACGCCACCCAACTCTGTATTGGAGCCATCAGTAAACTCAGTATGGCGGTTTAGATGGAAAAGGTCTCGGAACAATTCCACTGTGGGCTCCTCTTGAAAGAACGCTTCATAGAGCACTTGGAAGTGACACATATTTGTAACAGAATTGGGGCCAGTATCTTGTGGATGGAGTTGGAAATTGGCCAAAACATCTCTGTAAAATTTAGAACTGGGTGGCTTAAAGCCCCGAGCTAAGTGATCTACGAAAACAAAAACTTCTCCTTCTTGAGGAGTGGGAGGGCATTCTTTGCCAGGAGCCCTCCAATGGATGGTATCTTTGCTGCCTAAAGCGCCGATCAGGACTAGATCGTCCAGCTGAGCCTTTGTGACGCGAGAAGGAACCCAGTTGCATTCATATACTTGCTTGGCCATGATGGAATCTACAAGGTAGAAGATCCCGGTTCAAAAATGCATTTGATCAAGGTACATTGGTATGTGCAATGTTAAACCGGAGACAGATCTATCTGAACCGGAGTTTTATGAAGCAACAACATCTGGCGGTTCAACAAGGGGACTAATGGTATATACCGGTTTGGCAATTTTTTCCTACAAGGTTAAACAGCCGAGTTTAAATATTGAAGCAGATGAGTAAGTTTATAGAAACAGATTTCGTAAGATTTCTCTACAGCGATGGATCTGAAGCATGTTCAGAAAAAAGATAAATATTCAGAGGTCCAAAAGGAGCAGTACCGAATCAATGAGCAAGACGTACATAGAGATATATGGTTTTGAGATGTGTAAGTGAAGGCAAAGGGTAAACAGCTACCATTGCACAGAATAAAGATTTGCGGAGCCATCTAAAGATCTGTCGTATGAGCAAGAGGCAGATGATGAACACTGAAGAACTGTGAAACCCTAGGTCATATCTGCGGGGGAAAGGATAGAAGATTTACCAGAGCTCAGGAAGACGCGGAAGGTTGCCGCGATGCTCTGGTGCGCTCAGGTCGATGCAGCGGCCAAGGTTGAGGCAGAGGTCGACGGCGGCGGCGGAGCTCCAAGGCTGGCGATGCAAGGAAGACGAAGAAGGCACGAAGGGGATAAAAGAAATGACCCTTCGGTCCTATTTATAAGGCGAAAGAACATGTGTCAGGCGCGACAATCAAGGGGCCACGAAACGGAGCTGTCACCTCGATTTCCGCAGATCTATTAAACAAAGAAGCATAATGGATAGCTTCGTTATAACAGGTGACGTCACTCCGGTTTTCAGCAATCAGAGAAGATGACATCATGGCGGTTTACCAATTTATGAGAAGATGTTGAAGATGAAGCTTTTGTTAAAGGATTGACATGAACCCGTTCAAATCAATCTGGGGCCTAATGTTGGGGATATTACTACTGGGCATAAACCGGCCTATCTAGGCCGGGTTAACTTCGTCAGTAGTTAAGTATGTTAAAGCCCAAGAAGGCAGATGAGGGCTCAAGGCCCATGGTCGGTTCAAGGCCTGTAGCCGTAAACCGGCATTAGTAGTTAACTTGTATTGTAAGTTAGGAATAAGTAGATACCAAACCGGACACATCTATGAGCCGGTATTGGGACTCTGTAAACCGACGGGAGTCACCCGTGTATATAAGGGGACAACCCGGCAGCGGTTCAAGGACAACAGACAATAACTCGAGACATAGGCGAAGCTTGTTTGCTCCCTAGTCATCGAAACCCCATCAATTCCATCACAACTAGACGTAGGCTTTTACCTTCATCGAAGGGGCCGAACTAGTATAAACTCTCTTGCGTCCCAGTGTCCGCTTTAACCCCTTCAAGCTAACCCGTCGCGATGGCTCCACGACTAAGTCCTTTCTCTAGGACATCTGCCGTGACAAAGCCACGACAGGTTGTGTGAAGATTACCTCACTTGCGACATTGCTTTCAATGCAGTTATGCCTCTAAGTCGTGCTTCGACACGTGGGAGATATAGCCGCATCGAGGGCGTTACACAAGTTAATTGTGGTGGTGGCATATTGGTTAATACTAATTTAGGTACAACCAATATATTTAATAAAAGTAAGGTATTTAAAATATAAAATTAAAATAGAAAAGAAAAGAAGTAAAAAAAGGAATGGCCGACCCCTTCCCCCTCACTGGGCCTACCGGCCTAGCTGGCTGCCCACCAGGCCGTCCCATCCCTGGGTTGTCATACACCACCACCACCACCCCCACACACATAGAAACCCTAACCGTCACCCACTTCCCCTAGTACTCCTCCCTCTCCCGACTAGGACTTCCACTTCGGCTAGGTCCTTCTTGACGTCAGCGGCTGAGCGGCGCGCATCGGATTGGACTGGAACGCCTGCTCTTGTATTAGGGAGGCTATGTATGCTTCCGACCGCCCTCGCAACATGCAGGTGTGCAATGGGCGATGGGCCCAGACCCCTGCGCCATAGGATTTAGACCAGCGTGCTGACCTCTCTGTTGTGCCTAGGTAGGGCTGCCAAAAATGTGTGTCCGGCCAAAGGGGATCGAGCGTGTTGGGAAATGTGGTGCACCCCTGCAGGGAAGTTTATCGATTCGAATAGCCGTGTCCCTCGGTAAAAGGACGACCTGGAGTTGTACCTTGACCATATGACAACTAGAACCGGATACTTAATAAAATACACCCTTTCACGTGCCAGATACAACCCGGTGATCGCTCTCTAACAGGGCGACGAGGAGAGGATCGCTGGGTAGGATTACGCTATGCGATGATACTTTGTTAACTTACCATCTACTCTCTTCTACTCCTTCAAGATGGAGGCTGCCAGAAGCGTAGTCTTCGATAGGACTAGCTGTCCCCCTCTTATTCTGGCATTCTGCAGTTCAATCCATAAATACTACCCATTTCATTGATACTAATGCATATGTAGTGTAGATCCTTGCTTGCGAGTACTTTGGATGAGTACTCACGGTTGCTTTGCTCCCTCTTTTCCACTTTTCCATTTTTCTCAGATGTCGCAACCAGGTGATGGAGTCCAAGAGCCAGAGGATCCCGAGGATTCTACGTGGAGTTCGACTTCGAGGAGTAGTTAGGAGGGTCCTAGGCAGGAGGCCTTGCCTTTTCGATCGTTTCTACATTTGTGCTAGCCTTCTAAAGGCAAACTTGTTTAACTTATGTCTGTACTCAGATATTATTGCTTCCGCTGACTCTTGTGTCTTTTAGCATTTGTATTCCAGCTTTCGAGGCCCCTGGCTTGTAATATAAAGCTTATATTGTTTTATTTGTGTCTAGAGTTGTGTTGTGATATCTTCCCGTGAGTCCTTGATCTTGATCATACACATTTGTGTGTATGATTAGTGTACGGTTAAATCGAGGGCGTCACAAGTTGGTATCAGAGCCGACTGCCTGTAGGAATACCCCTTCCACACTCCTTGGCCGAAGTTAAGTCTAGACATTACAAAACTTTTACTAACATGGTTGTGTGCCTTATGGGCCCATGTTGTCATTGGGTGGTATTAGGATCTTTTATTCCTCGACCTATACAATAGGACTCTGATCTTTCTTCTATTTGGGTTAAATGATTTACTAACACCGACTCTAGGTTCTCGTAACTACTTCCACCCGGAGATCCCTTACTCCAGATGATTACTTGGTGCACTGAAGGATTTCTAAGATACTCTCTGATGTTCTCCCGAGACTTCGTGCCCGTTGCTTTTTCAATTCCCTACCATAAAAATATCCCTATGGATAAATACATGCACTTGTCGTTCCTACTTTTATTCCCAGTTGATCTTGTTATTACAAGATACCCTGAAATTCTCTCTATTGATCCGAGAATATCTTGTGCCTACTACCTTGCAGTTCTTTGCCACATGAATACCCCTACGGATAATTCCTCTCACTTACCGAGTATCCACTCATCCCAGTTGTCCGTATGTTTCACAAAGTCTTCGAAATACCATTTGATCTTCAGAAAATCCTCAGCAACCTGTTGCTCTGGAATTTCTTGCTTGCTTTCATTATGGTTAATCCCCTAAGTTTGGTAATCTTATTAGAACCCTTTGTCATTATCATTTTAAGTCCGTTGAATTCAATATGTTGTGAATGCTCGCAATCCTCAATCAGATCCTAGAATTCATCCTTCTGGCTCAGACGTCATTTTAACATGGGCTAGATCTCGACCAATCAAATCGCCATCAATTGTACCCCTAAGGCTATTCTACTTATCCGTCCCTAATCAGAGCATTGCTTCTGATCCCTTGTCTTGCAATTCATAATTCCTTTACATTTGAGCTTTGGGTTAGTCAATTGTTTCTATAATCTGATCTCCTTGCATTCTTTCGTCCTCTGGTTGAGTACCGATGCTCACATCAGATCCCTTGTGGACCACAAGACCCTTTGTCGGATTTTATCCGACAACGTCCTTCATATTCAATAAGCTTATGAGCCTTTCTTCGGATATGTAATGCCTTTGGTAAATTGTATCCTCTGCTTTCTCAAGCATGCTCTACTATCAAGCTTGTGTTATTTATTCTTGAAATTGATTGTATATGCTCCTAAGATGCCCCGATGGGTTGAACCTATGCTTTACCCAAACCGTATGAACCCGAAAGTTTTCGTGAGTCATACTCTTTTGTTGCTTCGCCAAATAAAATTTCAGCACTGCAACTTTTTCGAAAACAAGAAGTGAATGAAAGGTTATGCATTGCAGAACTGGGAGTCGACCCTGAAACTTTGTGTTCATGCCCACGGACACGGTGTGGAACTTATCATGAAAGGATCTTGCAAGAATATTTAGTCATTTGAATAATTGTTCCGGCATCGTAAATTGGATCCCTAGTAGTTATGGTTCCGACCATGCTAACCTTATTCAATATATTTGAAAGGAAACCATTCCATTGCCTCGTCTATTCTGACAAGATTAAAGTATCTGCTACCGCAAGTCTACGATACAGATCGGTTTCTATTCTGATCTATCTTCGAGTTTCACCTCTGATATCTCGAGAATATCACTGAACTACATAACTGCTCATGAGTCTTCATCTACTATTGCTTCTCGCCCATCTGAGATTTCCCTCGGGTTCTGAGTTATTAGTCACTCAAGAACACCAATAAGTGAATCGATTCCGCACTCTGATTCAATAACTCTTAAATAATTTTCATTACTTACAAGTTTAATAATCCTTCAATTCATTCCTTGCCTGTTAGGCTATATCATTATTGTGCTACCTGGTCCCCCTTTTCGGAGTACAATTTTCGACGATGAGCTAACCTTACGTCGATCTTCCTGGTCTTATGATTTCACCTCGATTGGCAAGCTTGACTCCGTGTTGGTGTCGTACCCTTGATTCCAATAACCTTTCGCTTCATCATTCCTTTGACTTGATGGCATCGCCGACCGATTACATCTTCATAAAACCTCTCAACAAATGTGTCATGATCATCATCAGCATTCTGAGCGCTTCCAAGATGCCAATAGAATTCATGATGAGAAATACCATCCTTACCCTTGATGATTTCTGTTATCATCGACCACTTTATTGCCTTTCGTTCAACACAAACTTGTTCATGTTTGGTCTTATACCTTGAGTTCATTGCTATCCAACTTAGGTTATGTTCTACCTTGGTGTATTACCATCTTCTATGTCAAGAATCTTGTGAGAATTTCACCACCTCTTAAGAATTCTTGATATAGTGATACTTCTTGCCATATCCATTCATTCATTGGTCCCCGTGTTGTTTCTAACTGGAAAACCGATAATTGAACTATGATGTGTGACTTCAAAACTTCTAGCAACCCTATTGCTTTGAAGTTAATGGTCGATATTTTATTCTTAGACCATTGGTTATCGAATCACCATTCTAACAATTGATCAGGCTACCTATGCCCATATTTCGGGCGCACCTTTCAACCAATGTTTAATTGTGTGTGTTTTCCTCGAGCATACATCATTATATCATTGATCCAACAAAAGTTATCTCCTTGTTCACATAATTGTGGAAATCCATCTTGTTAGTAATCTTGATGAATTGTCGCCGAGTCCCTCAGTCACCTCCTCGTCCTCTCCTTGGTTTGATGATGAACTCTTGTTTCGGAACTCGCTTCCATAGATCAATTCCCGAGAATCTTACAATGTCATCTCGACAATTTGTGTTGCACCTTTCTTCTTAGCCATCATGAGTCTGAGGTATCCTGACACCAATCAGATCTGAACCTCGGTCGGATATGATGGTTGGAACATAATTCCAATAGTTATAACACGGGTATTTTATGACCTGGCAAGGTGATGTCATGCCTAGCACACCTAGCCGAAGGACCTATTGTTATAGTTCCATTTTTACCATGGTTAACCATTCTGCCATGAGGAAATTGTAAAACTTATTCTATAAGTTGTTCCCGATGGATCCTTTGTATCCAAAGTCTGACCTTTGCTTGAAGACCATGCCAATGCTATCTCGAAGCATGTCTGTGGTACTCCGATCTTCAAAATGCTATATTTCCTTTTATCAATTATCCAGACATCATTGTAGGGTAATGCCATGAAATTTCTGTCCCCTTTCCTAGGGCCAGTTCTTTTGGGCGATTCTACTAGAATCACCCCCTCCCCAGCTTCTCCCAGAATCACCACTCCATATGATTTTTACAATCCTAGCTAATTAGATCTTAACTAGATAGGATTGTAAAAAAAATATGGAGTGGCGATTCTGGGAGAAGCTGGGGAAGGGGTGATTCTGGGAGAATCGCCGAAAAGAACTGGCCCCTAAAAGGTTTTCTACAATTATATCTTGTCATGGATATCATGCTCTGCTTGTCCTTGGGAAGGATATACCCCTGAATTATGTGTTTAAACACATTTTTCCTTTCCATTGTTCTGTTTAATCTGATAATCACATTTTCCTTTCCATTTTTTGGTTTAAGCTTTCTTGTGATCTATATGATCCAAGAAGAAATATTCTCCTACTTATGTAAACACCTCGGTGTACAATTCTGTCAGCATGACCCTGTTGCTATTGTTGATGACATTCCGGTAGCCACTGATGGATGAGAACTTTGCCTATTGGTCCGCCTCATTCAACGAGCAGGAAAATGGTTCTCTCTATCCCTTGCCCTTGGTACTGATGTTGTTGCCGACATAACTGATAGGCTATCCTCTGACATACCTTGCTTACATGATCGTGCAAGACGTCATCGCCCTTCCTACTTTTAACCCACATGGTGGGCCCATAACCCACAGTTCCACAGGATCGAAACCTGACTCTCCTGTACACCATGTTGTCAAAGTTATTCCTCGCGCTTGACTTCATATGTAATTCACGGGCCAGCTGCCAAGTGATCTATTCTAGTATCAGACGCAATACTTATTCTCGTTGCTCTAAACCCCCTTCACCTTCTGATTAGGCCATCCAATGATTGCCTACCCATTGGAAACTTCTCATGGTACCTTCTTATTTTACTCTCGATATTTTCTTAAGTATCTATTCGAGAGTTACTTTCCGCCACCTTCCCTGATGTTATCGACCAGATAGTCAACCTTGTAGAGGTCTGTTCACCCGGAATACCCACCCCCCTTTATTCTTTCGTAAGTACAATGGAGTCCCCGAAGAAAGGATGTCGACTTCATCATGATGACTTGAAGCAGAGAAATGAAGACATCAACGTAATGGGTCGACCTCTTCGAGAGGAGCAACCAAGACTGGGAAGAAACGTTAAAATTTCGTAACCTGGCACTACTAGGGAAAACCTTATACACAACATCTTAGCAGCAGCACTGGACAAAATCATGCGCTACTGCTACTTAGTAGCAGCGCCCGTGAATACACCACACTACTACTATAACTTTAGTAGTAGCGCGTACTAGCAAAAAGCGCTGCTGCTATGTTTGAACTGGGCACACATGGCTAGCCCAACTTACCAGTTGCGCGTATCCTCGCCCGACGCTACTGCTATTATCCTTAGCTATAGCGCTTTTCTCGCACACGCGCCACTACTAACCCTACCTTATCCTCCCCACACGGCCGACCCTCTCTCACTCACTCTCCCTCTCAGTCACTCTCGCCCACGCTCATACCCGTCGTCCACCATCGCCGCCATCGTCGTCCGTCCTCCACCGAGGTACTCCCTCCTTCCCTCACTCCTCCTCCCACCACGCCCTCCTCCCTCCGCCTTCGGCCGCCCCCTCCTCCCTCCTCCTCCAGCCGCCCCTCCTCCCTCCTCAGCCGGGAGCCCTCTTCCCACCGCCCCTCCCTCCTCCTCCTCCGGCCGACCCCTCCCCCTCCTCCTTCGGACGCCCCCTCCCCCTCCTCTCTCCTCCCTCCCTCCCTTGTCTCTGTTCTTGCAAATTGTAGGTAATTTAAATGTAGATTTTAGAATGTAGACATTGTAGAATGTAGGTTTTTAATAGAATATTTTTTTTGACTATTTTAGGTGTTTTGAATAAAATGGAAGTAAGAAAATTTAGGGTAGAACTAGGGTAGTAGAATTTTTAGCAAGTGTTTAATAGAAATAGTTTATTTAGTAAGTCATTAATATAACTAGTTTATTTATATTAAGTGATTAATAGAACTAGTTTATTTAGTAAGTAAATTAATAAACTAGTTGAATTAATAGAACTAATGCATTTTTAGTAAGAAAATTAATATAACTAGTTGAACTACTTTATTTTTAGAAAGAACTAGTTTTTTTCTATTTATAGTAAGTTTATATTTAGTAAGAACTAGTTGAATTAATAGAACTAGTTGAACATGTCATATTTGTTGATATTTTTTTATTTTAAGCAATTATTCGGGATGTATTAGTGATAACTTATAGGGTTTTTTCTTTTGCAGAAATCAAGGAGCCCCTCCATCATCCCCGCTGTCGTCTTCGTCACTGACCCCCTCCGACCTCGAGGTGAGACCAGCCAAATCTCCATGTCAATATGAGTCCTATAAGATATATATGATGTAGATAAAAACATGTATATCCTGTGTTGCTCAAATAGGATATGTGGTTGCCCAAATGGCCGGTCATGTTTAGGTTACACCTCTGAGTGGCCTATGTTTTGCCGGAGTGTTGATTAATTTCTGTTCTAGCAAATTTCAGGCGCTCGATATGTCCTTTTTTAGCAAAGGTCATGCCAAATTTTTTCGTGAATTCTGGCATGACTTGTGCTAGAATATGTAGGAAATATCGAGTGGCCTGGATTTTCTCGAAAAATAATCATCTAATTTAGGTTTTTTAGTACATATATTTAATTGTACAAGTTTAATCTTTGAATTATGAACGTAGGAAATGTCGTACTCGGATGACGAAAGTCTCCCGAGGGAGTGCAGCTGGTGCCACGACGATCGAGGTCTGTGTGACAGGTGCCCTCACCTGGACAATGATCGGTGCTTCAGCATTAAGCTCGAGGATACCTTTGACGTTGAAACGGTACGCAACCGCGACAAGTGTTTTTTCATAATTAAGCACGACTTCAACTATTTCAATGTCTAATTTTCTTATTTTACAATTTGACTAGCTTATCCCATGCCATGCAAGACGCTATGTCTTGGAGAGGGTGGGTTTTGAAGACCATGAAAATTTTGAAACAAAGAAAATACACCTGAGGACCCATCATGATATGGATTTTGAAGTAAATCTATACAATTCTCAGAGCGTAACCCATTTTGGTTGCCAAAATTAGGAAGCACTTTGAAAAATGTATGGTTTTTATGAGGGTATAATTGTCACCATGGATCTTGGTGATCCTGCCATCGAGCAAAACAATATGGACATTTGGGTCCTTGTTGATACGCTTCCGATTCTACCGCTATGTGAGTTTCTCAAACATAGTTATTAACTAATTTATATTGTTTATTTCAAAATAGTTGACAACTTTTTTCCATTGACAGCTTATTTTCATTCTTCAAAGAATGTGCGGAAGATGGTAGACAAAACCCACTACACTGATGGCTCCGAATTAACTTATAAGGAGAAAAATCATCTGATCGCATTTTGTACTTTCTTTGAGAATTACAATACCTATTATCGAACTCCTCCAAATTATGGTGAATACGTGCCACTAGTGCACCTGTTGAACCACGATAACTTCTATGGAGATACCCTGGTAAGATTTTTTACTATTACGACATCCGTGCATCTTTTGCATACTTCTAAAACTAGTGCATCATTGCTAACTATGAAGTAATTACTATGTTTTTCAACATAAAATCTCGATGGATTGTGTGCCTCATCTGATGTATTACAATGGTCGCCTTGAAGTTCTGAACATACAGCTAGGTCATCCTACGGATCTCACCTGTGCATATCGGATTTCTGAAACCAGTGAACACATGCTAATCAAAGAGTGGAAAAAATGTTTGGACATTCGTAAGGAGGTTCTTGGAAGCAACATTAAGCGAAAGGCAAGAATTGGAGACAGGATAATCTGCATTCTCCATAATGGAGAGCCAGGGGCTATCTTGTTTTTTGCTATTTTACCTTAGAGAATATAGTAGGTCCTAAGAGAATGTAGTAGGTCCTAAGAGAATGTAGTAGGTCCTAAGAGAATGTAGTAGGTCCTAAGAGAATGTAGTAGGTCCTAAGAGAATGTAGTAGGTCCTATGAGAATGTAGTAGGTCATAATGGAGAGCCAGGGGCTATCTTGTTTTTTGCTATTTTACCTTAGAGAATATAGTAGGTCCTAAGAGAATGTAGTAGGTCCTAAGAGAATGTAGTAGGTCCTAAGAGAATGTAGTAGGTCCTAAGAGAATGTAGTAGGTCCTAAGAGAATGTAGTAGGTCCTATGAGGTACAATATGTTTATTATGTGGTACAATGTGTTAGAGTTGATGATGAGGAGTAGTTGTGATTATGACTAGTGACCAACTTGCTATGTGATGTCTCATAGACGAAAACGATGATCATGAGGAGGTGTTATATGACAATGATGTATTATGATGATAAGTTGTTAATGATATGATGATGATGATATTTATTATATCACTGCGTGAAAAAACCGCGGATTAGTTTCAAGTGGATGTCCATCCACTTGAAACTAGTCCATGGTTCATTCACCCAATGATGTAATAACTCATTATGATGTAAAAACAATCTCTAAATTGCTGATGTATGGAAAATTGTATAGAGGTGTATGAATACAACATGAAATAAAAAAGAAATTAAATATAGAATAATAGTAGTAGCGCGGGTTGGGAGAAGCGCTACTAGTAATTACCAGTAGCGCCGCATCGAGAAAGCGCTACTACTAAGTCGGTGTAGCAGTAGCGTGGGTTAACCAACACTACTGCTAACCTTTAGCTGTAGCACCGTACCAGTAGTGCTCCTGCCCGCGCTACTGATAGTCCTAAAACCAGCGCTGCTGCTAGGCTTTTCCCTAGTAGTGTAGTCTTTCCCCTTACTCCGCCTCCTAAATCTCGGGACGAGATTTCTTGTAGTGGAGGAGAATTGTGATGCCCGGATATTTAAGCTAGAGTGAACCTCTGCTAATGATGTCATGTCACCTCGATTATTGTTGCTAATCGCGTTAGTTCAAAAAAACAATTCAAATTTAAATTCAAAATATGGAAAACAACAAAAGTTTTCAAATATTGGAACTAAAATGTTCGGTTTGTGGCAAATAATCCATACTAAATGTTGGTGGAGAAACCCCACTTTTATAAAGTGTTGAAAATTCTAAAATGGACAAAACAGTAACAAAACCAATTATTTAAAAGCTTTTAAAATGTTACAAACTATTTTAATTTTAGGTGCCAATTTAATTGTGTTGGTGGCATATTGGTTAATACTAATTTAGGTACAACTAATATATTTAATAAAAGTAAGGTATTTAAAATATAAAATTAAAAAAGAAGAAGTAAAACAAAAGACAAAAAAAAGGAAAGGCCGACCCCTTCCCCTCACTGGGCCTACCGGCCTAGCTGGCTGCCCACCAGGCCGGCCCATCCCCGGGCAGTCATACACCACCACCACCCCACAGAAACCCTAACCGTCACCCACTTCCCCTCGTACTCCACCCTCTCCCGACTGGATCTGGGCCATGCCCCTGCATTCGCCTCCCCAACGCCGCCCGTCGGTGTCAAAACGGGCGGATCTCGGGTAGGGGGTCCCGAACTGTGCGTCTAGGACGGATGGTAACAAGAGGCAAGGGACACGAAGTTTTACCCAGGTTCGGGCCCTCTTGATGGAGGTAAAAACCTACGTCCTGCTTGATTAATATTGAAGATATGGGTGTTACAAGAGTAGATCTACCACGAGATCAGAGAGGCTAAACCCTAGAAGCTAGCCTACAGTATGATTGTATGTTGTGATTGTTGTCCTACGGACTAAAGCCCTCCGGTTTATATAGACACCGGAGAGGGTTAGGGTTACACAAGGTCGGTTACAAAAAGAGGAGATATCCATATACGTATTGCCTAGCTTGCCTTCCACGCCAAGTAGAGTCCCATCCGGACACGAGACGAAGTATTCAATCTTGTATCTTCATAGTCTAACAGTCCGGCCAATGGAGATAGTCCGGCTGTCCGGAGACCCCCTAATCCAGGACTCCCTCAGTAGCCCCTGAACCAGGCTTCAATGACGATGAGTCCGGCGCGCAGTTATCTTTGGCATTGCAAGGCCGGTTCCTTCTCCGAATACATCACAGAAGAATTTGAATACGAGGATAGTGTCCGACCCTACAAAATAAGTTCCACACTTCGCCGTAGAGAATAATGCTTTCGTAGATCTAATCCGCTAGCTTGCTTTGGCAACATGACGTTACGTCATGGCCCGGTGATTATTCGAACCGTTTCTTTTAACCAGCCCCGCACATAACGCGAGGCAGTTTTTCGACACGTCTTGTCAAAGCAGAGATTGTGTCCCCCTATTACGGGATTCTCATCAATACGGGCGTGGGTAACCCAACCGCGCCATCAATTGCGGCACTTGGGGGATAAGCGAGTTTTACTAGGCAAGTGGGGACATTTAATTTTGTTCGCCCATATAAAGGGATAAGGATTCACCTTTCTATCCACGCCTTCTTCCTCCTCTGCTCATCCGCTCCCGCATACTCGAGCTCCAGCGCCCAAGCTCTCACTTCCACCTCAACCTTCTCCAACCATGTCCGGAGCGGGAGGCAAGTGGATGGTCTCCTCCGTCACGGAGGGAGACGTCAAGAAACTGAGGAGAGCCGAATATCTGCACGACGACATCGCGCACCGCCTCCCAGAGGATGGACAGCTCATCCCCACCCTCGAGCCCCATGAGAGGGTGGTATTCCTCACTCATTTCCTCCGCGGACTGGGATTTCCTCTCCATCCCTTCGTCCGGGGGCTCATGTTTTATTACATCCTGGATTTCCACGATTTGGCCCCGAACTTCATCCTCAACATCTCGGCATTTATCGTCGTGTGCGAGGCCTTCCTCCGCATCAAGCCCCACTTCGGCTTATGGCTAAAGACTTTCAATGTCAAGCCGAAGGTAGTGAGCGGCCGCTAGGCGGAGTGCGGAGGCGCCATGGTGGGCAAGATGCCCAACATCACATGGCTCGAGGGCACCTTCGTGGACACCATAAAGGGGTGGCAATCGGGGTGGTTCTATATCACCGAGCCGCGCAAACCCACATGGGTAGCGGCCCCCGAGTTCCGATCTGGCATCCCCATGTGGCTCACCTCCTGCAAAGAGAAGGGCCTGTCCTGGGATAATTCAAAAGAGCTGACCGGACTCCAGTCATGTATTCAGAACATGGTGGATAAGTAGATCAAGCTCGTCAACATAGTCCAGGTTATGCTCGTTCGCCGGATACTCATGTGCCAACAACGGGAGTTTACCTTGTGGGAGTTCAATCCGGCGCAGCACCGAACTCTTAACAGGCTCTTCGACACGACTCATGAAGATGCCTGGAGGCTGCTGTTCAAGGGCGCCGCGGTCCCTCCCCCCATTACTAAGGATCGCGGATTCAGCGCGAAGCGCCATGCCAGTGCGGTAAGTTGTTTTACCTCTTACAGGATATTTGTTTTATATATATATATATTGGCTCTATGCGGGAACTAAACTCCCATAATTTTGACAGGACTGGCAGAAAATGGCCGGACAGATCGACTGTCCGGCTTCCTTGCCCGAAGGCCCCGTAGACGCTCTTCTAACGAAGATGCTGACTCCGGCCCCTTATAAGGTGCCGGAGAAGACCAAGAAGGCCAAGGGAGCTCGAAAGAGTTCCCGACGCCAGGCGTCGTCGGACTCACCGTCCAATGACTCTGCGGCGCACTCTTCCCCAGAAGACGAGGAAGAGGAAGAGGAGGCTCCCCCACCGACTCAGGGAGACAAGAAAAGGAAGGCCGCCCCAACTGGGGAGGCCGAAGGGTCCAAGAAGGGAAGGACACTCCTTTCGGACAGCTCTGCCACCGCCGACGAAAGTGAAGACGAGTGGTTGCCCAGGGGCAAGCCCCAGGGGAGATCGTAAGTATTCGGATACCAAAGTAACCCATAGGATTCCTTTGTCGCATTGCTTTCCCTAACGCCGAACTCAATTGTGCAGGCCGCCCCGAGCCAATATCAAGGTATCCTCGGACGGCTCCCTGGGCGCGTTGGACATGGATAGTGATCCAGTCCTGACGGCCACCTCTCCTCATCCGGCCGACGACACCGAGGTGCTGTCTCAAGAGGCACCAGATCGGGGGGGACAGTCCCAGAGGCGCCTCAAGGTGACCTTCCGGACTCCGGGAGCCGAGGGGACGGGGTCCCCGGAAGCTCTGAGTTCGGCCCTCAGCCGAACACCGCGCCGGACCGTCCAACGGATCCGAGCGCGGGCAGGCGGTCCCCTTCTAAGGAGGGTGAGACGCCAGTGCCGGTGACCTCTGTCCACCCAGAGGCGCCGGACACTATGTTGGAAGCACTTCGCAGCGCTTCCATCGAGGAGGAGCACCGCACTATCATGAGTGCGGTGATCCAGAAGGTTCAGTCCGCCAAGAGCGGATTGACTGAAGCATGTACTAGCCTTCTAATAGGCTTCGAGGTAAGTATTTTAAAATGTAGTAGAAGTGTTACCACATAGACAATATCCCTTGATGCTTTGTTCGGTGTTCACAAAGAAAAGCCGAACAGAGGATCAAATAATATCGCAGAAGTCTAATATAAGTATGTCAATATGCATGTGCAGGCTTCGCTGCTGGCGTCCGCCGTACTAACTACGGAGGTCGCCGTACTGAAGGAGGCCCTCGAGGGGCCCCAGAAAGAGCTTGGCCTTGCTAAGAGGCAGCTCGAGGAGAACAAGGGTAAGTAATACCCCGTCTGTAGATGAGAAAAAAGGACGCGATTGCTAAATGACAGGATCACTGTATGTTTGCCAGGGGCCACGACCGAGGTGGCGACCCTGAAGCAAGCGTTGTCCCAGGCCGAAGAAAAGGCGGCCCAGGAGCGCACCGAGCGAGAGAGGCACGAGGCTCGAGTGGGCGAGGTGCAGCAAGAGCTCCAGGCCCTCGTGACAAAGCACGAGGCGTTGGAGCTTGACTTGAAGACGAGAGAGTCTGAACTTGCCTCGGCCCGTGAGAGCACAAAGAGTGCCAAGGCCGAGGCCTAGAAGGTCCTTCAGGAGATCGACACGATGAAGAAGATAGCGGCGGGTAAGGCTTTCTATATGCAAAGCAAGCATGCAATAGTGAATTACCGATTACTTACTCGAATCCGGAGCCCTTCAGGAGCATTCGCACATTTGCCCCGCAGTGTGTCCGATGCCGCACTATTCTACCATTCCGAGGACGGAAGCTCGACGGAGAAGTTGTTCTGGTCTTAGTATGCTGAGGTCGAACATCCGGTGCCAATGAGCGACCAGCTGAAGCAGATGGCTGAGCTACATAAGGTGGCCGATCAGGCCATGAAGGGCTTCATAGTCCGGTTATGGCCTGGCGACGCCCTTCCGAACAGCTTCTTCGGCCTGGTGAGGCGGCTTGTGGATGCCTGCCCACGGCTGGAGGTCGTCAAGCGATCCGTCTGCATTGAAGGTGCACGCCGGGCCTTTGCCCGTGTGAAAACGCAGCGGGTCAAGCTAGACGCCGTGAAGCTTATCAAGGAGGGCCCGCCGGAGGGCAAGGAGCACCGCCACCCCGAGATGTACTACGAGGGTGTTCTGCCGGGTGCCCGTCTTATCGCGGATGAGTGTTAAAAAAATGTAATATTTGAATGAGACTTGCTCGTTTTTTATCCTGTGTAATGAAAACTTGTTTCATATGCGCTATGCAACGCTTGTGTGAATTTAAAATATTACCTTCTGTTTGGCTGTTTATCCAATTTGAGAGATGGCTAGTCCTCGGCTTCTGCCCCCATGCCACGAGTGTCGGGGTGTTCGGGATAAACCTGAGCACTCTTGTTCCCATGTTTGGGTCCTTCGAGGGAGGTGCTCAGCACAACGAACAAGGCAACCAGACTAATAATGCTTTATCACTCTCACTTAGCCATAGAATTCTATAATTTTAAATTTTGGCAAAGCCCCTGGTATTCGGAAGGCCGAATTCGGGGTGCGATACACGCCTGTAAGCCGGAGGGAGCCGGCCCCTCGCCCTAAGCGGCATAAGTCTTTAGTGACTCGAAAAACCTCGCCGAACAGCGACCAGCCTCTCGCCTTATCATGACAGTCAGTTTTAGCTTTCTCTACTAAGGTGCTCGGCCCAGCAGAACCGGGGCACAATCGAAGTACTTCTCCTAGCGCTACCAGAGTGTACGGTTGCTAGGCGTCATTAATGAACACATAGATATGTATACATATAACAAAAATGCGATAATAATCGTAATGTCATGCATTGTATATTAGAAAATTGAATTATAGCGGAGTGATACAGATAGTGTAATTAGCAAAAGAGTAGGACTATGTCCCTTCCAAGAGCGAGCAGAGGAATTATGTGAAATCTGTAATCCACCTGGGAATTCCGTAGTCGTCGGCCTCCTTGGTTGCTGTATCATGTGTTTGGCAATAGAGCTGCCGGACAGAGTTTTTAGAGATTGAAGTCCTGAAAGAAAAAGAAAAAATACCAAACGGGAAGCCCCCGGTGCGGTTTAGGCCGCGTTTTGGGACGTGTCGTAGTTGTGCCTCCCCCTCCCCATCTATGCCCATGGTATTTTTAATGCGTAATGATGTACGCGCGGCACGAACAACGTCACTGGGCTGGGATTGGGGTGGCCGTCGTATTGCTAAGCGAGCTCAGATCGCGCCAGGCGGTCTATTTGCCGATTGCCCCGAGCGCGCTTGAAGGTGTCCGGGCTTTGAAACGCCGAACTGGTAGATTGCCTTGAGAGGCTGCTTTGCGCTTCTGCTGCGAGGGCCGCGGTGTGCTCCTCTGTTCGGAGAGAGCGCTCTGTGTTTCCATTGACAGTAATAACTCTGCGAGGTCCTGGCATCTTGAGCTTGAGGTATGCATAATGTGGTACCGCATTGAATCTAGCGAATGCGGTTCGTCCGAGCAGTGCGTGATAACCACTGCGGAATGGGACTATATTGAAGATTAACTCTTCACTTCAGAAGTTATCTGGGGATCCAAAGACCACTTCCAGTGTAATTGAGCCTGTGCAGTGGGCCTCTATGCCTGGAATGACGCCTTTAAAGGTCGTCTTTGTGGGTTTGATCCTTGAGGGGTCTATACCCATTTTGCACACTGTGTCGTGATAAAGCAGGTTCCGGCTGCGGCCGCCGTCCATGAGGACTCGAGTGAGGTGAAATCCGTCGATGATTGGGTCTAGGACCAGTGCGGCGAATCCGCTATGACGGATGCTAGTGGGGTGGTCCCTGTGATCGAAGGTGATCGGACAGGAGGACCAAGGGTTGAACTTCGGGGCGACTGGCTCCAGCGCATATACGTCCCTGAGCGCATGCTTCCGCTCCCTCTTGGGGATGTGGGTTGCGTATATCATGTTCACCATCCGTACTTGCGGGGGAAACCTCTTCTGTCCTCTGGTGTGCGGCTGCCGGGGTTCTTCCTCGTCATCGCTATGCGGCCCCTTGTCCTTGTTTTCGGCGATTAACTTGCCGGCCTGCTTGAACACCCAACAATCCCTATTGGTGTGATTGGCTGGCTTGTCTAGGGTGCCGTGTATTTAACACGAGCAATCGAGTATACGGTCCAAGCTGGACGGACCCGGCGTACTTTGTTTGAATGGCTTTTTCCGATGACGGGGTTTAGATCCTTTGAATCCAGCATTGACTGCCGTATCCTCAGTACTTTCGCCATTAATGCGGTGCTTATGCTTGTTGCAACGTGACCTACTATTGCTATGCTTGGTATCTGAGGTACCATGGTTCTTTGATATGTTGTTACTGCGAGCCAACTAGCTGTCTTCTCCCACACAAAAGCGGGTCATGAGCGTCGTGAGGGCTGCCATAGATTTCGGCTTTTCCTGATCAAGGTGTCGGGCTAGCCACTCGTCTCGGATGTTGTGCTTGAAAGCCGCTAAGGCCTCCGCATCCGGACAGTCGACGATTTGTAAAGAACCGAGTCTAGAATTGCCTGGCCGACTCTTCTGGCTGTTGAATTATGTCGCTCAAGTCATCGGCGTCTGGTGGTCGCACATAAGTGCCCTAAAAGTTGTCGAGGAATGCGGCTTCCAGATCTTCCCAATAGCTAATGGATTCCGCTGGCAAGCTATTAAGCCAATGATGTGCTGGTCCTTTGAGGTTTAGTGGGAGGTACTTGATGGCATGTAAGTCATCACCGCGGGCCATGTGGATGTGGAGGAGGAAGTCCTCGATCCATACCGCGGGATCTGTTGTGCCTTCGTATGATTCAATGTTTACATGTTTGAAACCTTCTGGGAGTTGATGTTCCATTACTTCGTCTGTGAAGCATAAGGGGTGTGTGGCGCCTCTGTATTGGGCTATATCGCGACACAGCTCGTATGGGTCCTGCCCACTGTGTTCGGCCTGGCCGGATTTGCTTTTACTGTATCTGGCGTGACGTTTACCGTCTCGTAGAGTGGTGCACCCTCGTGATCCATAGATCAATCTTGAGTGCTTTGCTTTGTCCTCCGATATGCCTCGCAGGTCTGGCATATCTCCCCATGCATTTTTATTTGGATGGCGTTGGGGTGGAGGTTGAGCTTTCAGCAGGAATGCCTCTCTATCGCGGCCACGAGGTGGTCGGTCAGCCGTATCATACGCTTCTTCCTCCAGTCGGGGTAGTAACCTGCGCCTTGGGTAACTCTTGGAGGGACGCTCGAGTTTATATTCCTTGGCTGCGAGGACTTCAGTCCATTTGTCAGCTAGCAGATCTTGATCAGCTTGAAGCTGCTGCTGCTTTTTCTTCAGGCTATTTTCTGTGGCCATAAGCCTGCGCTTGAAGCGCTCTCGTTCGATGGGATCCTCTGGTACGGCGAATTCATCGTCACTGAGGCTTACCTCATCTTCGGAGGGGGGGCATGTAATTGTCATCCTCCTCCTCTCTGCCAGCCGCTCTCTCAGGAGAGCTGGCACCTTCATCCTCCTGATCTAACTCTTGCTGGAGGGGGTTTTCGTTGTCTTCAGCGCTATCCGGAGTGTTATTATCTCCTGGGCCGGTATCACCACTTTTGCTTTGGCGGGACTTAGAGCGGCGCCGGTGACGTCGGCGCTTGGGTTGCTTTTTGGAGGGGTCATCCTTCGATATCTCGTCGCCGTTGCCTTCATTGGGTGTATCCACCATGTATATGTCATATGACGAGGTGGCTTTCCAGTGCCCTGTAGGTGCTAGTTCATGTTCGTCTCCTACATCATCGTCCATACCACCGATGTCTTCGAAGTTGAAGTCGAGCATGTCGGTTAAATCATCGACAGTGGCTACAAAGTGGGTGGTGGGTGGGCGTCGAATTTCTTCGTCGTCCGCATCCCAGTCCTATTGGCCATAATCCAGCCAGGGCTCTCCTGACAAAGAGAGAGACCTTAGTGAATTCAGAATGTCGCCGAAGGGCAAGTGCTGAAAGATATCCGCTGCGGTGAATTCCATGATCGGCGCCCACTCGGATTTGATTGGCAGAGGCGCGGATGGTTCGGGGTCCGTAAGAGAGTCCGACACCTTGGAGTCACAGGTTGAGCAGAGGATTATGCTGGTGTTTGGCTCGATCGCCGTCGAGACTGCAACCCCTGAGGCGGTGTCTAGCCACCCGTCCTCGATTGGCGCAGTTGGCTCCGAGCTAAGGGTCGGAGCTGGTGTGGGCGCGGCCTCTGGAGTACCGTCCGGGGGCAGAGCTAGGTCATGCCAATCGAGACAGTGCGGCGCGCCCAGCTGTGGCTCGAATCCGTCGAAGATCAAGTCTCTGCGGATGTCGGCCGTGTAGTTCAAACATCCAAATCTGACCTGATGGCCAGGGGCGTAGCTTTCAATCTGCTCCAGATGGCCAACCGAATTAGCCCGCAGTGCAAAGCCGCCAAATACGAAGATCTGTCTGGGGAGAAAAGTCTCACCCTGGACCGCATCGCTACCGATGATAGTAGGAGCCATCAAGCCTAACGGCGACGACATAGAGGAACTCCCAATGAAAGCACCAATGTCGGTGTCAAAACCGGCGGATCTCGGGTAGGGGGTCCCGAACTGTGTGTCTAGGCCGGATGGTAACAGGAGGCAAGGGACACGAAGTTTTACCCAGGTTCGGGTCCTCTTGATGGAGGTAAAACCCTATGTCGTGCTTGATTAATATTGAAGATATGGGTGTTACAAGATTAGATCTACCACGAGAGCAGAGAGGCTAAACCCTAGAAGCTAGCCTACGGTATGATTGTATGTTTTGATTGTTGTCCTACGGACTAAAGCCCTCCGGTTTATATAGACATCTGAGAGGGTTAGGGTTACACAAGGTCGGTTACAAAAAGAGGAGATATCCATATACGTATTGCCTAGCTTTCCTTCCACGCCAAGTAGAGTCCCATCCGGACACGAGACGAAGTCTTCAATGTTGTATCTTCATAGTCTAACAGTCCGGCCAATGGAGATAGTTCGGCTGTCTGGAAACCCCCTAAAACAGGACTCCCTCACATCCCATCGCCTGCCGATGATGCTCGCCGGCGCCACCCCGCCACCCCGTCGCCGGACTGCCTCCCCGACCTCCTCCTCGGGTCGTCATCCCCGCCTCCGACCGCCCCTACCTCGCTGTTGCCACCGCAACACCGACGCCTCCCCGACCCTCTCCGGCCTCTCCCTGGCTCGGTGGTTTGCTCCTTGCTCCGTCCACCCTTCCTCCCTGTCGAAGCCATTGCCATAGGCCGCCGTGCCCACCCCCGACCTTGTCCAAGCTTGCATTGCTGCACCCCCTCCCTGCTCTCTGACTCCGCCCGGACTCCTGCGCCGTCCACGCCCGATGCGTGGTCGCGCATCCCTGCTCCCCAGCGAGACGCTGCGCTTCTCTTCCCTGCACGCACCTGGCCATGCCCTGCCGCGACTAGCGTTTTCTATGCGCGAGCTTTGCCGCGCCCACTGCTATCCCGAGCTCCGGCCGCCGCTAGCATCGACGTCAGCGCCGCCGCAGGCCGCCTCCACGCCTACCGCCACCACCATCCGAAGCATCGCAGCTCCAGCTCCCCAACTCATCAACCCGCGCTCGAGTACGTCGTCTGCAGCACCGTCCCCATGCACCAACGCCGCGCGGTATGGTCGCCAGAGCTGCGACGGCGCGCGCAGCTCGTTTTGGTCGGCCCTGTCTGAGTGACAGGTGGGCCCAACAAGATTAGATTAGTTGCTAATCTAATTACCGAACCAACTAAGCCCCCCACTGAGTACTAGGCCACCCCTCACTACTAGGGAAAACCTTATACACAAAATCTTAGCAGCAGTGTGGTTTAAAAACAAACGCTACTGCTAATTAGCAGTAGCGAGCTCTAGGAAACCGCGCTACTAACATCCCGATAGCAGTAGCACTCCAGGTGAAACAAGCGCTACTACTATAATTGCCACATCGTTGCCTCCAGGCAAGATATAGTAGTAGTGCCCTTCTCCTGGACGCGCTACTGCTAAAGTAGTCAGTAGCAACATTTTTCTTCAAAACTCACTGCTGCTAAGTATCACCACAAATAATTAAGTTTAGTCCCATACTGCTAAGTGATACGTCTCCAACGTATCTATAATTTTTGATTGCTCCATGCTATATTATCTACTGTTTTAGACATTACTGGGCTTTATTTTCCATTTTTATATTATTTTTGGGACTAACCTATTAACCGGAGGCCCAACCCAGAATTGCTGTTTTTTGCCTATTTTAGGGTTTCGAAGAAAAGGAATATCAAACGGAGTCCAAACGGTATGAAACCTTCGGAAACGTGATTTTCTCATCAGATAAGATCCAGGAGACTTGGACCCTCTGTCAAGAAAGCCACGAGGTGGTCATGAGGGTAGGGGGCGCCCCCCCAGGGCGCGCCCCCTACCTCGTGGGCCCCTCGAAGCTCCACCGACGTACGTCTTCCTCCTATATATATCCATGTACCACCAAATGATCGGGGACGGAGCCAAAAACCTAATTTCACCACCGCAACTTTCTGTATCCACGAGATCCCGTCTTGGGGCTTGTTCCGAAGCTCAGCCGGAGGAGGCATCGATCACGGAGGGCTTCCACATCATCATCCAAGCCCCTCCGATGAAGTGTGAGTAGTTTACTTCAGACCTACGGGTCCATAGCTAGTAGCTAGATGGCTTCTTTTCTCTTTTTGGATCTCAATACAATGTTCTCCCCCTCTCTTGTGGAGATCTATTTGATGTAATCTTCTTTTTGCGGTGTGTTTGTTGAGATCGATGAATTGTGGGTTTATGATCCAGTCTATCTATGAATAATATCTGAATCTTCTCTGAATTCTTTTATGTATGATTGGTTATCTTTGCAAGTCTCTTCGAATTATCAGTTTGGTTTGGCCTACTAGATTGGTTGTTCTTGCCATGGGAGAAGTGCTTAGCTTTGGGTTCAATCTTGCGGTGTCCTTTCCCAGTGACAGAAGGGGCAGCAAGGAACGTATTGTATTGTTGCCATCGAGTATAACAAGATGGGGGTTTTATCATTTTGCATGAAACTATCCCTCTACATCATGTCATCTTGCTTAAGGTGTTACTCTGTTTTTAACTTAATACTCTAGATGCATGCTGGATAGCGGTCGATGAGTGGAGTAATAGTAGCAGATGCAGAATCGTCTCGGTCTACTTGTCTCGGACGTGATGCCTATATACATGATCATACCTAGATATTCTCATAACTATGCTCAATTATGTCAATTGCTCAACAGTAATTTGTTCACCCCACGTAGAATACTTATGCTCTTGAGAGAAGCCACTAGTGAAACCTATGGCCCCCGGGTCTCTTTCTCATCATATCAATCTCCATCACTTTATTATTGATTTGCTTTTACTTTGCTTTTACTTTAATTACTTTGCATCTCTATACCAAAAATACCAAAAAAATATTATTTATCATCTCTATCAGATCTCACTTTCATAAGTGACCATGAAGGGATTGACAACCCCTAAGCGCGTTGGTTGCGTTGAGCTATTGTTTTTGTGTAGGTACGAGGGACTCGAGCGTAGCCTCCTACTGGATTGGTACCTTGGTTCTCAAAAACTGAGGGAAATACTTACGCTACTTTGTTGCATCATCCCTTCCTCTTCGGGGAAATCCAACGCAGTGCTCAAGAGGTAGCAAGAAGAATTTCTGGCGCCGTTGCCGGGGAGTCTGTGCAAAAGTCAACATACCAAGTACCCATCACAATCCCTATCTCCCGCATTACATTATTTGCCATTTGCCTCTCATTTTCCTCTCCCCCACTTTACCCTTGCCGTTTTATTCGCCCTCTCTCTCTATCCTCCCTCTCTATTTGCCTATTTTTACCTGTTTGCTTGTGTGTTAGTTTCCTTGCTTGTTGTTATGGCTAGTCCTTTACCTTCTGCCTCTATGTCTGAAATTGGGGATACTATTTTCGATAATAATTTTGATGCTCCTACTAAAGAACACACTATCTCACATATCAAAAGATTTTGTGTTGGTAGCGGTAATATTATTGGAAAAGGAGTTATTCAAGATTTCTTTACTTGTGTCGGTGCTTTACCTTCTATGGGTAGTTCTATTCTTCATAGAACTAGTAGTCTTGCAGACGCTATTGCCATGCTTGTAATTGAACTTGATAGGCAATTCATGCACTTGCATCCTTCTATACAAAGGATTTTCCTAGAATTTTCTAATATTGAGCATTATTCTGTTAAGCGTGCCATTACTATCTTTTTGACTCATGAGTTTTGATTCATAATTAAAGAGGCCAAAGAAATCTTTGCGCATTATAGGGTGGATGCCTGCCGTCCTCCCATTGAGACTATCCTCTTTGATCAAGAAGAAATAATGTGTTTTCAATCTCTAGACTATGTTGCTTTCAATGGAAATCTTAGAAAAAGGGTTCCTACCAATGTTTTAGTTGATAGAATTTCTGAACTTAATGATGATTTAGCTATTCGAGATAATGAATTGGGATATTCTCTTGAATATAGGCTCACAAAGTTCTGTCAAAAGAATGCTTATAATGATGAATTGGTTGTGCAATATGAAAGACCAAAGGAGGAACCTATACCTCCCAAGGTTGATCTTGGGGACTTTGTCCCGTTAAATTTAGCCCTTTTGATTACTTTTGCTTGCCTCAAAGAAAACTTGCTGCCAAACTTAGAGAATATGAAATGAGTTTTAATAATATATCTTATTATTATGGCAATACCTAGATCTATTCTTTCTTGTTATGCCTAGCTAGGGGCGTTAAACGATTGCGCTTGTTGGGAGTCAACCCAATTTTATTTTTATTCCTTGATTTTTGCTCCTGTTTAGTAATAAATAAATTATTTAGACTCTGTTTTGGTTGTGTTTTTTGTGTTTAATTAGTGTTTGTGCCAAGTAGAACCGTTGGGAAGAATTGGGGAAAGTCTTGTTGAACTTGCTGTAAAAAACAGAAACTTTAGCGCTCACGAGAACTGCTGTCATTTTTATTTGGAAAGTGCTATTTAGTTAATTGTTTTTTCAGATGATTAATAGATAAATTCCTCACGTCCAGCAAGTTATTTTAGAATTTTTGGGGTTTCAGATCTTGCGCTAGCAACAGATTACTACAGACTATTCTGTTTTAGACAGATTCTGTTTTTCGTGTGTTGTTTGCTTATTTTGATGCATCTATGGCTAGTAAAATAGTTTATAATCCATAGAGAAGTTGGAATACAGTAGGTTTAACACCAATATAAATAAATAATGAGTTCATTATAGTACCTTGAAGTGGTCTTTTGTTTTCTTTCGCTACAGGAGCTCACGAGTTTTCTACTTTAAGTTTTGTGTTGTGAAGTTTTCAAGTTTTGGGTAAAGATTTGATGGATTACGGAACAAGGAGTGAAAAGAGCATAAGCTTGGGGATGCCCATGGCACCCCCAAGATAATCTAAGGACACCTAAAATCCAAAGCTTGGGGATGCCCCGGAAGGCATCCCCTCTTTCGTCTACTTCTATCGGTAACTTTACTTGGAGCTATATTTTTATTCACCACATGATATGTGTTTTGCTTGGAGCGTATTTTTTGATTTGAGTCTTTGCTTATTAGTTTACCACAATCATACTTGCTGTACACACCTTTTGATAGAGCCATACATGATTTGGAATTTGATAGAATACTCTATGTGCTTCACTTATATCTTTTGAGCTTTATAGTTTTGCTCTAGTGCTTCACTTATATCTTTTAGAGCACAGTGGTGGATTTGTTTTATAGAAACTATTGTTCTCTCATGCTTCACTTAGATTATTTTGAGAGTCTTAATAGCATGGTAATTTGCTTAAAATCCTAATATGCTTGGTATGCAAGATTAATAATAAAACTTTCTTATGAGTGTGTTGAATACTAAGAAAAGTTTGATGCTTGATGATTGTTTTGAGATATGGAGGTAATAATATCAAAGTCATGCTAGTTGAGTAGTTGTGAAATTGAGAAATACTTGTGTTGAGGTTTGCAGGTCCCGTAGCATGCACGTATGGTAAACATTATGCAACAAATTTGAAACATGAGGTGTTATTTGATCGTCTTCCTTATGAGTGGCGGTCAGGGATGAGCGATGGTCTTTTCCTACCAATCTACCCCCCTAGGACCATGCGCGTAGTGCCGAGGTTTTTGATGACTTGTAGATTTTTGGCAATAAGTATGTGAGTTCTTTTATTACTAATGTTGAGTCAATGGATTATACGCACTCTCACCCTTCCATCCTTGCTAGCCTCTTCGTACCGTGCATTGCCCTTTCTCACATTGAGAGTTGGTGCAAACTTCGCCGGTGCATCCAAACCCCGTGATATGATACGCTCTTTCACACATAAACCTCCTTATATCTTCCTCAAAACAGCCACCATACCTACCTATTATGGCATTTCCATAGCCATTCCGAGATATATTTCCATGCAACTTTCCACATTCCGTTCATCATGACACAATCATCATTGTCATATTGCTTAACATGATCATGTAGTTGACATCGTATTTGTGGCAAAGCCACCATTCATATTCTTTCATGCATGTCACTCTTTGTCATTGCATATCCCGGTACACCCGGAGGCATTCAAATACAGTCATCTTTGTTCTAGTATCGAGTTGTAATCATTGAGTTGTAAATAAATAGAAGTGTGATGATCATCATTATTAGAGCATTGTCCCAAGTGAGGTATATAAAAAGGGAAAGGTCATAAAAAAGAAAAGGCCATAAAAAAGAAAAGGCCCAAAAATATGAGAGACCAAAGAGAGAAGGGACAATGTTACTATCCTTTTACCACACTTGTGCTTCAAAGTAGCACCATGATCTTCATAGTAGAGAGTCTCTCGTGTTATCACTTTCATATACTAGTGGGAATTTTTCATTATAGAACTTGGCTTGTATGTTCGAACAATGGGCCTCCTCAAGTGCCCTAGGTCTTCCTGAGCAAGCAAGTTGGATGCACACCCGCTAGTTTCTTTTGCTGAGCTTTCATACATTCATATCTCTAGTGCATCCATTGCATGGCAATCCCTACTCCTTGCATTAACATCAATCGGTGGGCATCTCCATAGCCCATTGATTAGCCTTGTTGATGTGAGACTTTCTCCTTTTTTTGTCTTCTCCACATAACCCCCCTCCATTATATTCTATTCCACCCATAGTGCTATGTCCATGGCTCGCGCTCATATATTGCGTGAAAGTTTATAGGTTTGAGATTACTAAAGTATGAAACAATTGCTTGGGTTGTCATCGGGGTTGTGCATGATGATAGCATTCTTGTGTGACGAAAATGAAACATGACTAAACCATATGATTTTGTAGGGATGAACTTTCTTTGGCCATGTTATTTTGAGAAGACATAATTGCTTAGTTAGTATGCTTGAAGTATTATCATTTTTATGTCAATATGAACTTTTGTCTTGAATCTTTCGGATCTGAATGTTCATACCACAATTAAGAAAAATTACACTAAAATTATGCCAAGTAGCACTCCGCATCAAAAATTCTGTTTTTATCATTTACCTACTCGAGGACGAGCAGGAATTAAGCTTGGGGATGCTTGGTATGTCTCCAACGTATCTATAATTTTTGATTGCTCCCACTACAAAAAAATACCCTTCCGTGATGATACATGTTTGTCACAGTAGGTCGCTTTTTTGTCATGCATGTACATCCATGACAAATTTATGACCGAATCAAGATAGTCATACCTGTGCTATCGTAGAAGTGTTCCATGACATTACCAAAATTATCATCACGGAAGTGTCCACTTCCATGACGATAAATTGCGCGTCACAGAAGCGCTTTTGTCAAGGGTGACCGACACGTGGCATCCACCGTAACGGAACGTCGTTAAGTTGTCGGGTCGGGTTTTGGATCCGATAACCCGTTAACAGGCCCAACCAATGGGTAATTTCCACGTGCAAAATTCTTATTGGCCGGACGAAACACGTGTCAGCTCGTCAGTGGGTCAGATAGGCGCCTATGATATGTTGACACATGGCACGGCCCAACAGAGGGCCATTCCTGTGAAAAGGCGGGCCCGTTTGACTTGGTCAAAAGGTGGCGGGCCGGCCCATGGAAAGCCTGTTAACGGCCTGTTCGCATATAGCGCATTTACAGCCCGCTAACCCAAGGCACGTTATGCCCTATCCGAATTAGGCCCAGTAGCGTCATCGAGGCCATCCAATATGATTCCAGCCCATTTTCACTTCTGGCTCATGTATGGCCCATGACGTCTTTCAGCCCATATGAGGCCCTATGTAACTCTTAGCCTATTAACGGCCCGTGGTGAAACTGGCCCTTAATGAACATTTTATCACTTTACACCCATTAACGGCCCGTGGTGAAACTAGCCCGTAATGAACAGTGTATCACTTTATACCCATTAACGGCCCGTTATTCCGTTGGGCCATTTCCAGCCCATGTTATCTTTCGGCCTTCTCAGAGCCCATTTATTCTTGGGCTCATTTCCAGCATTCGTTTACTTACGGCCCGTTACTATCATTTTCTGCTTGTGGGCCAAATTCAGCCCGTGGTTACAATCGGCCTGTTTGTGGTCCGTTAATACGTTGGGCCATTTTCATAGCGTCATCAAATACGGCCTATTAAGAATGGCCCGTTACGGTCGGCCCATGAACGGACGATTCCAACTCTAGCCCGTTTACGGCCATAATGCGGCATGTTATTGGCCCATGTTTGGCCAATCAATCATACGGCCCATATAAGGCCCATTGATGATACGGCCCATAGAAGGCCCATTGTTTCTACGGCACGTAGAAGGCCTACTGTTTCTACGGCCCATAGAAGGCCCACTGTTTCTACGGCCCGTAGAAGGCCCACTGTTTCTACGGCCCGTAGGAGGCCAAGTGTCACTACAGTAAATATTAGCCCATGGTTATTGTGGCCTAGTTTTTAAAAATAGGTTATTGCAGTCACTAGTTAACCGCGGAAAAATAACTGCAATGACTACAAACAAACAAATAAACAAGACAACAAGGAAATAAATAAGCAAGCAACTAATGCTAGGCTATCACGGCTATTACACATATTACATCCACTAGGCATCAAAGTTCGCCACCAGTGCAAATATAGGGAATAAAGCAGCATATCATATACACTGGCCATCAAAATTGGCCACCAGTGCAAATAAACGCGGTAGCAAAACAAGAGCATAACTGAAACAACTTCAGAAGAGCTCAAGAAATGTTATCCTGGGTATCCACCATGCTGGCAATAAGCTTAGCAAGCTGATTAGCTTTGTCCTGTTTGGCGCTAAAATCCTCCAACGCTTGCTGTTGCACCAGAAAGTATGCATCTGAATGCTCCAGGGACTTCCGCAGTCCTTCCGCTTCTTGTCGCAGCACAGCCGATCGATGTCTTTCAGCTTGTAGTTGAGACTCAAGAAACCGAACTGATTCAGACAGTGAGTTTGAATAGCTTGTGCAAGCGGTAGTGGCCAGTAACTCCAACACTAAACCAAGACAGGATGTGTCACTATCCTGAACCTTATCTGCATTACTTCCTTTACCGTTGCTTAATAAGGCACTCTTCCCCAATATTCTGTCAGCATTCTAAAAGAAGAAACAAGCAGACACATAACAAGTTTAGCATGTACTAGTATATGAAACTCATTTCGGTGAACCAGTTCATTAGTAAGGTGGACAGGATTAAACTACCAACTCTTCTATTGCCAAGTACTAGTACATAATAAAAGCATCAAACAAACATATATCTATGTCCTATGGTAGCAATGGAATCTTAAATTAGAACAGTTGTTCTTCAGGTTTAGGCACTTGTTCTACATGAACAGAGTACAGTAAGACGCAAGAATATAATACTTAAAAATAGAAAATGAGCTCATAGACCTTACCACATTCTTGGTTCGGGACCAGTACAGAACAAGGCGTTCCCAGTCATTGTCCAGTAAATGTGTCTCAGGAGAACGTAACGGAATTTGATGAGTTTCTTTGCCAGTGAAGTACGTTTTCTTCAGGTAATTCCGATACTGCCACCAAGCATTCTTGAAGATAGCAGAGTTATTAGAACAGGTTACCTCATCCTGAGTTTCCAAATCGGTCCTTCTCTATAGAGAAAAATGGGGAAAAAATTTGTATTATAACTATCATGGAGGTAGGATGTATGGGACGAAGCAAAGTAATTGCCATGAATAACATTACTTAGGATGTATGGGACGAAGCAAAGTAATTTCCATGAATAACATTACTTACACATAACTCCTAGACAAACACCTGCAAATGGCATTTTCCTTCATCTTTAGTATAATATTTCCAAGATGGGAAGATACGCACATACGATTTAACAACATCAAATGTGATAGATGCTAAACTACAACTAGCTAGTTGTGCTTCCTCCACAGGAATAAGCGTACTAACTGGTGGAGTTGGGGTTCGCCGTGATAGTACTGGCCCTTTGGGCACTGGAGCTGCCTTACTAACTGCTCTTGTTTGGGAGCTCTGTGGTGGAGATGGTGCTGCGTCAACAGGAACTGGGTTACTATCGGCTGGGGTTGGGGTTAGATTGGGTGAAGCTGGTTCTCTGTCCATCGTAGTAGGGGTACAATCTGCGAGAGTTTGGGTTATGTGTGGTAGGGCTGGTTCTTGTGCATGTACAACTGGGGTGCTATGTCCACCAAGAGGTAACACCGTTTTATTTGAAGACCGTGTTTTTAGTCCGCTAGATACTGGCATCACCCGCTCCAATTCAAATGGCTGATAAACAGGAAACATAGTTGAATGTACAGACATTGTATGAGAGACAGATGCAATAGATAGTGTGGAAAAAAGAGGGCATGAAATAGTTGACATGTATATTGTTTAACTAAAACGGATAGCATGACATAATTTCACATATATGATGTCTATCTAAACTGGATAGCATAGCATAACATAATTCAAAGATATGATGAATAACTAAACAGGATCGCATGACATAATTCACCTACATGTTATCTAAGTAATCAGGATCGCATCATTTAATTCACATATGTGATTTATATGCTAAACAGAGGGCATTCGATATGATGTCTGAACTAAGAACATGGTGTTGAATATTGTGTATATGATGTCTAAACTATGCAATGCAAGACACCGTATGCATGATATGAGTAGTATAACCGTGCCAAGTTAGAGCATACACCTCAGTGGGGGAATAGAACTGGTCATCTGTCTCTGAATCCATCTCTAAGGAGCTATCGAGACCCAACAAGAGATCTGCTTCGACAGGTAGCACTGTCTGCTCTGAAGGCCTTGTTTTCACTCCAGATTTTTCCATCTCCCACCCAAATGGATGATTCACAGGAAGAGTAGTTTAATGTACAATCATTGTCGACAAATGGAAATGTAATGAAGAAAAGGATGGGCAAGATATCATTCAAATATATGATGCCTGGTTAAACAGGATGTCATTGCACATTTCACATATATTATGGCTGGCTAAAAGACATGAGACTACATAATTCCCATATATGATATAGAAACTAAACAGGTGGCATTACAGAACATGTCTAAACTAAGCAGATGACATATGATGTCAAAAGTAGGCACTTCAAGGCAACATATGCATGATATGACTAACATCATCATGCCAAGGTAGAGCAAACACCTTGGGGGTAAATAGGAGTGGTCAGCAGCGTCTGAATCTGCCTCAGAATAGATATCTTCCTCTGGATTACAATCTGGAGAGGGGTGGGGAGGGTTTGCCATTGAACCCACCATGGAGCGATGTCTGCATGACATTGTATTGCCGCACAAAACTCTTCTCTTTTTCTCTACATGTTCAGCATGACTGTGTACAATATCTAACATGCATACGAAAAAAATATGGTGAGATTATGTAAGGAGAGCATGCAGAAATTTAGAGTGATGGTAACAACCAGTGGATTGATGTTTTTTCGTTGAACCAAAATAGCCCTAATGGATTGACGTGAATGTATAGTAATAAGTGATGCAACAAATGTACAACCTCTTTGCCGTAGCCGTGTCGACCTCAGCATCATTGCTTTGGTCGCTGAAGTAGTTGAGGCAGAGGTGGCTGTCGGAGGTGTGGAGGAAGATCTGAGGAATCTATAGATGGCGTCCAGGGCACTGCTCTATTGTGACGGATCGTTCTGTCGTTGGAGCAGCTCCGGTGAGCTGTAAGACGTCAAGGCTGAAGCAGCATAAGATAGACATCGTCAATCTCAAGTGGGATTCTAATAGCATCTCCAATAGATGATGCAAAATAGATGTAAAATTAACATCACCAAAAACCACCTGACTACAACAGATGAGGTAAAAACTGTTGACTCTGAACTTAACCGTCGAAACTGAAATTTACTATGGAATATGAATGCTACTGTCGAAACTGAACGCAATGGTAGCGGAGAGGCACTTGACATGTAATTTAGGGAGGGCCTGCACTTCATCTTCAACCTGCACCCCCCTGAGCCGCCAGCCACCACCGGCTGAACCGCCGGCCCCAGCGCCGCCTCGCCGCCCCGAAACAACTCGCCACCGCCGCCCAGGCCAGCCCTCTAGGCCCCCCCCCCACCCTGAACCCTAAGATAGATAGTGGGGTACCTCTCCGGCGAGCCCCCGTCCCCGCTGCAGGTGGTTCTTCCTTAACTCCGGTGAGCCCCCCAACCCCTGAAAATGGACTGACCCAAAAGTCGATAGAGTCGCCTGAAGTGTGGCTTAATCGGAGCAGAGCAGCAGCACGAGCGAGGGGGAGAGCAACAGCAGCAGCTGGGCGAGCGAGCAATCGAGCGAGAGCCGGAGCAACAGCAGCAGATCTGGCTGGTATGGACCCCGCCGCCGAAGGGGCCTCGCACTAGGGGAGAGCCACCGTGGAGATGTCGCCCGCGGCGCCGGCTTGAAGGTAGCCGCTCCATGGGGGTGCGGGATGGAGCACCGTCGGCGCCGGGAGGTCGAGTTAAGGAGAAGGTGTGATCCGATGAGTGTACAACCTCTTTGGTGGCGCCGAGTAGGCCTCGGCTTCGTCCAAGGAGTCGATGAGGATGTAGCGGTTCCGGTGGAGCAGGTTAACGCGGCGCTGTGGGGATGGAGCAGCCGCGATAGATGAGGCGATCATCGGAGCAGCTTGGAGGTGGAGGACGGGGTGGCTGAACCGGCGGGACAGCGAGATGGACAACGGATCCTCATCCGGGGAGGTGGACGAGGGACGTAGAGCTGTTGCGCTGGACGACGTCGTCAAGGAAGAGGCTTCGGCTAGGCAGCGGTGACGTGGCGGACGGAGGAGGGTGGGGTTTCGCGGCTGGAGCGGAGAGGTTATGGCGGCCTGGGATTTCAAATGGTGAAAAGGGGGCGATGGGAGGGGGTGAAGCATGACTTAGGAACGCGCTTGTCCAAAATGTAGTGTGTGTTACAAAAGTACCCCCCACCGATTTGAACTAGCGGCCCTTTCGGCTCAGGGTTAGAAGGGGGATTTCGCGTGTCGGGATTTGGCAGCTGGAGGGAGTTTTCTCGCGCGTTGTAATTTCGGGATAGCAAGGCACGGGTTGTGAAGGCGCCAGTTTTGGGAGCATGATATCTGAATTTTCGGGATATAACAAGACGCGGGTTGAATTTTAGGGACAAGCCTAACATGTAGTAATATTGTACTTGTACGTACCAAATCAATTCACACTTCCCTCAACCAAAAAGAAAACGAAAAAAATAAAACTATTCACACCACACAACGAGAGAGACTTGCCCCGTTTTACTATACAAATGCTATTCAAAGCTACTCCCTCCTTCCATCTATATAGGGCCTAATGCGTTTTTCGATGCTAACTTTGACCAAATATTTGAGCAATGATATATGACATGCAACTTACACAAAGCACACCATTAAATTCGTCTGTGAAAGGTTCTTTCAATGATATAATTTTCACATTGTGCATGTCATGTACTATTAATCTTGTCAATAGTCAAAGGCGGTCTTAAAAATCTCATTACGCCCTATATAGATGGAAGGAGGGAGTATGAATCCATGTTATGTCCGATTAAATTTTTTCGCTTGCTGTATAATGCATGTAACCTACTCATACCAACATTTTAGTGCATTCCAAATGTCTATACTACCGCTGCATTTCAAACTAAATTTGAATTCGTTTCTCTATTTCAATAAGAATCTACAATCATGATTGTTGCCAACTTCAACCATCATGGTTTCCTTGCTATCTGCCAGATATAAATCAGACGGCCTATAATGCAGGATGGCAGGCACACCATCATCAACAACTCTGTTTTATAAGAGTAGAGACAAAACATATTAAATGTAGTATACCATGTTCATAACCACACCATGTGTATCACCGTTATATATATTCACACATATGTCGGTCTGAAACACTATGATAAATTCTTCAAATATCCGAATTCGCTTTTTATAATGAAGTATATATGATCTCTATTCGTCTTTTACACCCACACAACCCTCTTATCTTTGTAGCTAGCACTAACTTTCTCTTGTGCATGCACACGCCCGCATCCCTCTCACCCTCCCTCAGCATTCTCTAGCTCCATCGCGCAAATTCGTATTTTCACTTTAGGTCGTTCACCCACGGTGTGTGTAGGCCCCCCTGCTCCTTCTTTACAGCACACATTGATCAATATGCCTCTCTAGCCAGGTGTGCCTAGCACAAACACAAGCTTTCCCTCTTCTCTTGTCACCGTCCATGCCTCACTCTCACCACTCTTTTCATCATTCTCGTACTCGCACACTCCTCCCCCTCGATATAGTATGCCTCTCGTACCACCTCCTACATGCATCCCTCTCTCTCTATCCTTCTCCTCGTGCCTCATTTGCTTCTAACACACACATGCATGTATACCGATCGATCTCCCAACATATACCTAGATCGACTATAACTACCCCCCCCATCGATCGAAATACCTCACAAGTTATGTCTCTCCTTTATCTTACAAAGGGCGATTGATCTTCCTATGTAGTTACGTCTGCTTACCACAACCACATCATCCCCCCTCATCATTCGTGCATGCGTCCTGACCCGTCTCTCACACGCGTGCACAGACAACAAGCAGCCATCTCCTCTCTTATTGATATTGCGAGCGTGCCCTCCGTTTGTCTAGCAAGCCTTGTCGGTGTCAAAACCGGCGGATCTCGGGTAGGGGGTCCCGAACTGTGCGTCTAAGGCGGATGGTAACAGGAGGTAGGGAACACGATGTTTTACCCAGGTTCGGGCCCTCCTGATGGAGTTAAAACCCTACGTCCTGCTTGATTTATTCTTGATGATATGGGTATTACAAGAGTTGATCTACCAGGAGATGGAGAGGCTAAACCCTAGAAGCTAGCCTATGGTATGATTGTATGTTATTGTGTCCTACGTACTAAAACCCTCCAGTTTATATAGACACCGGAGAGGGCTAGGGTTACACAAGGTCGGTTACAAAGGAGGAGATATACATATCCGTATTGCCTAGCTTGCCTTCCACGCCAAGTAGAGTCCCATCCAGACACGAGACAAAGTCTTCAATCTTGTCTCTTCATAGTCCAACAGTCCGGCCAAAGGATATAAATCGGCTGTCCGGAGAACCCCTAATCCAAAAGGGTGCGTTAAAGCAGAATGATACAGATAGTGCGATAAGCAAAAAGTAGGACTATGTCCCTTCCAAGGGCAAGCTGAGGAATAGTATTAAAGCAAATATTTCACTCGTTGTCGTAATCCACCTGAGAGTTCTGTGGTGTGACATAGCTTTCTGCCTCCTTGGTTGCTGCATCATGTGTTCGGCAATCATGCTACCGGTCGGGGTTTCCAGATATTAAAGTCCTGAAAAGAGAAAGATAGCGAAGCGGGAAGCCCCTAGTGCGGTTTAAGCCGCGTCTTGGGGCGTGCCATAGTTGCGCCCCCCTCCCCACCTGTGCCCATGGTATTTTTAATGTGTAATTATGTACTAGTGGCATGGATTCCGCCGTTTGGATGGGACTGGGGTGGGGGCCGCATTGCTACGCGAGCTCAGGTCGTGCCAGGTGGTCTAGTTGCCGATTACTCCGAGCGCGCTTGAAGGTGTCCGGGTCTTGAAACGCCGAACTGGTGGATTGCCTTGAGAGGCTGCTTTGCGCTTCTGCTGTGAGGGCCGCAGTGTGCTCCTCCGTGCGGAGAGAGCGCTCTGTGTTTCCATTAACTGTGATGACCCCCCGAGGTCCTGGCATCTTGAGCTTGAGGTATGCATAATGCGGTACCGCATTGAATCTCGCAAATGCGGTTCGCCCGAGCAGTGCATGATAGCCACTGCGGAACGGGACTATATCGAAGATTAATTCTTCGCTTCGGAAGTTATCCGGGGATCCAAGCCCACTTCCGGTGTAATTGAGCCTGTGCAATGGGCCTCAACACCTGGAATGACGCCTTTAAAGGTCGTTTTTGTGGGTTTGATCCTTGAGGGGTCTATACCCATTTTGCACATTGTGTCCTGATAAAGCAGGTTCAGGCTGCTGCCTCCATCCATAAGGACTCGAGTGAGGTGAAATCCGTCAATGATTGGGTCTAGGACTAGTGCGGCAAATCCGCCATGACAGATACTAGTGGGGTGGTCCCTGCGATCGAAGGTGATAGGACAGGAGGACCATGGGTTGAACTTTGGGGCGACTGGCTCCAACGCATATACGTCCCTGAGCGCACGCTTCCGCTCCCTCTTGGGGATGTGGGTTGCGTATATCATGTTCACCGTCCGCACTTGTGGGGGAAACCTCTTCTGTCCTTCCGTGTTTGGCTGTCGGGGCTCTTCCTCATCATCGCTATGTGGCCCCTTATCTTTGTTTTCGGCAATTAACTTGTCGGCCTGCTTGAATACCCAACAATCCCTATTGTTGTGGTTGGATGGATTGTCGGGGGTGCCGTGTATTTGGCACGAGCGATCGAGTATGCGGTCCAAACTGGACGGGCCCGGAGTGCTTCTTTTGAATGGCTTTTTCCGTTGACCGGGTTTAGAGCCTTTGAATCCGGCATTGATTGTCGTATCCTCCGTATTGTCGCTGTTAATGCGGCGCTTATGTTAGTTGCGACGTGACCTACTATTGCCGTCCTTGGTATCCGAAGTACCATGGTTCTTTGATATGTTATTACTGCGAGCCAGCCAGCTATCTTCTCCCGCACAAAAGCGGGTCATGAGTGTCGTGAGGGCTGCCATAGATTTCGGCTTTTCCTGACAAAGGTGCCGGGCTAGCCACTCGTCGCGGATGTTGTGTTTGAAAGCTGCTAGGGCCTCTGCATCCAGACAGTCGACGATTTGATTTTTCTTTGTTAGGAACCGAGTCCAGAATTGCCTGGCCAATTCTTCTGGCTGCTGAATTATGTGGCTCAAGTCATCGGCATCTGGTGGTCGCACATAAGTGCCCTGAAAGTTGTCGAGGAATGCGGCCTCCAGATCTTCCCAACAGCTAATGGAATCTGCTGGCAAGCTGTTAAGCCAATGTCGCGCTAGTCCATTGAGCTTTAGTGGGAGGTATTTGATGGCGTGTAAGTCATCACCAAGGGCCATGTGGATGTGGAGGAGGAAATCCTCGATCCATACCGCAGGATCTGTTGTGCTGTCGTATGATTCTATATTTACGGGTTTGAAACCCTCTGGGATTTGATGATCCATTACTTCATCTGTGAAGCATAGAGGGTGTGCGGCGCCTTTGTATTGGGCTATATCGCGACGCAGTTCGAATGGGTCTTGCCCGCTGTGTTCGGCCCGGTCGGATTTACTTTTACTGTATCCGGCGTGACGTTTATCGTCTTGCATAGTGGCGCTCCCTCGTGATCCGTAGATCGATCTTGCATGCTTTGCTTTGTCCTCCAATACGTCTCGCGGGTCTGGCGTATTTCCCCATGCCTTTTTATTTGAATGATGTCGGGGTGCGGGCTGAGTTTTTGGCTGGAATGCCTCTTTATCGCGGCCACGAGGTGGCCGATCATCCGCGTCATACGCTTCTTCCTCCAGTCAGGGTAACAACCTGCATTTTGGGTAACTCTTGGAGGGGCGTTCGAGTTTATATTCCTCGGCCGCGAGGACTTCAATCCATCTGTCAGCTAGAAGATCTTGATCAGCTTGAAGCTACTGCTGCTTTTTCTTAAGGCTATTTGCCATGGCCATAAGCTGGCGCTTGAAGCGCTCTTGTTCGACGGGATCCTCTGGTACGGCGAATTTGTCATTGCCGAGGCTTGCCTCGTCTTCGGAGGGGGGCATGTAATTATCATCCTCCGCCTCTCCATCTGCCGCTCTCTCAGGAGGGCTGGCTCCTCCATCCTCCTGCTCTAAATCTTGCTGGAGGGGATTGTTGCCATCTTCGGCACTATCCGGAGTGTTATTATCTCCTGTGCCGGTATCACCACTTTTGCTTTGGCGGGACTTAGAGCGGCGCCGCTGACATCGGGCGCTTGGGTTGCTTCTTGGAGGGGTCATCCTCCGCTGTCTCGTTGCCATTGCCTTCTTTGGGTGTGTCCACCATGTATATATCGTATGATGAGGTGGCTGTCCAGTGCCCTATGGGCAGTGGTTCCTATTCGTCTCCCGCATCGTCGTCCATACCGTCGATGTCTTCGGAGTCGAAGTCCAGCATGTCGGTTAAGTCATCGACAGTGGCTACTAAGTGGGTGGTGGGTGGGCCACGAATTTCTTCGTCGTCCGCATCCCAATCCTGCCGGACATAGTTCGGCCAGGATCCTCCTGACAAGGAGAGAGACCTTAATGAGTTCAGTATGTCGCCAAAGGGCGAGTGCTGAAACATATCTGCGGAGGTAAACTCCATGATCGGCGTCCAATCGGATTCGCTAGGAACGGGCGCAGGCGGTTCGGAGTCCATGGCCGGAGAAGGATCTGGCAGTCTGACAACACGGCTCTCGTGCAGGGTAAGGTCGATGTTCGGCTCGATCACCGCTGAGGGTAAGGCCTCCGTGGCAGGGTCCATCCACCCGTCCATGGACGGCACAACTGGCTCCGAATTGAGGGTCGGAGCGGCTGTCAGTGTGATCTCTTGAACACTGTCTGATGGTAGAGCAAAATCGTACTCATCGTGACCGCGTGGCGCACAAGGCAGAGGCTCGAATCCGTCGAGGATCAAGTCTCCGCGGATATCGGCCGTGTAGTTTAAGCTTCCAAATCTGACCTGGTGGCCCAAGGCGTAACTTTTGATCTGCTCCAGATGGCCAAGCGAGTTGGCCCGCAGTCGAAGCTGCCGAATACAAAAATCTGTCCGGGGAGAAAACTCTCACCCTGGACCGCATCGCTAACAATGACCGAAGGAGCCATCAAGCCTAACGGCGATGACACAGAGGAACTCTCAATGAAAGCACCAATGTTAGTGTCAAAACCGCCGGATCTTGGGTAGGGGTCCTGAACTGTGCGTCTAAGGCGGATGGTAACAGGAGGCAGGGAATACGATGTTTTACCCAGGTTCGGGCCCTCTTGATGGAGGTAAAACCCTATGTCCTGCTTGATTTATTCTTGATGATATGGGTATTACAAGAGTTGATCTACCACGAGATCGGAGAGGCTAAACCCTAGAAGCTAGCCTATGGTATGATTGTATGTTATTGTGTCCTACAGACTAAAACCCTCTGGTTTATATAGACACCGGAGAGGGCTAGGGTTACACAAGGTTGGTTACAAAGGAGGAGATATACATATCCGTATTGCCTAGCTTGCCTTCCACGCCAAGTAGAGTCCCATCCGGACACGAGACGAAGTCTTCAATCTTGTATCTTCATAGTCCAATAGTCTGGCCAAAGGATATAATTCAGCTGTTCGGAGACCCCCTAATCCAGGACTCCCTCAAGCCTATCCCACCATTTGTTAGAAGCCACTCCACTACCACCCCCTCCAACACTCTAGCTCTATCTCTCTCCCAACCTTATTCATCTCCTGCACATATGCATGGATGCCGATCGATCTCCCTTAATACATGAGGCAGATCGATCTCCTTAATACATGAGGTAGGCCTCTCTCCTCCTCCACACATATACCAGCCATTGTACCTCTATAGTTAATTGGGCCTCCCTCTTCCCCCACCACACACACCGATAATCGAGCGCTACAGGTAGGTATCCATGCCAGAGATAAACTGCACATGTCCCATCTCACGTTCCAGTAGGCCAGCCACTCTATATCTTTGACGTGGGCACACACAAATTCGATGGCACTCTTTATCGATCGCGCGCGCACACGCACACACACATCATCCCTCTCTTCGATTCTATGGACACCTCAAGCCAATGATACCGCCACTCTCTTCTCGTGGATCGCCCCCTCTATATATATGTTATATCCAGGACTCTATTTCACACACATTGCATATGTTAAATTTTTTGATTGACACCCCCCCCCACAAAAAAACTCTCAAGAACCCACACACTATATCTCTCTAGGTTTGTATCTCTCTCACACAACCCCACGTAGGTGGTTTACGTATACAAGAAGAGAATAGGTGCACCGTGCACGTACTCACGCTTTGTGCCCAGCCACACCAGCGTGGGTACACGGTGGAGCTCATTTCTCCGCAGAAGCTGAATTTGTTTTTGAAACATCAAGTGGCCAGAGACTCGAAAACTTATTTGCCCATTAGTGACTTGTCAGGGCGGTGGATTTTAGTTTCTACGATAATGCTGCATCCAACTAAAGTAATGAAAGTTCTTACGTAAACTTCCTAGTAACTCTCTCTTCGTAGGTGCAGCATTACTCCTAACATTTGTAATATCAGTTTGACACTTGTAATATTGCCGTGTCCTATTCCTGCGTTTTCAAAATCCTGTGAATCAAACAGGTCCTGAGTTGGTGATGATGTTGTGCCTCCCATCTTTCACCAATAGCCGTTGGATCTAGATCTGACGCATACAAACCAAGCTTCTCCATTTTTGCAAAAAGATGCCCGCACTTGTTTCCTATTTACAAACAACTCCTTGTCTCTCACAATCTAGGAGTAGAAGGCCGTGGAAAAATCTGGTGCGATGGCCGCTGTCGGAGCCGTCCACCCCCAATCTTGGTGTTCCGTGCAGGGCATCTACGCACGGGAAATTATGTCGAACAGGGCTAGTTGTAAGCAGACTAGCTCTACAGCCATGATGATAGTGACTGCAGACGGTGAGGCTGACTATGGTATGCCAAACATGGCGCCTATACTCAGGTGTCATCTCCGGCGCAGGGTCTTGTCACTTCACTATGAGGAGCAGCACGTAATAATTTGACCAATGGATAGTACAGTGCTAGTACTCCTACTACTACATTGGTAGTACTACTACTAGTACTAGTAGCACCACCGTCTGGATTTAGGAGTACTACCACGTCCACCGGCACTGAGGAACATCTCCAGGTAGTATTGCTTGAGGCTGCCAGGGCAAGGGGCCGCTTGGATGATAGCTTCGTCTCCTTGTTCGACGAGGTCCTCGTCGGTTTACTCGACAAGTTCACCGTCATCAAGAAGCTTGCGGACGACTTTGACGTAAGCCTCCAGCCGACGCACCCAGGCTCTGCGATGCCCGCCACCCTCAACGGACACTATGGTAACAACCTCTTCGACGCGCTGGTGGCCCTGCGACTGCCCGCCGTCGTGCCGGAGAATGTCCACCTCGAGGTCGCACTCGCCGCGCAGCGCCTGGCGCAGCAAGATACCATCGACATAATCACCCACGTCTACGCGCAAATCGTCCACAAGGACTACTACATACAAGAGGAGGACGATAGGACGCTGGCCTTCTTGGAGCGCAGGGCAACCATGGACGGCACTATTTAGAAGCACGTTGAGCTCGCCGCCAACGCTGCTGCTCCTCACACGTCGGTTGGTGACCCGACGCACTAGGGCATGAGGATGTCGTTGAACGTTGATGGATCCATATGTATTTTTATCTTTCCGTCAAATCCATGTAGTAGTATATGATACTACAGTAATTTTCTAACCTTTCGCATCAACTTCATAATGTTCGTACATACTCCATGCATGAATGGCGCCAGAACCAAACTTCTCATTACTCTAGGAAAAATCGTTATTTTCTATCTATCGGTCGCACCATGGAGCAGAACCAAATTTACAAGTTACGAGTTCAAAAGGAAAAGCCTGCCGTGTTTGCGTTGCACCCCCACACGGTTGGTCCGGCATGCCGCTCAAGCGGGAATGCATGCGGTGTTATATTTTCACTTACAAGTGGGACCGTAGTTGAGCAAACCGACTATCGGCAAACCCCCACCCCGCCCACCGCGCGATGTTGAGAAAACAGGAGGGAGAAGAGATGGTTGTAGCACAGACTCCAAGAAAATTGGTGTCGGATGGGACTCGTGTGGGTGGCGTGTGCCGTACTGCTAGACGTGAATGCTACTGAGTTATGGCCCATGCCACCCCACTATATCGAGCCTATCCTGTTTGGATACTCTAACACAGTTAGAGTTAGAGTTATTTTCTAACCCACTCCAACCCAAATAAGCACCTCTCCACCGGGATAGTTGGGTTAGATGAAACTAACCCACTCTAACCCTCCCTTTTTGGATACTTTTGGGTTATTTGAGCCTTGCACTAACCCAAAATAGCTCTAACCCCATGATCCAAACAGGGCCATATCGAGGTACGTAGAACAAATTTCCTGCTGTCCGTGCTTAGCCCTCCTCTATCTCTCTTCTCAGCCAGCCAGCGGACGTGCGGAGCCCATCGTTTGTTTGCTCACATGCGGCCCCACATGTCAGTGAAAACGCAAGAGGACCCACTGAACCTGCACATTTTTCACCTCGACGTGCTGGTGATGAAAAACAAATCCAATAAAGAACTTCAGTGGCCGCTTTTGGAGTTACTCAAGAGTAGTAAGATTCTATTTACAGTTTAACCCAAGATGCACATCTCGTGGCTTCAACTACCACTCTATTTTCTTTCATGACACGACCTGGATGCTGGATGTCCCACGTGTCGGCAAAAGGAGGAAGAACCCGACCAAATCTTCGGTTCTGCTATCGGATGAGATTAGTGCACTTGTTGATACTCCTACTAGAATAGAAGCTAGACATGAGACTAGATGCGAGGAAGCAACGTCTACTTCTTTACACTCGAAGAAGAAAGAAGCACGCAAGATCGAGCCTCCGCAGATCAACAATGAATGCATCGAGAAGGCACTAATCCAACTTACAGGAGTAGTAAAATGTATTCTTGTGGTTCTTGTTTTCTTTGGTCTTGCTTTTCTAGTCAAAATTATCATTGGAGTTCGTGCAAAACGGAGGTCCGTTTGGGGTCGTGCGTTGGAGTTGGCCTTACAAGTGGGACCGCAGTTAAGGAAACCGACTATCGGCAAACCCCCACCTCGCCCGCCGCGCGATGGCTGAAGTTAGAGAAACGACGAGGTTGAAGAGATTGCTCTAGCACGGACTCCAAGAAATAATATGGTGTCAGATGGATGTCGTGGTGGTGGCGTGTGCCGTACTCCTGGACATGAATGCTTGTTCTGGCCCATGCCACCCTACTACTCCTACTACTTACTCCTACTAGTATATTAGTATACTAGTATCGAGGATTCGAGGTGCTGGTTACGTACAACGAACACATTAACATATGGCTACAGTAAAAACACCCGCCCGACGCGCGAAGCATGTGATGCTAGTACATATTTAGAGAAGCGACTCGAAAGCCATTCATAAATTTAGTAAGTTTATCACAGGCATATCATTTTATTACGTACAACAGGTCATCAATCCACATTGACAACGAGGATACATTATAAATACTAAAGTTTTCACCACACAACAAATAACAAGCCATGAAATGAACTTCAACTCAACCATTCCGTGGCGTTGGAAACGCTTGCTCTGAACCACAAGTGATTCTCTGGGACGAGCTATCTGTTGTCGATCTGGAGACCAACGTAGGACCGATCATCCAGGCTGAAGCGGCCAACTATATCAGTACGAGGGTAGGGAACCACCCAAATGTCCGAGGTATAGACACAGTTGCTTCTCATAAATGTGTCAATAGCAGTTGGATCGCCTTTCACCATCATCGGATACTTTTGTCCAAGGAAGAGCGAGTTTTCTCCAAGACTATCAATTCTATGCCAGGGAGAAGGAGTTAGCGCTAGCACAGTAGTATCCATCCCAAATACCATGCAACGGGTGTTGGAATAGGTCCGGAGAGTGCGACCATGGGAGACACCTGCTTCCTTACCAGTAACATCATCAGTGGGTTGTATACACACAAGAAGAGGTGATCCATCAGAATTAGTTGCCAGGCGCCATAGAGTATATCGGCGTTGCTCGTCCTCATGCTCGTGATCATCACCATCGTCATCTCCCCCTTGGTTATAAAAATTTTCAAGTATAGGTGGTGGGATGTTCACAGGACCTTGGAAACACAAGAAGAAGGTTAATTAGTAAAGGGAAACTTGCTAACCCGCATGCATGTGGATGAAACAATTATAATTACGGTGGAAGACAAACGTACCGAAACTACTAGGATGCCATGCAAAAATAGTGCCACAAGTGGTGGCAGCAAACACAAGGCCCTCGTATTGAATTGCATCACAGTACACATCCGTTTACAGAAACTGATTTTTGAGCAATATCCATCGAGTCGAACCACGAAGGACGGCAACAAGCTTGTCGAAGATAGCAACAACTTGATAGTTGTTGTAATTCCAAGAGCGGTTGGGAACTCGACAAATTGCTATCTTCCATAGAAGACAGTCACCATGATCGTATTTGAATGTGCGTACATTACCGGTGTGCTCAACCTCTGGGAAGTGTGCTGAGATTTTTGGAAGTGGAACCCGGTGACGAGTGTACACATTCACAAGTTCCCACTAACAGTTGGACCCAATGTAAACAACCCAATCTCCATTTGCGCCCGCCCAAGCCTTGCCCTGAGCGATGGCATCTTAACATCATACGTATCATTATCAAGCGGCATCAACTGGCACAGGGCGAGGCCTCCATCGTGCCGGCGCCAGTCATCAGGGTCACGGCGAAGAAGATAGGGGAGATCAAACCGCTCCTTGACTCTTGGGTTCTTTGTAATGATGTTATTAGGTCAGTCGAGAATGGGCTTGAACGAACCTGCCATGCTTGCCGAGGTGATGACGTCACACCGATCAATTAGTTCCTCCACCACGTCATCTTTCAGATCGAGGCAAGAATAACAGGGTCGTTTCTGTCCTGTTCCCTCCATGGAGAAGACAATCGAACAATGGCAGAAGAAAGGGTGAAGGGCTGAAGGAAAATGGAGGAGGGAGAGGAAGAGCGTGCGACAGCAGTTCCAAATCGAGAGGGAAAGGCGAAGAGTCGGTGGACGGTTGCGAGTTTGCCATGGTTCACGAAGAGGCGCCTCGGCCTACACGTCCGTTCGGAAATACTCCTACTACTCGCCGTCGTCTCACTGATATGTTGGAACGGGACCACATGTCAACGAAACATGGTGTGTAATTTCTCGTGCAAAATTCGATCTGGCCGCATTGGCCCGAGGTGCCGCATTAGTTATCGACCTTTATTTTTTAATGGCGTGCCGATCAGTTTTGAAGCACGACTAACTGGTACTATACGTGGAGAGGATGACAGCAGGGACCGCCAAGGTCATGGCAGTACGCAAGCAAGTGCCTCCTTATTTCAAGCCAATAAAAAAATGGCTCCTCCTAGTGGATTTCTGACATCTGGGTCCCATGCCATTGTCAACGTAGTCAATAAACGAGAGAATTGCACAACGAGCGGCTGACACCAGGGACCCAGCAGCTCGCCCAGTTATTTTTGTTTTGGGTTAATTTGATAAATGCCACTCCAAATCTGGTGTATCCGAGAAATGCCACTGCAATTTCCAAACTTTGAAAAATGCCATTTCATGCCATTTCTAGTGGCATTTTTCGAAGTCTGGAGTGGCGTTTTTCAAAGTTTACAAACTGCAGTGGCGTTTTTCAAAGTTTGCAAAAATTGCAGTGGCATTTTTATGAATCTCCATAATTGGAGTGGCATTTATCTAATTTGTTTTTGAGACGGAAGCAGGGTGTCAACTAGGTTGTGCGGGACACTCTGGCCCGTCTAGACAGCCTTTTCTTTTATGTTTACCACAGATCAGCCCAGTAGTTTTTTTTTCTTTCTGAAAATGGCTAGCCCAGTTCTTTTGTGATTTGTCAAGTAAGTCGCTTTATCAGGCCTACTGGGCTGCAAATATTTCAAGACGAGGAGAGTTTCATTCGGCTGGCCGAGAAAATGGCCTATCAGTAATGAGAAATGGGCTGTACATTTTTAAAAACACATCAAACCGGCAATTATTTTCAAATATATATTTTTTTTCATTTCGAGATTTTAAATTGTATTGATTTTTATGCGTGGACAATTTATTGGATTTATATTGATATACATTTATTTTTAAAATCAGTCTGAATGTGACTCGAAATTTCGGGATTAAAAACAGTTCAGACCGCACCGACATATGCAAAATTTCATATATTTTTTTAACCATGGCCACAATATGGGCTGTAATGCTAACATAAAGAATATGGGCTCCAAAAAAACCCGTAAGAATTAGCAAATGGGCTGTAAATTATTTGAAAAAATGGCAGATGGGATGTATGCTATTTTTCACAGATTTGAGGCTTTCCACAGATGGCATGTATACTGTTGGATGTCCATCCAACGGCCGTCGTGCTTCTTCAATCTCTGCCCTTCCTGCTCCAGCCGCTCAAACAAGCGCCGGCGAGACTGCATGCTCCCTCCTCCCCGCGGCCGGCTGTGCTGCCGCGCAGGCCTCACCGCCCCACCGTACTCCCATCACTGGCCTAGCCATCCCTCTACTCACCCACACTTGTTGTTATTCTCCGGCGACGGCAGACGAACCAGTAAACCCTCGTACAGTCGTACTCCCCTCCGTGTGGGAAACAAAAACAATGGCCGAGTCTTCCCTGCCTCCGTGTCATTTCCTTCCTAGGCCTCGCCGTCGTCCACCGCCCTGGTGCTCTCGGCGTGGCGTGGTCAGCGTTGTCAACGACCGACATGCATCTGAAGTGGACTGTACGTGGAGAGGCTGACAGCTGGGTCCATGGCCGCACGCAAGGAAATGCCTCCTTATTACACGAAAATAATGATTTCCTCCACCTAACATCTGGGACCCACCAAAACGGCCTCTGTATTTCGTGAAAAAAACGTTACCGTCGCTGACAGCTCGGACCCACCAGCTATATCTTCGCACGCAAGGAAGTGCCTCCTTATTACGCACAAAAAAATGAATACTCCCCCTGCTAGCTGGGACCCGGTATAGTGGGGCTACTAAGTTGACGGGGACGAAGGGCTTTGTCAACTTAGTCAATATGCACGATTCTAGCTCGACTGACCGTACGATGTCCATCCAACGGCCGTAGTGCTTCTTCAACCTCTGGTCTTCTTGCTCCAGCCACCCAAAGCAGCTCCGGTCGTGCTGCCTGCTCCTGCCTCCCGTGGCCGGCTGTGCTGCCGCGGAGGCCTCACCGCCCCCATACTTCTCCCACCGCTGGCCAGGCCATCCCTCCACTCCACTCACCCACACCCCATGTTATTCTGCGGCGACGGCAGCGCAACCGAACCAGTGAACCCTCGTACTCCTCTCCGGGTGGGCATCCACTGCCGCGTCTTCCCCGGCTCCGTGTCGTCCACTGCCGTGGTGCTGTCAGCGTGGCATGGTCAATGTGGTCTACGACCGAATTCCATCAGAAGAATACTATGCGTGGAGAGGCTGACAGCTGGGTCCACGGCAGTCGCAAGGAAGTGCCTCCTTATTACGTGGAAAATAATTATTCCTCCACCTCACAGTAGGGACCCACCGGACGCCCACTAGTATATCACGAAAAAAAACGTTTGCCCCTGACTGCTGGGACCCACCCGACGGGCCACCGTATTTCACGAAAAAAACATTCCCCCTGCTGTCAGCTCGGACCCACCGGAAGTGCCTCCTTATTACGCACAAAAAGTGAATACCCCCCTGCTAGCTAGGACCCACCTTAGTGGCAGGTTGACTTGTGGGCCTACTAAGTTGACGGGGACGGAGGGCTTTGTCAACTTAGTCAATATGCACGATTCTAGCTCCAATGACCATACAATCTCCATCCAACGGCCATAGTGCTTCTTCAACCTCTGGTCTTCTTGCTCCGGCCGCCCAAACCAGCGCCGGTCGTGCCTCGTGCTTCTGCCTCCCGTGGCCGGCTGCGATGCGGCGGAGGCCTCACCGCCCCCTACTACTCCCACCGCTAGCCAGGCCATCCCTCTACTCACCCACACCCCCTGTTATGCTGCGATGACGGTGGCCTCACACCGCAGCGAACCAGTGAACCCTCGTACTCCTCTACGCGTGGGCATCCACTGCCGCGTCTTCCCCGGCTCCACGTCGTCCCCTTCCTAGGCATCGCCGTCGTCCACCGCCCTGGTGCTCTTGGCGCGGCGTGGTCAACATGGTCAAGGAACGGCTTCCATCGAACGTGGACTGTACGTGGAGAGGCTGACAGCTGGGTCCACGGCCGCAGCAAGGAAGTGCCTCCTTATTACGTGCAAAATAATTATTCCTCCACCTGATAGTGGGGACCCACTGGACGGGCCACCAGTATTTTGCGAAAAAAATCTTTTCCCCCTGACTGCTGGGACCCACCCGACGGGCCATCGTATTTCGTGAAAAAAACGCCCCCCTCCCACTGTCAGCTCGGACCCACCGGAAGTGCCTCCTTATTACGCAGAAAAAAATGAATACTCCCCCGGCTTGCTGGGACCCACCTTGCTGGGAGGCTGACTTGTGGGCCTACTAAGTTGACGGGGACGAAGGGCTTTGTCAACTTAGTCAACATGAATGATTCTAGCTCCAGTGACCGTACGATGTCCGTCCAACGGCTGTAGTGCTTCTTCAACCTCTGGTCTTCTTGCTCCAGCCGCCCAAAGCAGCGTCGGTCGTGCCGCATGCTCCTACCTCCCGTGGCCGGTTGTGCTGCCGCAGAGGCCTCACCGCCCCCTACTATTCCCACAGCTGGCCAGGCCCTGCGGCGACGGCAGCCTCACACTGCAGCCGAACCAGTGAACCCTCGTAGTCCTCTCCGCGCGGGCTTCCACTGTCGCGTCATCCCCTTCCTAGGCCTCGCCGTCGTCCACCGCCGTGGTGCTCTCCGCGCGGCGTGGTCAACTTGGTCAAGGAACGACTTCCATCGGAAGAGTACTGTACATGCAGAGGCTGACAGCTGGGTCCATGGCCACAGCCCAGTTTTTTTGTGATTCGCCAAGTAAGTCGCTTTGTCAGGCCTGTTGGGTTGCAAATCTTTCAAGACGAGGAGAGTTTTCATTCGGCTGGCCGAGAAAATGGCCCATTAGTAATGAGAAATGGGTTGTACATTTTTAAAACACATCAAACCGGCAATTAGTTTCAAATATCTTTTTTTCCATTTCAAGATTTTAAATTACATTAATTTTTATGCATGGAGAATTTGTTGGATTTTATATTAATATACATTTATTTTTAAAATCAGTTTGAATGTGAGTCGAAATTTCGGGATTAAAAACAGTTTGGACCGCACCGAAATATGCAAAATTTTGTATAATTTTTTAACCGTTGCCACAATATGGGCTGTAATGCTACCAAAAAGAATATGGGCTCCAAAAAAAACCTTAAGAATTAGCAAATGGGCTGTAAATTATTAGAAATAATGGCAGATGGGTTGTATGCTGTTTTCCATAGATTTGAGTCTTTACTAAAAATAGGTTGACGCACAAGCACTGGTTGTTGGATGTCCATCCAACGGCCGTCGTGCTTCTTCAATCTCTGCTCTTCCTGCTCCAGCCGCTCAAATAAGCGCCGGTGGGACTGCCTGCTCCCTCCTCCTCGCGGTCGGCTGTGCTGCCGCGCAGGCCTCACCGCCCGAACGTACTCCCATCGCTGGCCTAGCCATCCCTCTACTCACACACACCTGCTGTTATTCTCCGGCGATGACAGACGAACCAGTAAACCCTCGTACAGTCATACTCCCCTCCGCGTGGGAAACAACTGCCGAGTCTTCCCTGCCTCCGTGTCATCCCCTTCCTAGGCCTCGCCGTCGTCCACCACCCTGGTGCTCTCGGCACGGCGTGGTCAACATGGTCAAGGAATGACTTCCATCAGACATGGACTGTATGTGGAGAGGCTGACAGCTGGGTCCACGGCCGCGGCAAGGAAGTGCCTCCTTATTACGCGGAAAATAATGATTCCTCCACCTGACAGGTGGGACCCACCGGACGGGCCACTCTATTTCGTGAAAAAAACGTTTCCCCCTGACTGCTGGGACCCACCAGCTACATCTTCACACGCAAGGAAGTGTGTCCGGGCAAAAAAACGGATTCCCCCCTGACTGCTGGGACCCACCAGCTACATCTTCGCAGGAAAGGAAGTGCCTGACAGTCGGGACCCACCTGGTCGAAGCGTACGTAGCGTTGTCATTCTGGTCGTGAACGTGTACGTACATACTAGTCGATGTAGAGGCGCGCACATGTCGTAGTAGAGGCGTGCACGTGGCGTAGTACAGGCGCGCACGTAGCATGTACACGTACGTACAGCGGCCAGGGTGCAAGAAAGAAAATACGGCGACGTATGTGTACATATAGGCGGGGTCTCGAACGCCTACTCGCGCATACATACGGCGAGGGTCGTGTACATGGCTGGGTCGGAACGGAGAAACAGCGTCGTCGTCGTGTTCATGGGGAGGCAACGGAATGCGTTGTGTCCATGGGGAGGCAACGGAATGCGTCGTGTTCATGGGGAGGCAACAAAATGCGTCGTGTAAATCGGGAGGCAACGGAACGTGTGGGAGCCAACCGGCTGGGTCGGAACGGAATGCGTGGTCGTGTTCATCGGGAGGGCTTGGACGGAACAGGCGATGGAAACGAGGCCTGGCGTATCGCACAACGGAGGAAACGGACCTCCTACGTTCGGAACGGGGTCCTGTTGATCGGGAGGGGTCTGACGTACCAAAAAACGGAGGAAACGGACCTCCTACGGTCGAAACGGGGGTCCTGTTGATCGGGAGGGGTGTGGCGTACCGCAAAACGGAGGAAACGGACTTGTGTTGGAGCGCTACAGTCGAAAGGGGGTCCTGTTCATCGGGAGGGGTGTGGCGTACCGCAAAACGGGACTCCACGGGATACTATTCATCTCCACCGTCGATCCCCTCCAGCCTCCACGAGCTACTGTTCATCCAGCGTCGACCTCCTCCAGCCTCCACCTACGACTGTTCATCTACGGGCTCCTGTTCATCCAGCCTCCACCACGCGCTACTCCACCGGCTACTGTTCAACCAGCCCTCTCCACGGGCTCCTGTTCAACCACCCCTCCACGGGCTACTATTCATCCTGCCCTTCACCGTCTACTGTTCATCCAGCCCTCCACGGGGTGGTCCTGTTCATCCAGCCCTCCACGGGGTCCTGTTCATCCAGCCCCAACCGGCTCGATCGATCGGGGTCCTGTTCATCCAGAGGCAACACCACGGGGTCCTGTTCATCCCCCCCCACCGGGAACTGTTCATCCAACCCCCCCCCCCACGCAACGCACACTGTTCATCCAGAGGCAGCATCGATCGGCTTCAGTTAGCAGCAGTAGCGAAGGAATCGCTCGATCGGGTTCAGTTAACAGCCATTGATCGATCGCTCGGGTTCAGTAACGCGTAGCCTGCAGAGCAATCGCTCGGGTTCAGTTAGAGCCCAACGCCTCGCTCGGGTTCAGTTAGCACTAGTAGAAAAAGGGTCAAATGTGAAGCACATTAGTGCCGGTTTGAATTTGAGCCAGCACTAATGTGTGCATTAGTGCCAGTTCCAACGGCTAGCCGGCCGCTCTCATTAGTACCGGTTCGTGGCGAACCTTTAGCACCGGTTCATGCCACGAACCGGTACTAAAGTGAGTGGTGGCAGGATGTTGTCAGTCCGGCGCCCCTCCAGCACCTTTAGTACCGGGTCGTATCACGAACCGGTACTAAAGGTCGTCCTACATAGACCCTTCGTCCACCCGAGCTCGTGCTGTTCTTCCCCTTTCCCCTCTCCTCTCTATTCTTTTCCCTCTTCCTCTCAAGCTCATCACACATTTTGCCCAAAATTTGTCAAGATTTCAAGGCCCCCATCCATTCAAATGATCACAAAGGTTAGCAACTTTGTCCTTTCATCTCTCATTGCTAGATTAGCTCGTGCAATGCTTTATATAGTGATTGATTTTTGAGTTTAGTAATTTGGGAGGAATTATATATATGTGCTAGTATTTGATTTATATGCAATTTGAGGTCAAAAATAACACTTAGTTTGCATATGTAGGTGTGGTTTACTTAGTACCTTCTAAATCTCCGTCGTAACCACCGTCGATCGCTCGCAACGTCCCGTCGCCGGCACCACCTTGTGGTGAGCCTCTTGTTCATGAAGTTTTATAAAAAAAATTGATGTTTGTGTGATTTGGATATATAGTTACTCGTATAATTATCTTACCCATACGTTGTTTGTTATACATAGTGCCATGGTTTTGATATCCGTCCCCGTCGGCCCTCGTCCGGGTTATGATTCGGATGTGGTATATTCTCTTTTAAAACTATTCATTGCATTTCGTGTTTATGACAAATTATGCCCATCAAGTTGACATAGATATTTGTATGTAGGAGGTAGTTGAACTGGAAATTCCAACCGACCCTATTGTCGAGAGGTTAAATTTAGTTGAAAGAGAAAACAAGGATTTGAAGGAAAAATTGAAAAGAATTGAGGGGAGAAGATGGAATTGGAGTTGTATGTTGCCGACGTCATTGATGATCACAAGATTAAGATGGAGAAAATGCGCTTGAAGATTAGAAAGATTAGAAAATATGTCATTCATAGTGAGGCTTGGTATCATTATGCTGTTGGATCAATTGTTACCTTAGTTGCGATCTTGATCGCATTTGTTGTTGCATTTAAATTCTTTAGCTAGAGAGTTATTTGTTCGTTGCATTTAAGTTTTGTATGATCTTTATGTATGAACTTTATGTATTGTATTAATTTGGTGTTTTCGATGCTGTGTATTAAAGATGAGCCGGCAATGGATGTACGATGAACGTTGCTCTCCCGAGTTCATTAATGGCGTGCGTACTTTTCTGCTTGCGGCTAAGCCAAACAAGCGGGCGGATGGTTTTATGCCTTGTCCATGTGCTGGCTGTAAGAATGTTCACAATTACTCTACGTCAAGAACCATTCACGTCCACCTGTTTGAGTCCGGTTTCATGCCCCACTATAATGTTTGGACCAAGCATGGAGAAAGAGGGGTTATGATGGAAGACAATGAAGAAGAAGAGGACGACGACAGCTATCCTGGCCATGGGTTCCCTGAATACGATGATACAACAATGAGGGAAGAAGCTGAACCGGTAATGTGGGAAGAAGTTGAACCGGCAATGCGGGAAGAAGCTGAAGAAGAGGCATCGGATGAGCCCGTTGATGATCTAGGTCGGGCCATTGCCGATGCAAAGAGAAACTGCGCAAGTGATTTGGAGAAGAAGAAGTTGCAGCGCATGTTAGAGGATCACAAAAATTGTTGTACCCGAATTGCGTAGGTGACAAGAAAAAGCTGGGCACCACACTGGAATTGCTACAATGGAAGGCAGAGAATGGTGCATCTGATAAGGGATTTGGAAAGTTGCTGGTAATGATAAAGAATATGCTTCCAAAGGACAACGAATTGCCCGAGAGTACGTACGAAGCAAAGAAGGTTGTCTGCCCTCTAGGGTTAGAGGTGCAGAAGATACATGCATGCCCTAATGATTGCATCCTCTACCGCGGTGAGTACGAGGATTTGAACGCTTGCCCAGTATTCGGTGCATTGTGTTATAAGATCAGCCGCAATGACCCTGGTGATGTCGAGGGCGAGCGCCCCAGGAAGAAGATTCCTGCCAAGGTGATGTGGTATGCTCCTATAATACCACGGTTGAAACGCTTGTTCCAAAACAAAGAGCATGCCAAGGCGATGCGATGGCACAGAGAAGGCCATAAGAAAGACGGAAAGTTGAGAGTACCCGCTAACAGGCCGCTGTGGAGAAAAATCGAAAGAAATTATGCGAAGGAGTTTGCAGATGACGCAAGGAACGTATGGTTTGGTCTAAGCACATGTGGCATTAATCCTTTTGGGGAGAAGAGCAGCAACCATAGCACCTGGCCTATGACTCTATGTTTGTATAACCTTCCTCCTTGGTTGTGCATGAAGCGGAAGTTCATTATGATGCCAGTGCTCATCCAAGGCCCTAAGAAACCCGGCAATGACATTGATGTGTACCTAAGGCCATTAGTTGAAGAACTCTTACAACTGTGGAATGGAACAGGTGTACGTGCGTGGGATGAGCACATGGGGGAAGAATTTGACCTAAAGGCATTGTTGTTCGTGACCATCAATGATTGGCCCGCTCTCAGTAACCTTTCAGGATAGACAAACAAGGGATACTGCGCATGCACGCACTGTTTGGACAATACCAATAGTATATATTTGGCTAATTGTAAGAAGAATGTGTACCTGGGACATCGTCGATTTCTTCTGAGCAGGCATCCCATAAGAAAGAAAGGCAAGAATTTCAAAGGTGAGGCGAATCACCGGACGAAGCCTCGCCACCGTACTGGTGCTGATGTACATGATATGGTCAAGGATTTGAAGGTGGTCTTTGGAAAGGGTCCTGGTGGACAACCTGTTCCGAATGACGTTGACGGACGCGCACCCATGTGGAAGAAGAAATCTATATTTTGGGACCTGCCCTATTGGAAAGACCTAGAGGTCCGCTCCGCAATCAACATGATGCACGTGACGAAGAATCTTTGTGTGACCCTGCTTGGCTTCTTGGGCGTGTATGGGAAGACAAAAGATACACCTGAGGCACAGGAGGACCATCAACGTATGCATGGAAAAGATGGCATACATCAGGGTCATGCAAGCTATGCTCTTACCAAAGAAGAGAAGGAAATCTTCTTTGAATGCCTGCTCAGTATTAAGGTACCGTCTGGCTTCTCGTCGAATATAAAGGGAATAATAAACATGGCAGAGGAAAAGTTCCAGAACCTAAAGTCTCATGACTGCCATGTGATTATGACGCAACTGCTTCCGGTTGCATTGAGGGGGCTTCTACCGGAAAACGTTCGATTAGCCATTGTGAAGCTATGTGCATTGCAATCTCTCAGAAGGTAATCGATCCAGAAATCATACCAAGGTTAGAGAATGATTTGGTGCAATGTCTTGTCAGTTTCGAGTTGGTGTTCCCACCATCCTTCTTCAACATCATGACGCACGCCCTAGTTCACCTATGTGAAGAGATTAACGTTTTGGGTCTTGTATTTCTACACAATATGTTCCCCTTTGAGAGGTTCATGGGAGTCTTAAAGAAATATGTTCATAACCGTGCTAGGCCAGAAGGAAGCATCTCCAAGGGCCATGAAAATGAGGAGGTCATTGAGTTTTGTATTGACTTTATTCCTGACCTTAAGCCGATTGGTGTTCCTGAATCGGGGCATAAGGGCAGACTGGATGGAAAAGGCACGCTAGGAGGGGAACAAATAATATGTATGGACGGACATTCTCTCACTGAAGCACACTACACAGTTCTACAGAATTCCGCCTTGGTGGCTCCGTATATGGATGAACACAAGAATTTGCTACGCTCCAAACACCCGGAGCGGTCTGATCACTGGATTACACGTGAACAAACCAGGAGTTTCGCCAGCTGGTTGCAGACACGTACCATGCATGACGCCTCTATTGAAGATGACCTGTACTTGCTGTCCCAGTTACCATCTTCGAATATAATGACTTTCAAAGGGTACGAGATAAATGGTAATACATTTTACACGATCGCACCAACCAAAACAGTGGTGTCCGCTTTGATGCAGAAACCAAGACGGTAAAGGAAACATATTATGGTTATATACAGGACATATGGGAACTTGACTATCGACATGGTTTGAAGGTCCCTTTGTTTCGGTGCAAATGGGTCAATATGACATGAGGCGGGGTAACGGAAGACCCACAGTACGGAATGACAACAGTGGATCTCAACAATCTTGCGTATGCAGACGAACCATTCGTCCTAGCCAATGATGTGGCACAGGTTTTCTATGTGAAGGACATGTCTACCAAGCCGAGAAAAAGAAAAGATAAGGAAGCGAATGCATCGTATGATGAGCCAAAGCGGCACATAGTTCTTTCTGGGAAGAGAAACATCGTGGGAGTGGATGACAAGACAGACATGTCAGGAGATTATGAAAAGTTTGATGAAATTGCTCCATTCACAGTGAATATTGACTCGAGCGTCCAGTTAAATGATGAAGATTTTCCATGGCTACGGCGCAAAGGGACACGCGCGAAAAAAAGTTTCACACCCAAAGATCTGGGATGTGATCGGCTTCACTATCATCACTTTCTTCTGTGTTTCACACCCAGGAGGGAATCTCTGTAATAGTTAGGGTAGCTAGTTATGTGTTCTGGCATTTCAAACATGAAGAAATTTTATGTGCAAGCAAATTCTTTCATGCATTTACTGATTTTTTTAGCTAAATGACCCTGAAATTGAAAAGCATTTCAAATGAACTCAGAAAAGGTTGAAAGTTTGCATGTGCAAAAAAGTAGAGAGGGTTACCACAAAAACTGGATGCACTTCGTATACAAAATGGACAATCTCTTTCGAAGTATCAGGGTTTCGGACGAAAACTCATCCGTTACAAAGGCATTTCATTTTTTAAATAACCTAAGCATTACCAAATTGAATATAATGATAAAACACACTAATATTAAACATAAGAAAGAATCACTGAAAAATCTATTTTCAAAGTTAAGTTATTCACAAACTAGTGATTCACACAAATTTCAAATAATTCAAAATTTAAACTATTCAAATTTGTAAACTACCGGTACTAACAGAAAGTTTGTAATTTTTTGTACCTAAAGCAAAAATATTCACAAAGAAACTCTAAATACAGCAAAAAAACAACTCAAAAATAAATAAAACAAAAATAAAGCAAAAAATTAGAAAAAAAGCCCACCTACTGCGCCACAGCGGCCTGCATACGACTAGAAACCCAACCTGTTGTTGGGCCAGGATGCAGGCCCGCAAAGGCCTAGTAGGCCCACAGGGCAGCACAAAACATTTAGGCCCAATAGGCCTGCTTTGGAGAGGAGCTCGAGGGAGCTACCGCACTGTGGCTTATAAACCAGTGCGGACGCCCCTCGGCTAGCGAGGTGGGACTAAACATTTCGCACCGCACCTGCGCCAGCGCACCCCCTTTAGTACCGGGTGGTGGCTCAAACCGGTACTAAAGGGGGGGTCTTTAGTATCGGTTGGAGCCACCACCCGGTACTAAAGGGGTGCCGTTCCCGCCACTTGGCCTGGCCAAAACAGACCTTTAGTACCGGTTGGTGGCTCCAACCGGTACTAAAGGTTGTTCTATATAAGAAAACACTTCAAAAAATTTGTCAGTTTCTCATCTCTCCCTCTGCTTCTTTCTCCTCTGCCCCGTCGCCGCCGCCCCTCGTCGCCGACCCCGTCGCCGCGCCGCGCCCCGTCCTCCCGTCGTCCCCGCCCGGCCCGTCGCCGCCCCGTCCCCGTCGTCGCCGCCCCGTCCCCGTCGCCGTCTCCGTCTCCGTCCCCGTCCCCGTCGCCGCCCCCATCGTCGCGTCTCGCCGGTGAGCTCCTGCCCTGGCCGCCATGTACCACACACACACACACACACAATCTTTCTGTTTTTTAGTTATAGAATTATTAGAAATGTTAGTTATATAGAAATGTTTTTTAGTTATAGAAATATTAGAAATGTTAGTTATATAGAAATGTTAGTTATATAGAAATATTAGAAATGTTAGTTATATAGAAATGTTAGTTATATAGAAATGTTAGTTATATAGAAATGTTTTTTAGTTATAGAAATATTAGAAATGTTAGTTTTAGTTATAGAAATATTAGAAATGTTAGTTTTAGTTATAAAATTTAGAATTTGCATATATGAAATCACAATCCATCATTTAAAAAATGTTACTTTACTTTTGCGGCATATAGTATTTGTTGTCGACGATGCTCGGCCCGCATCCTCGCCGTCGACTCGTTCGCGACGACGTCCTGCTTCAGAGGACTCATGTCCGGGACTGGGCTCCACCGGGCTGGCACTGGAAGGTGCTACCTTCAGGGGCACGACGCTTGGTGAGGAACCTGGCCCCGGGTCCCGTCGTCGACCCTCATCTCCTTTGGTGGCGTTCGTGTGGGCCACTTTCGGTGCGGAGGGAGCCGGCCCCGCCGGAGGTGGTACGTCGCCGTGTCAGGGAGGAGGACGAGCATGTCCATCGCTACATGGCTGCTATGGACGTCAGGTTCTCCAATACCTGGCATGTTCTTTGGGGAGATCACCCGAGCTATAATCCAGTGATGGTTCCTTCACTTTGGTTGTCCACCGCCTAGATTACTCTCTAGTATTCGATCTTTATTAGCTAGCTAGCTAGCTAGTGATGTATTCGATATATAATATTCGAGATGATTTATTCGAGATTATATGTATTATTCGAGACGATGTATTCGAGATTATGTCTATTATTCGAGACGACGTATTCGAGATTATATTCAATGATGCTTATTATGTACTATGATTGATTCAGTTTTTCCTTATTAATTGATTGCATCCATGCATTGTAATTTGAATATAATTCTTTTGGATTAGTTAAACAAAACCTATGGTGGACAATACCGGCAGAGAGGGAGAAGAGGCCCTGTTCAATATCATACGCAATCCTCGCGGGCCAGATGATGATCAGAATGAAGAAGATTATGACGGCTCCGAATATCTAAACAACACCGCGGAGGGTGATATGATATTCGATCGCGACGACCGAATTGATAAAGTCATGAACTATGAACATGATGAAAAAAATGTTGATCTTGAAACAACAAAGACTGGCGAGGTATATATATTTATATAAGCAGGCATCTGGTGATCATCACATGTTTTAAATGACTTGAAGATATATTAACGAATCGATCTTTCTTCTTTCAGCCATCCGGATCGAGCAAATCTTCAGGCAATAGGAAACGAGGCCCGAACAAAAAGTTGAAGGAGGGCGTAAAGTACAATATCGAGGCCATCAAACCTAATGGCGAACCATTAGAGCCTAAGAAGATTGCGGACAAGTTCATTCGTCAGTGCGGAGTTCTTGTGAAGGACCAACTCCCGATCTCCCTTCAAGAATGGAGAGAGCCAGCAAAGCCACATCCAGGAGTTACTTTTGTCGACGATAGACAAAAACTTCTGCTTTGGGAAATGCTCATGGAACATTTCACCCTACCAGATCATTTCACAGATGCAGATGTGGAGAAAGTCAAGGACGCTGCTCTTAGGAAGATGGCGGTTGCATTCAATAACCACAAGAATCATGAATGGGCCAAGTACGTCGAGGGAGGAAGGAAGACTCCAGTATTCAAGGGAACACTAGAGAAGCAAAGTGCTCATTGGGACGATTTCGTGAAATTCAAGGATTCGGAATTATCTAAGGAGCGGTCGAGAATAAACAAGGCCAATGCCGCAAAAAAGGATAAGTTCCATAAGCTGGGGCCAGGTGGCTATGCGGTGGGAATGCCTAAGTGGGATAAGTCTGAGAAAGAGATGGTGGATGCAGGTGTCACTCCAGAAACATTGAGTTGGCCCCCTAGGTGCAGGACTTGGTTCTATGCGCATGGGGGGAGTTGGACCCGAATACAGGCAAAGTTTCGAAGAAGGCATGTCTGGACGGAGCCGAAGATAAGCTACTTGTTGCAATAGAAGAGGCTCGATCGGGGGTGTTCCAGCCCAACAGAGAGAACAACGAGCTTACGCGTGCCCTGGGAAATCCAGAACACCCGGGAAGAACACGAGGCATGGGCGCTATTCCGTGGTATGAGGGGTTTTCGAACTGGAACACTGACTACAGAACCCGTGCGAGAAAGAAGATTGCGGAGGAGAAGAAGAGGAAGATGGAGGAGGAGCAGAGGAAGCTAGACTATGAATGCCTTCAAGGCCTAGAATCAGCGCACGCGGACTTGGCAGTCAAATTCCAGCGGCAGCAAGAGCAGATCGACTCACTTAGCTAGCAAAGGGGGTCTCAGCAGCTGCAGTAGCTAGCGGATGATCCAGCATTGGATAGCACCGTCCCATCCATGCCGAGAAGCAGCATGGGTTCCGCCCCGGGCGACGCATTGCTGGATAGCTAACCAGTGGATGACATCATGGAGAACACTAACTGCGAGCTACACTTCAAAATGAAGAACATATCCATGAAGGTGGCAGACGCCCTTGCTTTTACAAATCCCCCCGAGGCAACCTTCCATTGCAACCCGATTCCAGCGGGCTATGCTCGTGTCTTGGTTGATGAGGTGGTGGACCAATATTCGGGGCTAGAGCTTGACATTCCTAGAGGTGACGATGAGCACACACTGGGAGAGGCCAACCATCGTATCATCCTATGGAGAAAGTATTGCATCATCTTTCGAAGGCCACCGACACCGTGTCATCTGACTCCTCGTCAAAGTCCGCCACCGAGTCAGCAGACTCCCGCTCCTCCAAGTCCACCAACGCGTCAGGCCACTTCTCCTCTAAGTCCGGCACAGCTTCAGGCCACTCCTCCTCCTCCAAGTCCGGCAAAGCGTCAGGCCCCTCCTCCTCCAAGTCCGGCACAGCTTCAGGCCACTCCTCCTCCAAGTCCGGCACAGCTTCAGGCCACTCCTCCTCCTCCAACTCAGCCATGTTATCCGTCTTCACTGCCTCAGCAATCACGGAAGAGAGCCGCCTCAGCTATGGTGCGTAGCGGTACAAGTCGAGGTAGTACTGGAGGTACAGGCGGAGGCAAGTGATTACAATATGGTCCAATCCTCGCGCCTCTTCCACAGAGGCCTTATGACAAGTCCGAGGAGGAAAACATAGCCATATAGAAGGCCGAGGTGGAATCCCATTTTGCACCGAAACCGCCACCGCCGCCAAGGGAGAAAGTGCCTGAGGAAAAGATTGACCACTTCATTCGTATGGCTAGAGCACCAGCTCCCAAGCCTGTTGACACAGACTATGAGTGCCACATCAAGAAGTTAAATCGAGCACGTCTACAGAAATAGGCGAGCTCGATCTCGAGCAAATCAGCTGGCAAAAGGAGCGGTAAAACCGTTCCCCAGCTGGGAGAACAGGCAGCGCAATCAATCCCCCCGCTTGTTGTGCCAACAACACATGAGAGTAGGCGCGCCCAATATTATTGTGGGCAAACCGTTAACGTTCTCGGGCTGGGCGATGTGGTAATAACTGAGGAGCATATTGAGCAGGCTGAAACGCTCATGATCACTGTTGGACAACCCCTCGATAACGAGCCCATGTCTCCGACTAGAGAGGAGGAAATAAAACGGAAATATGTCCGGGGCCAGCCTTTGGTCGACCCAGACGAGGTCAAGAAGCTCCCAACGAGAATGTATGAATTGCATCAATGGTACATGGACATTACCAAGATTTCCAATCGAGAGTCCCTCATGGTGAATGTCAAGAAGGATCATTACTACCATGAGAAAGTTGTGTCCGTTGAGTATTCAGAACTATTTCAGCTATACAATCAAGACGCACTCGACAAATCTATCGTCGGTTGCTATTGTCTGTAAGTGATTTCGTTCTATAATTTAAGTCTCAAGCTAGCTGTAGTGATCATTTTGATCAATCATTACCTGTAATTATCCTCACTATATTCTTTTCTGTGGTATTATGCAGGATGAAGATTTATGAAATGAAAAAAGGTGGACGCTATGGCATTGGGTTCGTTGACCCAAATAACATTAATGAATACACATGGAAATTAGATCCATATTACGAAAAAAGTGTAGAGGAAAGCATGCTAGAGTTCTTCAAGCGCCTCAAATACAATGAAGATATACTACTTCCTTACAACTTTGAGTGAGTCACAATGTCTTGTACTACAAATTCTGTTTTTGCCTACTAGCTAGCTACATGTTTTTTCTTACATATGCCCGCTTAATTAATACATGCAAACGTGTGTGCATGCAGATTTCACTGGATCTTGTTAATCATTAAAGTTGATGAAGGAACAGTTGAAGTACTAGACTCACTACTTAAGAAACCAACTGACTACACCATCGTGAAGGGGATAGTCAATAGGTAATTACAATCATTATTAACTATATCTCGACCTATTTAATTAGTTTGTCATTTCCTGATAACAACTATTTAATAACCCATTTATTCATTTTCTTTGTCGGCGGGCAGGGCTTGGGCAAAGTTCATCAGGGCCACTCCAGGCCCATGGAAACAAAATATGAAATGGTATCGACCCCAGGTAAGTAATTAAGTAGTACTAGCTAGCTGCCATCTCTTTAATTATCATGCTTGATTAATTATTATCTGATCAAATTCCATTCTCGTAAAGGCCCTGAAGCAGGCTCCGGGGAATAATCTGTGTGCATACTATGTTTGCGAGAACATTCGCATGATGGCGTCCGAAAGGAGCAGATCTCAAAGACAGGAGTGGGTACATTTGTCAGAACACTATTCACAATTTTTACACCATTAGCGATATCTAGTCACACAACTAATACACATGCATATTGATCTCCTTCTTAACAGTTCAAAGAGGTGCGGGAGAAGCTCCTACCAGAGGACCACATAGAAGCAATTCAAGAGGAAATAGCGGGATTTTTGCTCGACCAGGTCATAGATCCCAAAGGAGAATACTATTACCCGCTACCGCCCCCATGAACCACTTCCAATTGTTATCGTGCTCCGAAGGCACCAATTAGGCTAATGCCACTGGCTCCGAAGGCACCAATTAGGAGAAATTTTAGATAGTTAGCTAATTGTATATATATATACACATGTGTGTATATATGTGTGAATTAATTAATGGTGGTTGTGAGACATTCGATGATATATATATATATTATGATCGGTTCTACTAGAAATTCTATTTATATATATGCATAACGTGTACAATATGTAGTATCGTAAAATACCAGCAAATGAAAAAGAAATCATAAACCCAAACCCCCCCCCCCAACCTTTTAATACCGGTTGGTGTCACCAACCGGTACTAAAGGGCTCCCTGCCCCCGAAGCTGGCTCGTGCCACGTGATTGACCTTTAGCACCGGTTCGTGTTGAACCGGTACTAAAGGGGGGGGCCTTTAGTGCCCACACTTTAGTGCCGGTTACCAAACCGGCACTAAAGGGCCTTACAAACCGGTGTTATTGCCCGATCCTGCACTAGTGTAGAGCCAACGCCTCGCACACACACGCGCGTCCATGTACTAGAGAAACGCACATCGCTCGGCCCCCGACCTCCCACCGTAACCGGGAACTCTCCGAAATTTTCCTCCCCCTCGCTTCTACCACGGTTTTTTCCGTCATGGACGGCCCAAAGAATGTCATGTAGCTACGTCTCTGGCCCGCCCAGGATGAAATGCCCATTTTCTGTCATGATTTTTTGTCATAGAAGTAGGAGCCCACCACATCTATGATGATACCGGGTTTTGTCACAATTATCGTCATAGAAGTGTCATACGTATGACAGAAAAAAACTTCGTTCGGCCCAAAATGTCATGGATGTGTCTTTTTTTGTAGTGTCCATGCTATATTATCTACTGTTTTAGACATTATTGGGCTTTATTTTCCACTTCTATATTATTTTTTGGACTAACCTATTAACCGGAGGCCCAGCCCAGAATTGATGTTTTTTGCCTGTTTTAGGGTTTCGAAGAAAAGGATTATCAAACGGAGTCCAAACGGAATGAAACCTTCGGAAATGTGATTTTCTCATCAGATAAGATCCAGAAGACTTGGACCCTCCGTCAAGAAATCCACGAGGTGGTCACGAGGGTAGGGGACGCCCCCCTAGGGCGCGCCCCCTGCCTCGTGGGCCCCTCGAAGCTCCACCGACGTACTTCTTCCTCCTATATATATCCACGTACCCCCAAACGATCAAGGACGGAGCCAAAAACCTAATTCCACCGCCGCAACTTTTTGTATCCACGAGATCCCATCTTGGGGCCTGTTCCGGAGCTCCGCCGAAGGAGGCATCGATAACGGAGGGCTTCTACATCAGCATCCAAGCCCCTCCGATGAAGTGTGAGTAGTTTACTTCAGACCTACGGGTCCATAGCTAGTAGCTAGATGGCTTCTTCTCTCTTTTTGGATCTCAATACAATGTTCTCCCCCTCTCTAGTGGAGATCTATTCGATGTAATCTTCTTTTTGCGGTGTGTTTGTTGAGACTGATGAATTGTGGGTTTATGATCCAGTCTATCTATGAATAATATTTCAATCTTCTCTGAATTCTTTTATGTATGATTGGTTATCTTTGCAAGTCTCTTCGAATTATTAGTTTGGTTTGGCCTACTAGATTGGTTGTTCTTGCCATGGGAGAAGTGCTTAGCTTTGGGTTCAATCTTGCGGTGTCCTTTCCCAGTGACAGAAGGGGCGGCAAGGCACGTATTGTATTGTTTCCATCGAGGATAACAAGATGGGGTTTTTATCATTTTGCATGAAACTATCCTTCTACATCATGTCATCTTGCTTAAGGCGTTACTCTGTTTTTAACTTAATACTCTAGATGCTTGCTGGATAGCGGCCGATGAGTGGAGTAATAGTAGTAGATGCAGAATCGCTTTGGTCTACTTGTCTCAGACGTGATGCCTATATACATGATCATACCTAGATATTCTCATAACTATGCTCAATTATGTCAATTGCTCAACAGTAATTTGTTCACCCACCGTAGAATACTTATGCTCTTGAGAGAAGCCACTAGTGAAACCTATGGCCCCCGGGTCTCTTTCTCATCATATCAATCTCCATCACTTTATTATTGCTTTGCTTTTACTTTAATTACTTTGCATCTCTATACCAAAAATACCAAAAAAATATTATTTATCATCTCTATCAGATCTCACTTTCGTAAGTGACCATGAAGGGATTGACAACCCCTAAGCGCGTTGGTTGCGTTGAGCTATTGTTTTTGTGTAGGTACGAGTGACTCAAGCGTAGCCTCCTACTGGATTGATACCTTGGTTCTCAAAAACTGAGGGAAATACTTACGCTACTTTGCTGCATCATCCCTTCCTCTTGAGGGAAATCCAACGCAGTGCTCAAGAGGTAGCACTAAGCGAACAAGGTGTTTACCACCTTAAATATGTTACTTCTCAAACTATCTCGAGCACTTGGTCTTCATTGAACTATATGTGTAGGATTTGTGGCTGCAATATGAATATTCGCCTGTGCCTATACAGGTACGGTGAAGATTCATGTTGACTATTTACATTCTACTCAAAAAGATCAATGATGACCAATGTATATTTTTGATATTTTTACATGCTTAGACTTATAGCGTTTTTCCAGGACAAAGCGCTACTGATATTGGGATAAACAAAAGAGATAATTGCTTCCTTTAGCAGTACCGTTTTTTCTAAAACTCGCTATAGCTAAATTATTTATAGCGCATTTCCTTAAGAGTGCTACTACTAGTTCGACTTAACCACCCATGGGCTCAAAAATTTGCTAAGTCCTCCTTCCCCCCTGTTCCCCAACTCCTTTGTCGCCGCTGCCCGAGCCCGAGCCTACCCTCACCGCCGCCGCCCGAGGCCGCCCTCAACCTGACCGCCGCCGCCCGCCTCGACCTCACCGTCGTGGCCCTCGACCTCACCGCCGCTGCCCGAGCCCACCCCGGACCGCTGCCTCCCGATCCCGAGCCCGCCCTCGCCGCCCCTACCTCCGTCACCGAGCACCTCCCCGCGATCGTCTCTCCCCTCTCTGTAAGGCCCCCCACCCCTCCCCCACACCCTCTCTCTCTCTCTCTGCTTAGTTAGTAGATGTTTTTTAGTAGTAGTAGATGTTAATTTATGGTTCATAGATAATGATTTTTAGTAGTAGTTGATGTTAATTAGTAGTAGTGATGGTACTAGTTAACTAGGGCAGTATGGTTAATAGTAGATGTTTTTTACTATTGCATAATGTAGTTTTTTAACTATTTTTAGTAAGTGTTTAAAATAATTAGTAAGTAAATTAATAAACTAGTTGAACTAGTTTAGTTTTAGTTGAACTAGTTTAGTAAGTAAATTAATAAACTAGTTGAATTAATAGAACTAATGTATTTTTAGTAAGAAAATTAATATGACTAGTTGAACTACTTTATTTTTAGAAAGAACTAATTTTTTTCTATTTATAATAAGTTTATATTTAGTAAGAACTAGTTGAATTAATAGAACTAGTTGAACATGTCATATTTGTTGTTATTTTTTTAGTTTAAGCAATTATTCGGGATGTATTAGTGATAACTTATAGGGTTTTGGTTTTTGCAGAAATCAAGGAGCCCCTCCATCATCCCCACCGTCGTCCCCGTCACTAACCCCCTCTGACCTCGAGGTGAGACCAGCCAAATCTCCATGTCAATATGAGTCCTATAAGATATGATGTAGATAAAAACATGTGTATCTTGTGTTGGTCAAATAGGATATGTAGTTGCCCAACTGGCCGGTCATGTTCAGGTTACACATCCGAGTGGCCTATGTTTTGCCGGAGTGTTGATTAATTTCCGTTCCGGCAAATTTCAAGCGCTCGATATGTCCTTCTTTAGCAAAGGTCATACTGGATTTTTCCATGAATTCTGGCATGACTTGTGCTAGAATATGTAGGAAATATCGAGTGGCCAGGATTTTCTCGAAAAATAATTAAATGAAATTTTGGGTTGACATTAAGTCTGTTGAGGCTCCATCACCGAAGGTCGAAAAATCAGTGAGGGAGTGTATCCACTATATATGAGAGAGGACGAAGAATCCCGACTGTTGTCGTGGGGGTCGTTTCTCCTTCTTTTCCTTGTGCTAGACCTTTGTTATGCACTAGGGAAAGGAGGAGTAACGACCATCACCGACGTTCGCAAATGTCAGAGAGGAATCAGTGAGGGAGAGTCTCCACCATATAGACTCGGCAGACCGATAGTCAACCTGTGATGAATAATAATGATCTAATTTAATTTTTATAGTACATATATTTAATTGTACAAGTTTAATATTTGAATTATGAACATATGAAATGTCGTACTCGGACGATGAAAGTCTCCTGGGGAAGTGCGACTGGTGCCACGACGACCGGGGTTTCTGCGACAGGCCTCACCTGGACGAAGGTCGGCGCTTCAGCATTAAGCTCGAGGAGGCCTTCGATTGTGATACGGTAAGCTACGATGCAATGTGTTTTTTCGTAATTAAGCTCAACTTCTACTACTTCAACATGTAATTTTCGTCTTTTACAATTCGACTAGCTTATCCCATGCCATGCAAGACGCTATGTCTTGAAGAGGATGGGTTTTGAAGATCATGAGAGGAATGAAACAAAGAAAATTAACCTAAGGACCCATCATGGTATGGATTTTGAGGTAAATCTATACAATTCTGAGAGCGTATCCCATTTTGGTTGCCCGGGTTGGGAAGCACTTTGCAAGATGTATGATTTTCAAGAGGGTATATTTGTCACAATGGATCTTGGTGATCCTGACATCGACCAAGACAATTTGGACATTTGGGTCCTTATTGATACGCTTCCAATTCTACCGCTATGTGAGTTTCTCAAACATAGTTATTAACTAATTTATATTGTTCATTTCAAAATAGTTGACAGCTTATTTCCATTGACAGCTTATTTTCATTATTCAAACAATGTGCGGAACATGGTAGACAGAACCTACTACACTGATGGTTCTTAGTTAACTTATCAGGAGAAAAATCATCTGGTCGCATTTTGTACTGATCTTGAGAATTGCAATATCTATAATAAAACTCCTCCACATTATGGTCAATACGTGCCACTAGGGCACGTGTTGAACTACGGTAACATCCATGGAGATGCCATGGTAAGATTTTTTACTATTACGACATCCATGCATCTTTTGCATAAATTCTTTTAAAACTTAACTAAATTGCAAACTATGAAGTTATTACTATGTTTTTCAACGGGAAATCCCGGATGATTGTGTGCCTCATCTGATGTATCAGAAAGGTCGCCTTAATGTTTTGAACATGCAGCCAGGTCGTCCTACGAATATCATCGGTCCATATCGGATTTCTAAAACAGGTGGAGACATGAAAATCACATAATGGAAAAAATGTATGGACAGTCGAAAGGAGGTACTTGGAAGCAACATTGTGCGAAAAGAAAGAATTGGAGACAGGATAATCTCCATTCTCCATAATGGAGACTCAGGGGCTATCTTGTTTTATGCTATTTTACCTAGGAGAATATAGTAGGTCCTAAGAGAATGTAGTAGGTCCTATGAGGTACAATATTTATTATGTGGTACAATGTGTTAGAGTTGATGATGAGGAGTAGTTGTGATTATGACTAGTGACCAACTTGCTATGTGATGTCTCATTGATGAAAACGATGATCATGAGGAGGTGTTATATGACAATGATGTATTATGATGATAAGTTGTTAATGATGTGATGATGATGATGATGATGATGATGATGATGATGATGATGATGATGACGATGATATTTATTATATCATTGGGTGAAAGAACCGCGGATTAGTTTCAAGTGGATGCCCATCCACTTGAAACTAGTCCACGGTTCTTTTCACCCAGTGATGTAATAACTCATTATGATGTAAAAACAATCTCTAAATTGCTGCTGTATGAGAAGTTGTATAAAGGTGTATGAATAAAACATGAAATAAAAAAGAAATAAAATATGAAATAATAGTAGTAACGCGTGCTGGGAGAAGCGCTACTAGTAATTACCAGTAGCGCTCTTTGGAGAAAACGCTACTACTAAGTCGATATAGCAGTAGCGTGGGTTAACCCACGCTACTGCTAACCTTTAGCTGTAGCGTCGTACCAGTAGCACTCCTGCCCGTGCTACTGATAGTCCTAAAACCCGCGATGCTGCTAGGCTTTTCCCTAGTAGTGCCTCTACTAATTGAAATAGTTAAACTTGCTAATTAAACAGGCCCAATGACTGGTGGCCCCCCTGTCCAGTAGGACCAAGTCAGAATGCTGACTAGGCCTGACTCAGCCCATGACAGATGGGTCCCATTGGGCCCCTTTGACCAGTCAACAGCCGACTGGGCAGTTGACTGGCCCCACTGTCACCCACTAAAGCACATTTCTGTGTGCCCTTTTGGGTGCACATAGCAATTTAGATTAATAATATTTGGAAATAAATTAAAATCCAGGAATTTGGAAAATCATTTAAAACTTTGAAAATTAATATAAAATAATCCGTAACTCGGATGAAAATATATTGTACATGAAAGTTGCTCAGAACGACGAGACGAATTCGAATATGTAGCCCGTTCATCCGCTACACATCCCTAGCATAGCGAACACGCAACTTTCCCCCTCCGGTTCATCTATCCAAAAATGCGAAACACTGGGGATACTTTCGCGGATGTTTACCCCCTTCGCCGGTATCACCTCCTACAGCGTTAGGGCACACCTAGCACCGTGTATTGCCATGTTATGCTTTATGATGCTTTGATTGCTCTATTATTTATTGTGTTCCCCTCCATTACTTCTTTTCGGTAGACCCCGAGACCGCTGCCGATACCCCTGTGATCGACTACATCGACGACGACCCCTCCTTCTTGCCAGAGCAACCAGGCAAGCCCCCCCCCCCTGATCACCAGATATCGCATGTTCTTCTCTCTACTGCTTGCATTAGAGTAGTGTAGCATGTTACTACTTTCCGTTAATCATATTTTGATGCATAACCTATCCTTGCTACTATTGTTGTTACCTTTCCCTGCAATCCTAAATGCTTAGTACAGGATGCTAATATTCCATCAGTGGCCCTAAATTCTTGTCCGTCTGCCATGCTATACTATCGGGTCGTCATCACTTGGGAGGTGATCACGGGTATATACTTATATACATAATATGTGATACATGTGGTGACTAAAGTCGGGTCGGCTCATAGAGTACCCGCAAGTGATTCCGATGTGGGGGCTGAAGGGGCAGGTGGCTCCATCCAGGTAGTGGTGGGCCTGGGTTCCCGACGGCCCCCGATTGTTACTTTGTGGCGGAGCGACAGGGCAGGTTGAGACCACCTAGGAGAGAGGTGGGCCTGGCCCTGGTCGACGTCCGCGGTTACTTCAAAATAACACGTTTAATGAGATCTTGGTATTTGATCTGAGTCTGGCCACTGGCCTATACGCACTAACCAACTACGCCGGAACAGTTATGGGCACTTGACGTCGTGGTATCAGCCGAAGCCTTCTTGACGTCAGCGACTGAGCGGCGCGCGCCGGATTGGACTGGAACGCCTGCTCTTGTATTAGGGAGGCTAGGCCTGCTTTCGGCCGCCCTCGCAACGTGCAGGTGTGCAATGGGCGATGGGCCCAGACCCCTGCGCCATAGGATTTAGACCGGCGTGCTGACCTCTCTATTGTGCCTAGGTAGAGCTGCGACGTGTTGATTTTCCGAGGCCGGACATGACCCAGAAAAGGGTGTCCGGTCAAAGGGGATCGAGCGTGTTGAGAAATGTGGTGCACCCCTGCAGGGAAGTTTATCTATTCGAATAGTCGTGTCCCTCGGTAAAAGGATGACCCGGAGTTGTACCTTGACCTTATGACAACTAGAACCGGATACTTAATAAAATACACCCTTTCAAGTGTCAGATACAACCCGGTGATCGCTCTCTAACAGGGCGACGAGGAGAGGATCGTCAGGTAGGATTATGCTATGCGATGATACTTGGTTAACTTACCATCTACTCTCTTCTACTGCTTCAAGATGGAGGCTGCCAGAAGCATAGTCTTTGATAGGACTAGCTATCCCTCTCTTATTCTGGCATTCTGCAGTTCAGTCCACAGATACTACCCATTTAATTGATACTAATGCATATGTAGTGTAGATCCTTGCTTGCGAGTACTTTGGATGAGTACTCACAGCTGCTTTGCTCCCTCTTTTCCCCCTTTTCCATTTTTCTCGAATGTTTTAACCAGATGATGGAGTCCAGGAGCCAGAGGATCCCAAGTATTCTACGTGGAGTTCGACTTCGAGGAGTAGTTAGGAGGGTCCCAGGCAGGAGGCCTTGCCTTTTCGATCGTTGCGACTTTTGTGCTAACCTTCTTAAGGCAAACTTGTTTAACTTATGTCTATACTCAGATATTATTGCATCCGCTGACTCTTGTGTCTTCGAGCATTTGTATTCGAGTTTTCGAGGCCCCTGGCTTGTAATATAAAGCTTCTATTATTTTATTTGTCTCTAGAGTTGTTTTGTGATATCTTCCCTTGAGTCCTTGATATTGATCGTACACATTTGTGTGTATGATTAGTGTACGGTCAAATCGAGGGCGTCACATTCTTCTCTGGAACTTTGGTTTGGTTTGGCCAACTAGATTGATTTTTCTTCTAATGGGAACAGGTGCTTTGTGATGGGTTCGATCTTGCAGTGCTTATTCTCAGTGACAAAAGGGGACAAAAAGGAGTTTCTTCACATTCTTAATCACCGGCGGGCACAAATGCAGAGACAGTGATGAAAACTTAATGAAATTTAAATTTTCCCTCCAGTCACAACATCATTGATCCCTTGTATTTAAATACTCCTAAACTGATGGCCTTTTGTCGAGGCATTCGATGGGGAAGACTCACGTACTATTTTGTGGGGGGCTCAGATGCAAATTTTTGCTTTTCTGTTTCTTACTAAAATAGAAAAGAAAACAACACATAATAGTATTTGTTGTTTTAAGTCATCAAATACTTTTCATTTCATTGTGATCTGCAATTCATTTTTTCATCAAGTCGTACAATTTTTTGGTTAGGATACAAGGGTAATGCATTAGTTGGTTGCTTCAAGAGTTAATAACGGACACGGTGGCGTATCAGTTGCATTCTCAATAACGAACATCGTATTTTTATTCCGGTAATGTTACCCAGCGAACATGAGCGGGGAGGAGGGTGGCGCGAATGCTATTTGATGGCAGGTTTAGTTGTGAGGAAAGATCAAACAACGTCAGTTTTAAAATGAAAAATGCCCTCTCTGACTGTCACGTCGTTCTGAACAAAATGCCATCCCCTCATAACTAAAACTGCCACCTAAAATGTTGCAAATGCCACCCTTCCTGGTGAACGTCGGCCAGATAAGAGGGGTCCTTTTATTTTTGTTTCGTGGTAATGCATGACATTCAACTATATGTTATAATGTGACAATGGCTTAGGAGACATCAGATCTGCCTTCTTGGCTCAGGGGGAGTCATGGGCAATGCACACCTCCTCCCTTTGATGGCGGTGGTGGATTGACACAAACATAGGGGGGATCACGACGGAGAGCAAGGCGGTTGGCGGTGGACTCCTATTTGGGGGTCCATGAAGTACGGTGTGAAGGAGAGAGGGTGCCATGAGGAAGGTGATGTGGATGCCATCCAGTTTTAACCAGAAGGCTCCAGGAAGAGGGAAGGGTGCGTTGGGGGTCCGTTTTTTGTATTGGGATTGCGTGTTGGAGTTAACATGGCGGATAGTCCGGACAATCACATTTCTTTCCAACATATGGCCTGGATCTGGGGGAGTCCAGAGTGTCCACACTGTTGAATTTTAGGGAGCCACACCCATGGGTACGAGGGAGAAATGAGCTTCAATCTTGAAGACGGTCGTAATCATTTATTTGATTCATTTGTATGCATTATAGCCTGTAGCAACCCACGAACGTTCTACTAGTTAATTATATTTTTCATCTTCAGGTTTTTAGTCGGCTTTTCACCTACAAAAACAAGTTGTTGTTTTTTAGAAGCTAGAAATTTTATAACCTACTCCCTCCATCCCAAAATAAATACCTACTAAAAAGCCTACAAAAACCTGAAAAATATATTTTCAAAAATTGTTTAGTATATGTTTTCTAAAAGTTCAGTGTATATTAAAAAAAGTTCATCGCATGTTAAAAAAAATTTTGGTGTGTATTAAAAAATGTTCAATGTATATACCAATAATGTTCAGTGTGTGTTCTGAAAAATGTTCGCCATATGCCAACAAAAGTTTAGTGTGCATTTTAAGGAAGTTCACCATATGCTAGAAAAATTAAGTGTGCACTTAAAAAATGTTCACCGTATACTGCAAACCTATAAAAAAGAATAAAGCACAAAAGACATGGATATGGAAAAAATGTAACAAAAGTATCTTTTTAAATGGGCCGGCCCATCTAGAGGTTCCATCAACGAAGCTGCCCCCCCCCCCCCCCCCCCCCCCCCCCCCCTTGATATGGCACACGGGCATCATATAAGATTGCCCGGAAAATAGGTGGACGGAAACTGAACGGGTGCTACCACCCTGGGGGAGCAACTAGTTGACGAGCGCTCCTTCAGGAGCCTCGCAACGATCACCTACGGGTAGACGTGTCGCGCTCTAGACGCTCTCTCCGCATTTTTTATTTTTTTTCGCACGCTCCTTCAAGAGGCAAGGTTATGCTTTCGCGAGAGGCACAACCGTTTCTCTCGAAAACGGAGAAAAAACATGTTTTTTTCTTCCACGAGAGGCACGGTTTTGCTTCCGCGAGAGGCACGGCCGTGCCTTCTCGGAAACGAAAAAAATGTGTTTTCGACTTTTTTTACTTCCGCGAGAGGCACAGTTTTGCTTTCACGAGAGACACGGCCGTGCCTTTTTCGGAAAGGGAAAAAACCATGCTCCCGGTTCGGTTTTTTTTGTCTGATTTAGCTCGTCCTTTTTTTGGTGAAAAAAATTGTCAAAACCTATCAACATGGGATCAAGTTTTGAAGAACTCGGTGCGAGGAATCCAATAATGAAAACGGTTCAAGATTTAGACACACGGTTTAAGACATCAAACATTTTGAAAAAACAGATCTACGAAAAAATAGAAAACTACTAGTTGCGACAAGTGCCGCACATGCAGCACGCCACTTGTCCCGACCTGAGGAGGTGGGAATGATCTTCGCAAGGAGTATTCTTTAATTAGTGATTTCGGTGTATACGAGTCACGTTATTTGGGCCCTGAGTCTGTTAGGGTGTGTTTGGTTGGAGTCGGTTGATAAGAATTCATCCCGATTCCTATCCCGCGCCTTTAGCGCTAGTTAATATGTATTTCTTTTTTCCCTTTCTTTCTCAACCACACACAGTCGTATGTGAAATGGGCCAGCAACACTGTTTGTTTTGTCGGAAGAGATCCAACCAATATTGTGAAGCTTCTAGAACCTTTCGGATGGTTTTTGCAAGCATCTACAAGCTTCTAAAGAGTTCTTATTTTTTTTATGTTTTCTCGACAGTTTTTATTCTGTTTTTCTTTTTTCCCTTTTGATTTATCTTTTTTAATTTGTTTTTTCCTTTTAATTTCCGTTTTCCATTTTTTTAATGAGTGAACTTTTTAAAATTCAAAAGGTTTTTTTAAATTCGTAAACTTTTTATGAACTTTTTATCAAATTTGTTAAAAAAATCATTTCCTTGTGAACGTTGTTCATTTAAATTGTGATTTTCTCGAATTTTGTGCACTTTTTTCCATCAAAGACGTGAACTTTTTTCAAATCCGAGAACATATTTTCCCATCAAAATCATGAACTTTTTGAAATCCGAGTACACATGAACTTTTTCAAATTCATGATCGTTTTTCCAAATGCATGCTTTTTAAAAAAATCATGAACTTTCTTTGAATTTCTGACCTTTTTTTAGTTCCTAGTCTTTTTTCAAATCCAGGGACGTTTTTAGAATCCGATGAACTTTTTCAAATCCACAAACCTCGTGAACATCTTTTCAGTTTATGAACTTTTTAATTCTCCTGATTTTTTTCAGTTTTTTGCTAACTTTCTAATAAACTTTATTAAAATTTGTGAACCTTTTTTATTGCAACTCTTTTATTTCCTGTTTTAAAAAACTTCACAAACTTTTGTTTGAAAACAGATCAACTTTTTTTCAGATTCGTGAACATTTTTTCAAAATTCATGAACTTTTTAAAATCCATAAACTTGTTTTATAATCCGCAAAATAAATAAAATTCGACAACTTTGTTTTATCAACATCGATGAATTATTATTTTTTTCAAGTCCGCGAACTTTTTGTCAAAATTACTGTGAACATTTTCATATTCTAGACCGTTTTTTATCTTGAAATTTTTCGATTCTTTGCTGATTTTTGTATTTATGTTAACTTTTTCGGTTTTTTGCGATTTTTTATTTCTTTTATTTTCGTATTTGCCGATCTATCTTTTTTTACATTTTTTTTGCACTATTTTTTACTAGAGTCAAACGGGAAACTGTTGAGTGGTCAAGGGTCAACTCTTGACCTGAGCGGTCAACGGTTGACAGGTCAGCCATTGACCGGGCGAAGCCAGCGAACCAAGGAAGACCAGCAACCATTTAGTATGAGGAGTGTGTTGGGCATTTTTTTTTCTTCAAAATAACCAGAAATATAAAAGTTGAGATCAAGTGCACAGCAGCTAGGCGAAATAATCAACGTGAGAGCTAAAACTGGGTTAGCCCAAACCGAGCGTGCGTAAGCGACGGAGCGCCCTGGCGCGGAACGCGATCACTGTGTGGCGATTCAGCAAACGCAGTCACACTCCGACGGAAAGAGGATGAAAGAATTCCTTATTTAATACTATTTTAAATTTCGTTTCCTTATTTGACACTGAAAACCTTTTTGTTCCCTATATAACATCGAGTCTAAATTTTATGCCCTTTATGACACTTTCGTCTGTTTTTTCATCTACTGCTGTTAAGTGGCACATTAAAAGACATTTTTACCCTTGGTGTAATATGAGTAGGCCATCTGACGTAAGTCGCCCGCTCCCTGATACATGCATCCATCCCCGCCTACTACTAAGCACGACCACGCCAAACACTTGATAGCATTGGCTCAACAGCCACACACCCGCGTACGCACGGCCGCAATTACACAACTCATGTGTGCAAAAACGTACTGTGCTATGTACGTACTAACCAGTTGATTCTCTCAGTTCCATCTTAATCCATCCATCCGGCCGGCCAGTTTGGCTGCGCAAGTCTCCTCGCGGTCGCGCTCCTTACTCTCGTATCCACGTCGCTAGTGCGGCGACCCAAGCCTGCGTTACGCGCATCCTGGACAGGGAGCTTGTACACAAGAGCTAGCATAAGCACTTGATCAAAAAAAATGGAACTTGGGTACGCACCGAGCAACCAAACCGGCCACATAAACACATGCAGTTAAAGATCTGCATGCAGCTGCTCAGCTACGTACCCGCATACAACAAACCAAGTCGGCTCGACAAGTATTCTTTCATCAGTAGCAATTATTAATTTTTTGATCACATACCACATCAAGGACAAAAAAGTCTTTTCATGTGTCATTTAACGTCGTTAATGTTTAAAATTGATGAAAATGTTATAAAAGGCATAAAATTTAGACTCGGTGTCATGTAGGGAAGAAATTGTTTTACGATGTCAAATAAGGCAAAAATATTTAACACAGTGTTAAATAAGGAATTCTCTCAAAGAGGATCGAGCCACACAAGCACAAACCTTTCGTTACCCAAAGCATTGTACTATTAGAGCATTTAGGCTGGTCATAGTAGATAGTAACTTATACTAATGTCATGCATATGACATTAGTCTAAGTTACTATCTTCATATTGCAAAGTAACATAGTAGTGGTGTCATAGATTGCTTCATTTATTAGCTCATAGACTCATTTTGTCTCGGGAAATGTTATGTTACAGTAATATATTATGTTACCATAAGCATCTCTTTCCTTATTAAATACTTGTCACATAAGCAAAATTGTCTTGAGATGTGTTAAGTTACTAACTAAGTTACCCCCACTATGACTAGCCTTACAGCCGGATTTGACAAATCCGAACCCTTAAATGCCCGCGGACGCGTCCGTGGATAATGTCCGGACGCGTTTCAAAAAATGCATTCCACATACAAATACCTCAAATTAGAATCTCAGCTCCATATTATTACATGCAACGTGAAACGTAATCTAAACGGAGCTCGCCCAGTGCCGCTCCCCGCTCGCCCGGCTCCACTCTGGTCATGTCCGGCAGCCGGCTGCGCTCCTCAGAATGTTGGTCCGATCGCCAGCAAAGTAGGGTAGGGCATGGGACACGAGCCGGCTTACAGGACTCAAGGCGCCGCCTTCTTCCATGCCCTACTCTTTCTCGTCGGAGCCCGGAACCCGTTGGGTGCTGATGGACATCAGATAAATGACAGATCCTTCCGGGGACGAGCCGCCGAGGTCCACCATGATGCAGTTTGCGACGCCCGGACTGATGCGCCATACGGGGCTTCGGAGAATGCGACTCCGCCTCGCCAAGGTCCGCCGCCTCCCGCGCCCGGTGCCTTGCGCAGCGGGCATGCCGTGCCATGGCCTCGTGGGACGATGGTGCGTCCCATATATCAGCGCACCACCAGAGGGGTTGCGCGTCCGCCAGCGCGACCGGACGCCAGAAGGACTGCACGTCCTCCCGCGAGGCAGCTACGGCCGGCTTAGCGCCGGATCCATGCGCCGTGCACGGGCCTCCTCCCGAGCACGGCAAAGCGCAAGCCGGACGGCCATCTCCTCCTCGGAGCCGTGTGGGATGAGCTCGGGGTCGACGGATCTGCAGATGAAGAACTCAAATCCGCTGCCCGCCATGCCGGAGACGACCAGAAAGGTGACGGAGGGGAGGGGAGTGAAGTGGCTAGGGTTTGGTATAACGAGCAGATGGGGAGGATTTATGTGGGGTTGGGTATACCAGCGTGGGTCGGGTCCGACGTAGCGGCCGTGCTCGGACACCCCCATATACGCCTCATATTTAGGGTGGATATGGGGGTGCCGGTCACCCCAGGCGCTTGAGGGATGTTTGAGGGGTCCGTCTGAATCAAAATATCATGACCGGACTGTGACCGGGCGGCCCGTCCAGACGTTTGAGGGTTTGAGGTGCCCGGCAATAGGTGTTCCTAATTGTTACGAGTATGAGTAAAGTTACACGTGTTTCTTAAAAAGAAAACCAACACTGGAGGGGGCAGGCTGAGGGCGGCGATGGTGCCAATGTGCAAGGCACACGAAATCTAGGCCGTGGGGGTGCAACCAGCACTTGTAGGGTGTGTTAGAATAAATTCGAAATACGCGGTTGATCTATCAAGAAACAAGTAATCACAGTATAATAACAACATTGAAATTTATTAACGAGATTTGACGAACTTGCCTACTCGCCTACTCTCGGGGCAATGCCTACGGGCACTCCCTCCCGAGGTACCGCAACACCGGTCATCCAGGCGCCGGCTCCCCCTTACGCGCTTGTCACTATCTAGCCATCATTGGTTATAATGTGGGGTGCCTCCTCATATAAAAGAGGTCAAGGGTATAATATGTCCGACTCCAACACTATAAGTATTCTATCCACACTACAACATTAAGTTCAAACGTAATCCAACTCGTACACAATATTCGACAGGGTGGAAGACGGCGAAGCGGCATTGCTGATGACGAAGCTGCCCCACTTAAATTTTGCCCATCCTCTACCACTGTCTATTATGATCAGGTTCCTCATGGTAGATAATCGAATTAGACATGCATGAAATTGCATCTTGATCATACGTGTCGGGTGCCACAATGTTGACAAATCAATCATGATGTGTTCTTGGAAGCATTTGAGATTCGATATTGAGCGACGTGCCATAATCTATATTTATGTCTATATCTATATCTATATCTATACCAATATAAAAAACCCAAAGAGACAGATTCAACTGATCTCGGCCAGCAAACTAAGTTAATCCAATGACCTAGGCTGCTACAATGGTGAGTGTTCAGCGTGTTTAATATGCAATTAATATCATACCAAATATTGCACTAATTATAAAATTAACACACAAATAATAGCATACTTAATATTCACATGCAACTAATATACTGTCTAAATATTAAAACGACTAAAACGCCACGATTCGAAATCAAGAGAGAGAAATAAAATTGAGCAGCGATATTTCGACAGGAATGGCAAAGAGTAGCCATCGGCAAGAACTAAGAATATGTTCCTTGGCCAAGACTTTATGCTTTCTTTTTGCAATAATCCCACTCGGTAAAGATGCACTATTCCTTGCAGGGAACAGTTCGTATATATCATGATCGGAGACGAATTCCAAAGTGGATGACGTGACGGATTTTGGTGGAGCATCTGGAAGAAAAGACACGAGCGAACACGGGAAGATCGAGAGCTCCAGCTAGCTACCATATGGAGGTGAGCATGGATAGTTCGGTTCGAGCTCGAACCGTGCATCATCCACTTCGTTGAATTTATCTACACGCACCTCTAGTAAAGTTGCCCTATGTGTGAGCGTCATGTTGGATATGGACCACGCTCCGTAATAATATGAGGGCTGCCAAGGTGCTGGGCAAACACAGAGTCACCATAATGCGACCCTCATATCATTTTCTTATTGCATCAACTCAATAATCACACATTCAATTTGAGATAACATTGCATTACAAAGTTGTTACATAGGGGTATAAAAGTTGAGTAGTGACATTTTCATGAGTAGGGTGTTTCGGTGCCCAGACTCATCTGTACCTGATTAGAAAAAAATTCATACATAATTCAACAAAAATTCAAAAAAAAATTGTGCGGTAGACAATTTGATGCATGAGGCTCGCTCAAAATTTTAAGTCATTTGGACCTCTGAGCAGCTCTCAGTAAAAAAGACAAACCGGGCTGAAACAGTACGTGAACAGTAAATATTTTTTCAGACCCCCAATTTATCTTTTTTCTGAGAGCTCCTCATATGTACAAATGATTTGAAAATTGAAGCGGACCTCACGCATCAAATTTTCTACCGCACAAAAAAATTGGAATTATTTAATTTTTCTAGTAATTATTTTGATTTTTTTGGTCAGCGCGGGTGCAGATGAGCTCGGGTGCAAAGATGGATTTTCACATTTTTCATATAATAAGATGATGGCTTTTTACGTCTTGGAAGAAGCACTAGTTGCTCCCACCACGACGATGATGAATGCAGTACACGCGGCACATGCATATGTGATGAGTCCATTTGTCCTCTATGCCTAACGGTGTGATGGTCCGACGGCCTCTTCTTGGTCTCATTCCTACCCCGTGAGGTGGAGGTTGGACACGCTTTTTCAAGGGTGACAACCCCCAATATTGCACGATTCGTCTCCTCAAATCAAACCATCTTGGCATTGAATTGGTGCCATCTGACGCGCATTGGATCCAATGCGAAATCCGCATGTGCTTCCTTGTATTGGAGCCATACGACGATGTTCATTTCGAGCGATAGCCTCTGCCCAGCAACGGTCTACGCAAATTTTTCACCTGGGTGGGTGACCGAGACACGTAGACGGTGTAGCGCTCATCCCGTTCCTCCTTAACATTGAGGCGATTGCGAGCACGTGGTTTTGGATATGAGGAATTGTGTGGGCGAGACCTCTCCTACCCATACAGGGTCTGCTCGTAGCCATGCTTGACATACCGAACAATGGTGTGCGTTTGGGGATTAGAATCCGGCAACTCATTGTGGAGGGCGGGATCCTCTTTTAAGGCCTCCTCCGTGTCACGTCAATCCACTCCTCCTCCTCAATGATTTCAGCGGTTTCCATCGTTGCTTCCTCCTCATCGACAAGTTGTTTCTTTTCCTGCGAGAGACGAACCCAGTCCTGCCGAGTGGCAATCGGGATGGTGAAAATGGAGAGAAAGAGGAGCTTTGTGAGGCAAGGATGGTGGGGTGAAGAGAAAGAATGACAACTTTTTTATGTTGGGGGATGATGGTAAAACATGGCGGGAAGTGACACGAGCCAGTTGGGCACGTGGGGTTCGCCATTAGTTGGCTCGCTTCCCGGTGCCATGGAGGAGGTGGGATGTCTACGGCATTGGCGGTGAGAGGAGGTGGGCCTCACAGAAGGATGAGCAGGAGGTAAAACTTCTCTCCCACATGAGTTGTTGGCGGATGGCGCACCCTCCAAACTAATCTCACGTATGGCCTCCAAATATGAAGGCTCACGGGCTTGATATGGAACGCCTTGCATAAATTATGCCGATCCAGAGGTATACAACGACTCTATTGAAGTGTAATTTTGGATCAAAATAATCATATTGACGATTCTTATAACAATTGAACCATTTCGTCTACTCTGATAGGATTGCTCTAACATCATACTTATGTATTGTACTTTTTTTGAAGTGGTAGTAGTATATCATACCCTTAAACGATCTTAGCAGAACCGCAATGCCACGGTCGGGGTCCCAGCCGCGTGCAATGGAAATCAAAAGCGGGACATGCCAAGAAAATTAGTGGCAAACCAATATGTGCAAAAGAATTGAATAACTATTTAATCCGCATTGCATAAACATAGATATAGTTAGAGATAATTAACCATTAATTAACAATTTGATCAACGTATATGCAAATAGGGGGACACATGATCAGCAAAAGTATGATATGTGGTAGCAGGGGATACGTACATCCGGTTTGAATGACGGTCCAACAATAGGCTATGTATGTAGGCATATATCCTTATTTGTATCAGTTATGACTTGTTATAATTTTTTGTCATACTTTAATGTTGAAGATTGATATACTTTTGAACTCTAATAAATACTGTCTGCGTCCGGGTTTGTTAGTCTCACCATATTTTGGGTCAAAATTTGACCACATATTTGGCCACAAAAATGTTAATACATGTCATAAAAAGTTATATTGTTTGACTCGTTCAAAGTGTTCAGTGATATTACTTTTGCTATGTATAATTTATATTTTATTAGCTTAAGTCATGGTCAAAATATAGTTTAAAATGAGGGTACAAGTAAAACCGGATGGATTTTAGTATATGGCTGTGTGAATATGACCAGCAAATGTGCAACAGCTAGCTAACAAAGGCTGTCACACTTCAGGCCCACACAAACCATACACACACGTACGATTACAATTTACTACGGTACACACGCAATGCATGCATGCATGCCTTGATGCGTTCCGCCCTGATTTCACGCCTTAAGCAAATGCAAAAGCACTTAGGGGGAGTATAGCACACACATAGTAGTCGGATAAAAGATCAAAGGCGACGTTGATGACGGAGTGGAGTAGGTCAGTTAACTTGGGACGTCGACGACCTTGAAGCTGTCGCGGTTCTTGAGGACAACGTCGTACATGTGGGTGGAGCGGAACTTGGTGAAGTCCCGCGGGAGCGAGATGAGGTCGATGCCGCCGTCGCGGCGGTGGAGCTGCACGATGTCGCGGTTCTCGTAGTAGCGCTCCCAGCCGTGCGCGCCGAGGCGCCGCTCCAGCAGCTCCAGCGTGGTCATCCTCTCGCCGGTGGGCACGTAGAGCAGCGCCTTCCGGCCCGCCGCCGGCTGCTCCGGCTGCAGCTGCATCACGCCGTTCTTGAACACCCACACGCCGGAGCCCGAGCCCGAACCAGACATCCCGGCCCTTCTCTAGCTGGCTGAGATGTGCGCACGCTATCGATCAGCAGGGGTGGTGCATATATATAGGCCAGCGTTGCGCGCGCGGTAGACAAGTGCACCATCTAGATTCTAGGGTCGAGATTCTCGATGATTTGCCTATTCGGGTGCTCCTCTTTGGGAATAGTTGCGGCTGGTTTTAGCCTCTCCCGTCTTTTCAGTCGGAAAAGAATGTTCGTCGGGCGAAAGTGGAGGCCGACGTTACGTGAGTATCTCCCGACGCAGCAGAGTGTTGTCTCGTGCACTGCCGTTCCGGAGCCGGTGCTCTGTACTTGCGCACATGCGTTGGAGTTGGACGACATGCTCGCAATCGCAAGTCGCAAGTGCATGTATCTGCCGCCTCTTTGCCTCGTCGCTCTCTCTGTCATCTTGTCACTTGTCCATCTTGCCGCCGCCGCCGTCGCCGCTGTTTTGCTCTCCTGCAAGCTAGTCGTTGCCGACACTCTCGGCCATACCCGGTGCGCCGCTATATATATTGCTATTTCCGGTGACCACCGCACAGCTGTGTCAAAGGCAGGACAATTCTTTTGTTTATTTCTTTGTTTGATTGTGAGAGATCTTTAACAGCTACGCTAGTCCAAACTTTTAGATTATGTCGGTTGCTTGAAAACTAAACAGATTTTTGTAGAACAGGGGCCGGAGGCGAGAGCTAACCACAATTTTCAACCAAAAGATAATGAAGGAAATAGGGGATGTAATCCCACACGGCAGATAAAAACTGCTAAAGGAAAGCTAATGGACTACAAACAAAGAAGCAAAAGGAACAATGTCTAAGCCTCGACCTGCGGTGGAACCCAGAGGGATAGACCAAGTCTTTTGAGGGGACGTCATGCCATTAGAAGAAGATCATGCCTTGGTTCGGTCCCATTTGGCGAGACGTTTGCCTTCCACCTCCACCACCGAAGAAGACCCATTTCTTCTCGCCCTAGTTCAAAGGGCCTCGCATGCGGCAAGGTAGAGCAACTCACCCGAGAGCACGCACGGACACAAGACTAGCTACCAAAGATACGCAATATCGAGCATGACCACCTCACCAAACAAAGAGAGCACGTGGACAATCGTCATCTCACACAAAACAAATCACATTGAGAACGCCTACAATAGAACAAGATCGCCGCTGATGACACGGCCAAAAAATTGAGTAACAGAGTCATGAAGCCACGCCAGAGCTAGCCAGGATCGCTGGTACTCATACCCACTACTGCATTGCTATCGCCGGAGAGGGAACGCGATCCTCTCTCCCTAAGCTCAAGGGTGTTGTGTCGTCGGGCAATCTAGACCACTCGGAGGAGAAGAGCATGCCGTCTAAGGAGGAACCAAATTTTCCTTGGTACTATGCCCCATGAAGTTCAAATCAAGCCCCTGAAGGAACCTACGAGTTCACAACTGCACATACATCACCCCACAACAAGGTGGCGCCTTGGAGGAGTCGGCGATGTAGCAGCATCGCTACCGACCAATCCCAAGGATTAAGGGTTTTCACCCGAGCACGGGGGAAGGAGGAGAGAGGGCATGCATCTCTACATCGTCTCCAAGGAAGGAAATGGCACCCTAAACGTCTTAGACATCCATGGTCATCACCGTCGTCCAAAATTTCCCCCAGACATAGCTCCCGGCTCAACTCCTACTCAGCCTCTCCGCAGTCACAACAGAGGGGACACTACAAGAAATATGTCAACTTGTAACCACCACTATTGGTCACTGAAAGGTCATGGTTTTTCATTTGCGACCTTTTTGTGACCAAAAACAGAAGTTCAAAAGCTGGCAGTCATAAACTGACTATAGCGACCTTTATTCTGGAATGGTCGAAGACGTTTACGACCAAAATAAGCCTATTGTTCTGTTTTGGTCACTAGCAACCTCCCCAGGCCACGTAGGCATCCAGCGTGGCAAGCTGATGTGGCACAAGATTCAGCCCAGTCCAATTCGGTTTTCTACATGGGCCTAGCCCAACAATTCGGCCCATTTATGATTTTTTTTCCTGAATTTTTTTGGGCCTGTTCTATCATGGGCCTTTACCTTTCCACATAGTCCGTTTCCTTTTCGTTTCTATTTTCTATTTGAGTCGAGGCCTGCTTATAATTATTCTGAATAGCTTTTCATCTCAGGTTATTTTGGGCCATGGCATCTTAATAGTACAAGTATATTTGGACGTGACCACTATCAGGTCCAGTAAGAACATTTTTCTAGATAATTTACTGTTCAAGTAAAATGTACACAACACATTAGAGGAAAATAGCACATACAACAGCAGATAAAATTTCAGTACACTCCTACTACAGCTCACTACAACATAGACAGTACATGATACTTCATCCTTCAATTTTTTTACCAAGCACTAGACAAGTACATCTCACTTAAAATAAACAGTATTGTTCTCGGAAGCAAAATACGCCACCACACGCCATGGTGCGCCATCTTACTCGATCTGGCCTCAAGGAACTAGCAGCGCTGCTTGCTTCTTTGGCTGAGAGCTCCTTGCTATAGAGGATGGCTGAAACTCGGATGCAAAGCTCCCTGCACATGACATATTGTGTCAATGCTTGCAGCAACAAAAAGAACTCACCTACCATAGAACTTGCACAGTAATGTATCAACCACCAAACTGTATGAAACAAAAACAAACGAGAGGGGGAGGAGTTTATACCTGATCTTCTTGAGCCTCTCCCCAAGCAAAAGCATCATCCAAGGTAATCGTCTAAATAAGAACACTCCTTAAGATTCTGGAAATGGACCAACACAGTAGTAGTGAAGCTATGCGGGGATCTTTGTGAAGCAGTTTATCGCTTCTTGGAGACACCAACAGTCTTCCCTCTCCTGCCGGTAGTCTTGGTGTGCTGACCACGGATACACACGCCCCAGTAGTGACGCAGACCACGATGGTTCCTGGGAAAGAGAGCAAGGTTTCAAGCATAAGTGATGGCTCATACATCTATGCACTAAGGAAAAATGCTACTGCAACAGTGAAGTTTTAAGGAATCAGGCATCAGCATACATCTATTGGAAACAAAGCATTGATATACAAATCAGCAGGGTCACATACAAGGTACACTAGAAGGGTATACATGAATACATTGACAATCATCAATACCAGATTGCAAGTAATAATAACAATTATGTACCTAAGCAAGTCGACAAGGGCATAGGGCAGGATATAAAATCTGGATACAAGTAATAGACAAACTACTATGTAAATACTACAGTGGCATTACTACTAGGACATCAAAAAAATACTATGTAAATATTACAGTGGCCAAACGGGTGGTGGATTAACACCAACAATGTGCATCGCACAGAAGAATTAAGATAGCTAAAAATATGATGATTACTGCAGGTTCTCAAGAATTCAGCATTGTACCCATAAGTGATGTCACTATAATAATTAGAGGCAGATAGCGATTGAGTAGTGTAGAGGAATTATAAAAAGGGATACACATCCTTAAGTTACTTTCTCAAACTAAATTATATAGATATAGAAATATAATGTAGAACACACAGTGTACTATCAAAGCAACCAGAACCTTGTAAAAGTTTTTGTTCATGCAGGCATTGGCATACACATCCGTACATGCAGGCTTATATAGTACCGCTAGAACAAAATACATAACACACAGTTTGCACACATGCCAAGGCAAAGGGGAGCATTGCTTCATTGCTTGATAGTTGATATATATGCCATCAAAAGAGCAGAAGAATAGCCAGTCTAAGTGAGCTAGCCAAATATAGGTGCAGTGCAGTAGTCATCGTTGCATTATAAAATAAGCCAGTAGTCAATCGGCTAAAAAAGTGGAAGTAGCTCAAAAACAACCAGAACATCTGTCCAGGTGACCCGTCCGGAGTAGCGCGTAGTAGAGCACCTGCACCCTGCATCCACGCACATACGAATCAGTCAACGAGTCCATCAACAAGAAAGGGGTCGAGATTTCAATGTGGGGAGGAAGCAGCTGACCGTCCAAAGAAGACAGGCCAGTTATAGATGCAGAGTTAGGCACACTCGATTGTCGATCGCCATCGCTGCTGGCGCCGCCCGGATCGGGGTGTCATGGAGGAAGCGATCTAAAGCATAAAAACTAAGCAAAATTAAAAGCATCAGCCGCTAGAAGCATGTAGGCAATAGTACTGGATAATATTTAGAGCAAAAGACGTTTTATATTTTGAGACAGAGGGAGTATTACATAGTTCATCAAACCCATGTCAAATTAATCTAAAAATGAATTACTAAACCTGCCTGACTAAATCAAACTCAAACCAATGCATCAATCGACACTAGCAGTAGTACACTGAAGAAATCGACACTGAACGGAGGCAATTAATATGTACAGCTAGCACCCATTTGCCTATATTCTACACTTGAATTCAAACCAATCACTCTATTCCAGAAGATGCATGTACATGCATGCAGCTAGCACGCACCGTCAGCTAGCAATGAGGCGAGGCTAGTTTGAAATGGAGGGGAAGCACAGCAGAAATCCAGCTGCGCCTGAGAGCAGCAGTTGGTAAACCGTGCATGCGTACGCGTGGACACCATGGTCGTTGAGCAAGCACCGAGCTCCTGCCATGGATGTCGATCTAAACTAGCATCACAAATATGCCTCGCTGCAAGAACTAGCTAAACATGCATAACCATTAAGAAAAAAGCTCCTGCAATGCATGAAAAGACCTGAATGCAGATCGAGCTAGCTAGGTAGGCAACTACAGAGAAGAGATCAACATCCGATGAAGATCTTATAAAGATCAACATCAGGTTACCATACACACATAGGATCGCACCAAACGACCGGGCTCCACAATCACGAAGAAGATTAGTGGGAGATCACGGAACAGAGCAGTAGTAAAATGGAGTACCAAGCATCCAAATTCATAGGACAGATAAACATAACAGTAAGGCCACTTCTTCTTGATTCAATAGTACTGGATTAATTTGTCATACCACTTCTTCTTGGTGAATGGATCCACGCTGCAAAACCACGAGAAACAAGGCCAGAAACCGGACCAGCTCATGACGAAGGAAGAGGAGATGAAACAGATCCTAAATCATATGCCTAACGCCTACGAAACAAGCAAAAGCATCAAATCGAAGCAACCTGAACTGGCGGACATCGCGTGGTGGGAGATGAGTCAGCGGCACGCGTCGCTGGAAACAGTGCTCTCACCGGCACCGTCCTTGGCCAGCTCAACAGAGCCCGCGTTGGCCGCCCTCTGGACGCCTGCGCCACCGCCCTCCGTGCCAGAGCCGGCGGCCCCGGCGACAGCGGCAACCTCCTCCTCCTGGACGTGGCCGTCGTCCGCGTCGAGCGACGAGTGCGGGCGCTTCTGTGCGGGCATTCCGGCCGCCTGGCTGCCCTCCCCGCTCCTTGGCGCGGCGCTCGTCGCGGGGGAGAGGATGGTCGGGCGCGTGCGGGCGGGCGGAGGAGTGAGAGGGAGGAGGAAGGAGGTGGGTGGAGGCGGGTCGAGTCGAGGGGGAGGCGGATCGAGACGGATTTGGGGAGCGTGAGAAGGCGGCTCCAGATGGATCTGGGGAGCGCGAGGTGGGTGGAGTCTGTTCTGGGGAGCGCGTGCGTGAAGGACCGGCGGTGGGGAAAAGGGAGCGGCGGTGGTGGGGAGAAGGTAGTGGCGGCGGGTGGGAGAAGGGAGCGGCAGCGGGGAGGGAAGGGAGCGGCGGCGGCATACGAGAGATGTGCTAGGGTTTCGTGGGTGGACGAGGGTGAGAGGGATGAGAGGGGCACGGGGTGATTCGGGAGGGGGATGAGAGCGACGAGGGCTACCGAGGGCTACCGTTCGATCCGGAGCATCCGACGATGCTTAATCCATGATCCGCGTGATATGTTTTTGGACCAATCACAACGCAGTATCTCTTCGATGGTGTTATGACCATTTAAATTGGTCGTGATCGATTAAAAATAAGATGCTAAATCATGTCAGCTTTTTTACGGCCTAGAAAATTTATAAAAATAAATAGAAAAGAAAACCCTTAGCATTGTGTCACCAAGTGTGATCTACGTTTCAGTAAAAATAACAAAATTTGAATAATACAAATATCTCTAAAAGGTATTATCCAAAATGAGTGTTTTTTAAGACAATCATTTTTCGAGAGCCCAAAATTAGTTTTTTTTGTGAAGGACCTACAATATATTTGTTGCAAAATTAGACCAAATCAATTTTCTAAAATACTAGGCCATGTTTAATGCACAATTGACCAAATGGTTGGGTGTCAAAAGTTTTGATCCACCTCTGATGAAAAAGACAAATTCCGCCGATTCAGCTGGAAGCGGGTCAAATTTGAACTGCAGTTGCCTCATAGTTTGCTCTTTATTTTTTTACAAAAATCATTTCTAGGTACATAAGTATCTATTTAATCATAGAAACACCAAAAAAAAATCCAAGATTCAACCACTAGCTAGGAACGGTCATTCCCGCCGTTTTGACCGCATTTTGAAACGGGCATAAAAAATTCAATAAAATCAAAAAATTGGGAAACCTTCGCATTGTGTCATTATATGTGGCCAAGTTCCTAGGAAAAATAACAAACTTGTAATACGGCAATTATTTTAAAAAATGTTCTCAGAAACGAGCTATCACGTGTGGAGATCAATGGCTTTCAAGCCAAATGATCAATCTTATGGCCACATCCATGGCATAGTTTGTTCAAATGATCTCATATTGTGCACAAGGGTGCATATTGGAATGGCAAACAATGTTGCCTAAGGAAGATTTCATTTTCTTTGGACGAAAAAACCATTTTCCATTTTTTTAGTGCCCAAAAGGAGGTTTTTTTGTGAAGGACCTACCATATAATTGTTGCAAAATTGGACCAAATCAATTTTCTAAAATACTAGGCCATGTTTAATGCACAACTGACCAAATGGTTGGGTGTCAAAAGTTTTGATCCACCTCTGGTGAAAAAGACAAATTCCACCGATTCAGTTGGAAGCGGGTTAAATTTGAACTGCAGCTGCCTCATAGTTTGCTCTTTATTTTTTACAAAAATCATTTCTAGGTACATAAGTATCTATTTAATCATAGAAACACCAAAAAAATTTCAAGATTCAACCACTAGCTAGGAACGGTCATTTCCGTCGTTTTGGCCGCATTTTGAAACGGGCATAAAAAATTCAAAAAAAATCAAAAATTTGGGAAACCTTCGCATTGTGTCATTATATGTGGCCAAGTTCCTAGGAAAAATAATAAACTTGTAATACGGCAATTATTTTAAAAAATTGTTCTCAGAAACGAGCTATCACGTGTGGAGATCAATGGCTTTCAAGCCAAATGATCAATCTTATGGACACATCCATGGCATAGTTTGTTCAAATGATCTCATATTGTGCACAAGGGTGCATATTGGAATGGCAAACAATGTTGCCTAAGGAAGATTTCATTTTCTTTGGACGAAAAAACCATTTTCCATTTTTTTAGTGCCCAAAAGGAGGTTTTTTTGTGAAGGACCTACCATATAATTGTTGCAAAATTGGACCAAATCAATTTTCTAAAATACTAGGCCATGTTTAATGCACAACTGACCAAATGGTTGGGTGTCAAAAGTTTTGATCCACCTCTGGTGAAAAAGACAAATTCCACCGATTCAGTTGGAAGCGGGTTAAATTTGAACTGCAGCTGCCTCATAGTTTGCTCTTTATTTTTTACAAAAATCATTTCTAGGTACATAAGTATCTATTTAATCATAGAAACACCAAAAAAATTTCAAGATTCAACCACTAGCTAGGAACGGTCATTTCCGTCGTTTTGGCCGCATTTTGAAACGGGCATAAAAAATTCAAAAAAAATCAAAAATTTGGGAAACCTTCGCATTGTGTCATTATATGTGGCCAAGTTCCTAGGAAAAATAATAAACTTGTAATACGGCAATTATTTTAAAAAATTGTTCTCAGAAACGAGCTATCACGTGTGGAGATCAATGGCTTTCAAGCCAAATGATCAATCTTATGGACACATCCATGGCATAGTTTGTTCAAATGATCTCATATTGTGCACAAGGGTGCATATTGGAATGGCAAACAATGTTGCCTAAGGAAGTTGTCACTTTCTTTGGACGAAAAAATCATTTTCCATTTTTTGAGTGCCCAAAAGGAGGTTTTTTGTGAAGGACCTACCAAATAATTGTTGCAAAATTGGACCAGATCATTTTTCTAAAATACTAGGCCATATTTAATGCACAATTGACCAAATGGTTGGGTGTAAAAAGTTTTGATCCACCTCTCATGAAAAAGACAAATTTCCGCCGATTTAGTTGGAAGCGGGTCAAATTTGAACTGTAGCTACCTTGTAGTTTGCTCTTTATTTTTTTCAAAAATCATTTCTAGGTACATAAGTATCTATTTAATCATAGAAACACCAAAAAAGTTCCAAGATTCAACAACTAGCTAGGAACGGTCATTCCCGCCGTTTTGACCGCATTTTGAAACGGGCATAAAAAATTCAAAAAAAATCAAAAAATTGGGAAACCTTCGCATTGTGTCATTATATGTGGCCAAGTTCCTAGGAAAAATAACAAACTTGTAATATGGTAATTATTTTAAAAAAGTGTTCTCAGAAACGAGCTATCACGTGTGGAGATCAATGGCTTTTAAGCCAAATGATCAATCTTATGGCCACATCCATGGCATAGTTTATTAAAATGATCTCATATTGTGCACAAGGGTGCATATTGGAATGGCAAACAATGTTGCCTAAGGAAGTTTTCATTTTCTTTGGATGAAAAAATCATTTTCCATTTTTGAGTGCCCAAAAGGAGGGTTTTTTTTGTGAAGGACCTACCAAATAATTGTTGCAAAATTTGACCAAATCAATTTTCTAAAATACTAGGACATATTTAATGTACAATTGACAAGATGATTGGGTGTAAAATATTTTTATCCACCTCTCGTGAAAAAGACAAATTTCTGCCGATTCAGTTGGAAGCGGGTCAAATTTGAACTGCAGTTGCCTCATAGTTTGCTATTTATTTTTTCCAAAAATCATTTCTGGTTACATAAGTACCTATTTAATTATAAATACATGGTTTGGTGGCGATACGTCGAGGTTTGGGTGGTGGCCGAGGGCCCCAACTCTAGAGCACGTAAACCCGCATGCCCGCCGCGTGGTCACTGCGTGACCGTGGTGTTGCCATGTGATCTGGGCGGCCTAGGCATGTCTAGTGGGTTGGGCACTCCCCAGGTAGGTGCTAGGAAGAAAATTACAACATAAGATTCTCACGAGGAGACCGATCGATACTCAAACATGAATTAGCAGCCAAGTGTTTGATTAGAGGTACGGGAAATGTACATGGCTAATGGGCGTGAGTTTTGGCTGAGGATGATCAGTTACTAAGAAGACCGTCTTCACAAATTTTCAGCTCAAAAGGAGGAGCCTAGGTGGTACTTGCTTTGCAAACTACCACACTGGACATGACTACGAATGTTGAAGCTCGGCTCAAAATAATAAATGGATTGAGCTGGCATTTGGTGGAGGATGGTTATTTGGTCATAGGAAAGCACTGTGGAAAATGGATACTATTTGGACATGCCAAAGTGGTACTTCCTTCACAAACTGTTATTCTGAACAGAATAGAAAAATGAATATTTTTGAATTATTTTTGAACTAGGCAAGGAAGGTTTTTACATATTTGACGAAGATATGGCCCAAAGAATTTGTGAGATTTTTTTGGGAATTTTGGGAATGACAGAAATATAGGTTGCTTCACAACCTAGGGCAAAAACTGCCACATGGACATGACACATAGGCAAAACTGATGAGATGGCGCCTAGTCATAGCAACCCACCACAATTTACAAGGCTATGACCATCTATATTGGTCGTTAACAACTAGAAATAAGGCAGCGGACTAGTGCTGTTTGCTTTATGACCATTTCCTCTAATGAAATTATGACCTTTCTAACCAAAATGGTCATTATGGTTTAGGGTTTAGAGCCCCCCAGACAGGTTTTGACCAATTGGTCTAAAATGGTCATAAATTTATGACCAATTCTTCGAGGGTCACTGACAGAAGGTCATAAGTTGACATATTTCTTGTAGTGGGAGACGGAAGTCGACACTATAGAAAATGCCCTCCACCACCGGAAGGGCGCAACCCTCACCGCCGAGTCCGCTGCCTCTGAGCCCTGGGTCCTTGCCCGAGAAGAGGAATGGCCGAAGACCTCGCTGCCACCCTTGGTGGCTATGTGTGAGATTCCCGGTGGCTATTTTGGCGAAAGCGAGGGCAGAGGGAGAGAAGGGAACAACGACATGGAGAAAACCTAGTTTCCCCCGAGTATCCCTTGGGTGACGATGTGAGGGACAGGCTGAGGTAACAAAGTGGTAATTAATTTCTGATTTCGTTCTACCGATAGAGGTAATGAATCAACAAGTGGGGAACACATGGCTCAAAATTATGTTGGTGTAGTCTTTTATGGTGGTTGCTTTCATAGTGATGACGAGAGGACACATGGCATAGTAATGGGTTCACACCTATGAGTCAAAGAGGAGAATAGTTATTGTGAAGAAGAGCTAGCATTGGGACTTGCGTTGGGTCGGGTTAGCAGTGCATGGCTATGTCAAGCGTCGGACCGTATTGGGCTTGGGTCAGCCGTCTTGGTCAATCCATCGCCCCATGCTTGCGTGGCACATGCGCCTCAATGAAGGCTCAAGAACAACACACAATGCATTATATCCCTCTCAGACCTTGCCGCATGAACCTGGTCCGACAAGTTGGTGTTACCTATTTCAGGCACTCGTGGGCTGACCCAACTAACAGAAGTGGGCGAGCGATGATCGGTTTCCTTTTCGTTCTCGGTGTGATTTTTTCCCTTGTACCCTTTTGTTAGTTTTCTTCTTCAGGTTTTTTGTTTTCTAGTATATTTTTCCTTGCTTCATTTAGCCAGTTTCTTTGTTTTCTTTATTTTGTGTATTTATTAATGTTGAGGATATCATTTATCGTTAGCGTCTCGGTTAGCTGGGGATTAGAGATTAATCGGAAATCGGCCGATTAATGGATTTTATCGGTCGATTATTAATCGGCCATTTTTTTGCAAATCTCATGTTCCCAACACGAAAATATGCTATATTCAACATCAAAACAATATTGAACAGAAGTGTTACCTTGATTCCTAGCCTTTAAATCCTCGTATAATGACAAACAAAATAGGACAACGGTACATATAGTGTAACAAGGTCCACAAAACACAAATAAACATAGTTATTGCAAACATAGTGTTATGAATAGGCCCGATTTATCGGTAGATTCCCAAAAAATCACTTCTCACAGCGACAAATTTGCCCAAACGATAAACGGTGAAGATAAGGCATAATCTTATCGGTCACCCCAAGAGTAGTGATAAATCAGACGATAAATCGCTGAATCGGAAGATTTTTTTAACAGTGTTTTTATCTTTTTCAAAATTAATGATCATTTTAAAAAAAAATTACCTATATTTTTTCATGATTATTTAAATTTTCAATCAAGTTTTGAAATACATGAATATTTTAATATATATCCTAACATTTTTCAGTTAACTTTTCTAAATTCGTAATTTTTTAGGAACATATGAACATTTTAAAATTCATAGCTTTTTAAAAAACAATCGAGATCACTAGTTAAAGTTCATGGACATTTTTAAAAATTCAAGAATATTATTTAAAATTAAAGAAAAAAATTAAATCATGCAAAATAATAATTTTGTGATATTTTTTCACTTCCAATTTATGGTATTTTGAAAGTCTATAGTTTCTACCAACCGATTTTCCAAAAGAAGACGAACCTAAGCGAAAGAAAATTGCTCAAAGTGAATGAATGTTCGCACAGGAGGTGCCTCAAAGTGAATGAATGCCGGCTATGTCGGTTCATCATGCTTCTTAATATTGCACGCACAGCAGGCTATTCCCATCTAAGAATGAGCATCGTTTGATACATTTACACGGCTCAAAAGGGCCGTTTGCAACTTTAGTTCATCCTGAATGTATGAACACCTTCTGATGTAGGAGTACTATTTTTTTTTTTCATATTTACTAATGTTGCAGTCATTAATCTGGAGCGTAGGCGCAGCCGTTAAACTGTTGTGATTGCGAAACCACGATGGCTTACCTATTAATGTTTGTAGATATGGTTGTCGTGGCCTAATGACCTGCTGTTGTACATGTTTATTTGCCGGCAAGTCGTAAGAGCATCACCTCAGATTGTTATTGCTTTTTTTATTCTTACCTTGTAGGCCATGGAGTGCCTTGATTGCAAGAACACGTATGATGTGTGTGGAGATGTTGAGGGACCAAGTTGCCACATATCTGTTCCAATGACAACTTTCTATTGGTTTGTCACGATGTTACTCTACTGTTTTTCAACCTTGTCAATCAGATGTGCTTTTGGAACATTGGAAGATGTATGCAAACCATGAGGCCTTATTCGGTTTGGAGGATTTTTATAGGAAAAACATGGGAACAAGGATTCCAGAGAAAAATTTCCTATATATGCATTCGGTTTGTAGGAAATGCGTAAAGGAATTTCGTAGGAATACTATTCATTCCCTATGCTTTTGGAGAAAACTACACATCCACTCAAAGCTCATTTTGCGCGTAGGAACGAGGCAAGTCAATTTCTTAGGGTGGCAAGTGCCATCCTATCAAATTCCTATACTACTCTAAATTCCTACGGTTAGATTTCCTCCAAACCGAATGAGCCCTGAATGTTGTTGACATCAAAGATGGCTACATGGTAAGTGAGCATAACTCTATTACTATGTTAACACAAGTTATTGTCTCATAAATTTTATGTTTGCATTTGATAGAGGATTCCGAAGAAAGCTCTCTTGTTGAAAGCACCACGGGTGATATGGATGAATCGGTGCAGGTTCCCATGTAACGGCTTCTTTCAAAAAGGCAAACGATGGCAGACCTGTCATACAAGGCGGTTTTCGGAAGTATGTCGGACAACTTGATTTGGAGGAAGACGATCTTGTGGTTATTACAATTCACAGGCGCGCTGGGTCTCCCTCCACAACAGTCCGGATCTGCATCCTATCTTAAACTACTAAATTATGCATATGCACTAGGGGCAATAACGATATATACATCGATGCCAGACTGCTACTCGGCTTAGTGCTGGAATTATTCCAACTAGCAGGCTACGTCGCTGTTTTAGGCCAGGGGAATTATATCTCGCTTAAAGCGAGACGTAGCTCCACCTCGCGGGCACGGCTATGTCTCAGACTCTCAGTAGAGCGTTTGTGCATCTATACACCCAGTTTCAATTTTCTCCCTCATTTTTTCCTTTTTCTAATTTTTTAAACAATTCACGAAATTTTCAAATATATATATATTCCAGTAAAACTTACTTATGTTTTAAAAACAAATTGTGCCGCTTTCAAAAAATTGTTGATAGCATTTGAATATTATATCAATGCATATTTAAAAAACAATGTATAAAATATATTCGAAAACATAGTTCAAAACACGAGTTTGCAAAAAAAGTTAAACATGAATTTTCAAAATGGTAAATGACTAAAAATTAATGGTTCAGATGTATATGAAAAATGCATGTTGTTTATGAAAAAATGTAGACGTAAGACATGTATCTGACAAAAATCATTGTATTTAAAAAGTGTTAAATATGTATCAAAATTATTCCTTATGTATAAGAAAAAAATTGAATGAAACCCCCCGCTCCATTTTTTATTAATGAAGCGAACTGGAAACAGTCAACCACGAGTTCAAACTATGTATAAGAAAAATGTACAATGTATATCATCAAAGTAGACAACGAAATGTGTCGAGGCACGACTTAAAAATGTGAAACGTATAAAAAATAATGTTTCATAACTATACAAAAAATGTACAACATGTATAAAAAAGTAGACATAAAAGCATATATTATAGCAAAATGTTAATGACGTATTTAACAATTGTTAAACATGTATAAGAAAATTCTTCACGTATACAAAAATTGTAGACATAAAATATATATATTTCGAATAATTTAATCATGTATTGGAAAATTGTTAAACATATATAAAATAATGTTCTTGATGTATACAAAAAATGTACATTGTTTCTGAAACAAATTGACATGTGTTGAACAAAAAAGAAAAAACAAAGTAAAGCGAATAAAACAGTGGAACAAAGTGAATATCGAAGAAAATCCAAGGAAAATCGAGTAAGAAACAAAGAAAAATGAAGAAAATGAAAAAGAACAAGAATAAGAAAAAACCGAAGAAAAACAAAAGACCTAGTGTAAAATAGTGGAAAACAGTCAACCTGATGCTACAGTAATGGGCCAGCCAAATCGAGACGTAATACGTCTCGGTACGGGTGACATATAGCTCCTGAGCTGCCTCGCCTCTAGCGCTGGGGGCACACTCGCTTTAGTGGGTCAGCTAATTAAAGCGGTTTTGGAAACCCGTCTATAGAACCTTTCATGCTTTTTCTTTCTTTTTTTCCCTATTTTATTCGTTTCTTTACTAGATTTCTTCAGTGTTGGACCCATCTCTTTGACGCGAGAGGCATGTTGTCCTTGGCATAGTACGGGGAGGAGTAGAAGGTCACTGTCTCGGGGGCCGCTGCCTCACACGTGACCTTGGACCTTCTTCGCAGAGCTTGTATGGAGGAATTGGACAAAGATTGTGTCGTCCTTTCGGAGGATGACGTTGTAGTAGCGTTTGTCTGGAAGCACCATCTACAAAGCATTCCGAACCGATTGCTCGCGGTCCCGTGACAGGACATTTTTTGTCCCACCTGAACCCATGACAAGTTGGAGAAGAAGTTTAGCACCACCTGAACAATATTGTTGTTGTCGGCAGCCATTGTGTTCTCTAGCAAGCTTCTTTTGCGCTTTCGTTGGTAAGGAACGAGGGGGAGAATGTGGGAATGTAGTCCTCATCGAACATTTTGCCATGGTATTTGTAGTGGAATGGGCGTGGGCATTCGCAAAAATTAATTCTCTCTTCAATGTGGCGGAAACCACGATGGGAATATGGAATGGATTCCCATGAGTGAAAGCATGCTGGACGATATGAACTCGAGACTTGTTTAGTGTCACACCAGTGTCATCACATTATGATTAAAGGTTATTAGTGGTGTAGTCGCATGCCCCCCCCCCCCCCCTCAAAAAAAATGGGCCATTACTAGGAAAAGGCCTACTAGTGGCGCACCTGTTTTGCCTACTAATGGCGCACTACAGGTGCGCCACTAGTATCACGTCATTAGTATTTTTTACTAATGGCGCACCTGTGATGCACCATTAGTATTTGGTATACTAATGACGCATCATGTAGTGCGCCATTAGTATAGCCCACAGTGCGTCATTAGTATGCCTCCCAGGGGGCCATATTTATCCATGTGCTTTGGCATACTAATGGCGCACTGTTGGATGATGCGTCATTAGTGTGCTCTGGCTTACTAATGGCGCACTATGTGGTGGTGCGCCACTAGTATGAATATTAGGTTTTTTTTTTTGATATTTTCACAGGTTATAAAATATATTATTGGACATAATATAGCTAGCACCACACAGCAACAACAGATTCATCATATTAGTCTCCGAATACAATTCATCATATTAGTCTCCGAATTTAAAATACCGAACAAAGTTAGAACATTACAAGTCTCGAAACCGCGAGTAGCGAGTTTGTCTTCACATTACAAGTCGATATCGATCATCTAAACTACCATCACATAGAAGAGAGCTGCGGTCATCACGATGAGCATAATCGTGATGAAACTGGTCTTCATTCGGTTCCTCCAACGCTCCCTCCTCTCTCCCGCTAGATAGCGCGCGTATCTAACTTCCGCCTCCGCCCTAGTGGTGTACCCTTTGTAACTGTTACCGCTGAAACGGTGAACCTGTCTCCGACACTCCTCCCAGTCATCGTAGACTCCGGAAACCTTACCCTTGTACACGACATACGACGGCATCTCTATGCACTAGTCAAACAAAACGTTAGTAACAATTCACAGACAATACATAAGCAATATATAAGTATGCAACAAAAGGATCGGAAGAGAAAAGCAACACATTAATAGGACAATTCATGGTCCTACTAATAAATAGCATCGATTACATATAGGATGAACGACTGTCCAAACCAAAGAGACATACAAGTTCATTAAAGTTTAATTACAACATGAGCCAATCGATGTTTCAGAACTACACATAGCATCACTACTTTTGACTCGATTCAGGGACTGGAGCGTGGATGAAGCCGCCGTCTCTCGTGATGGTCATGAAATCGCGGGCGTTGTCAGCCTGCATTTGTAGCGTTGTGTCTATCTCACTGTTGGATGGTTGATATCTGAGGTAGAACTGCCCCGAGGTACGAAGGACATCTTGATGGATGATTTCCGCAAACTCCGACTGGATGCGAAATAATTCTTGTCTGATGTCCGCATCCTGGATTGCCGACAATCTTGCGGCCCAATCTTTGAGATTATTTGGTAGCAGAAGGTGATTATGGTCCCGTACGATCTCCCGCATGTGATGGAGGGCGTAGTAGGCATCCTTATGACCGCCAGGCGGCTGCTTGACGCAGGGGAACATCGTAGTGTGGGCGAACACGTGCTTGCCGTACCTACGAACTGGCCTGGTGAAGGTGCCTCCAGATCTGGCGTAGCCGGGGAGAACATCATCAAGAACTTTCTTGATATTTGTGTAGTCTTTCTTCGACTGATGGTCCGAGTCGAAATATGTGGCCATGGAATATTTCGGGCTTAGGAGGACGAGTGTGCAATGTGTGTCACTGCATAAAACACGGAATGTTAGAAAAAAAGAACGATCGAAATCTAAGAAATCATATGTTACGGGGCGGTGAGGGGATGACTTACTCGAGAAAGTAAGGCACGAGGAAGTTATCCTTATCTGGGTTTGCCAGAATGACGCCTTCGAGGTAAGAACTCGCGACCTGCCGGTCCCCAGCGCTGCCCAAGATCTTGGCACGCATGTAGAAGGGGTCGACTATCACGATGTCCAGGATCTTGTCTCTAATGATCCGCATCTCCATACTCAGCGAAAATAGCCGAACGAAGGTGTAGTGCAGCGGATGAAGGTTAAACATAGCGAAGATGTCATCAAACCGCAGGACGATCGTACCCCCGATGGCGTTGTCCACAAAGCCCTTGCCCTTTGGCACCTTGGCCATGAAAACCGGGTATGCCACATCATTCTCGGAGAGACGCCGCTTCTCCAAAGAAAGAACACTGTCATGCAGACTCCACATAGCACCGGTTGCAGCATTGAGCAGATTAGTCGGTAGCATCGGCCTACCCGCCACATGCACCCTCCTCGAGATATCCTTAGGTGAAGGTGGACCGTCCTGAGCACGGATCGTACTCGGTGCCGGCTGGCTGGCACCCTTGTTACTCTTTCTTTTCCGTCCCTTCTTCTTCTGCTGTAATGGGATCAAGTTCTGCTCACAGACCGCCTTCTTGAGTGTGTTGGGGCTGATAATAGTTGGCACCTCGGCTATCTGTGGCTCGGTGAAGGCGACAGTTGGAGGCGTCTCCTGAGAACTGAACGCCAGACGACGCCTGTTGCAATTTGGTTTCTCCGCGGTACCAGCATGATCACAGTCGTCTTTTTCAGGGTTGGGTTCTTGAGAAGGAGGCCCGAAGAATTCGTCACCGTGCCCATGTTCGGCAAAGTACTTATCGACGTTGGTAAATGTACCGTCGTCGTCCGGATCCTGTGCCATATGCATGTTCGGATCCTGTGCCATAGGGATGTCCGGCATGTCCGGTAGCGTTGCGGCGGTCTTGCCATGGCTTGGCGTCGGCATGACTAGCGGTGTTGTCTTTGGGGTGGTGTCCCCCGCCCCCAAACGAATCTGGCTCTTCGGCCAAAGCAGGGGCCAGCTTAGGCAGGCGCTGAGGGTCATCGCATCATCTTCGTCGGCCCCGGCGGGTCGAATCGGAGGTAACAACTCGTCGCAGCCTGGCAGCATCCGAACCAGTTGAACCCTATACACGGTGGGTGGCATCAGATTACCATGGAACACGGGGTTGCCCGGTTGAACGATTTTTCCCTTGGCGATATCGACCAACTCGTCGTTCACGAAGTGCAGGAGAGTGCACGGAACGTCGGCGGCGCCCTGCGAAAACATGTAGGGCGTCAGGGATGCCCAGTCAAAGGCAAGGAGATGAAGTCCTCGGCCGAGAGGCTTAATTAGTTACCGTGATGATGGCGTCGAGCTCGGCTAATGTTGAGGCACCGCCAACGACGGGCGTGCAACTGACGGAGGGGCCGCTTGCTGCCGAGGTGTCGGTCGGCGTACACCCGGGTGCATTAAGCTCCAATGCCCGTGCCGGCGTCGGAGACACCAATACCGCCTCTGCCGGAGACACCAATGGCGTCACCTGCGTGTTGTGCGAGTTGCTGGCCGTGAAGCTGGGAATCGGGGAAGGCCCCTATTGGCCGCCCGCAATCCACGTCGTCAGCCCATGAATCAAGGTAGGCATAATGCCGGTGAGCGTCGATCCCAGTTGTTGTTGCACTTGCTCTTGGACAATCTCCGGAATCCGCGCCACTTGTGCCTTGAGTTCTTGAACCTCGCGCGACTGGCTTTCCGAGCTGGTCTTTCTCTCCTTTCGCCCACCAGCGTTATAGTAGGACGGCCATTTTGTGGACAAGCCTTTGCCGGTCACACGACCAGCTGACGACGGCTTACTGAGCTTATTCTTATTTTCCATTACGTTCAACGCCCTATTTAGAGTGTTGTCCCGAGGGGTGCTCTGAGATGACCCCGCGCTACTGCTTTCAGTCTCCTGCGGAAGGAATGTGAACCATTTAGAAATTTGGCTTCATTAATTAGAATGCAACCATATGGAGCTAATTACGCGGGGGTGTATTCCTTACCAGAACAAGCTCAAGCGCCCTGGTCTTCGGATCCGTGGTAAGCTCCTTTGTTACCGGGTCCTCCTTGTACCGGGCCCTGACATAGTTCCTGGTCTGCTTGTCACGGTATTTCTCGAAGCGGGGCAGTAGGCCTTGCTCGGCACGCTCCGCGTCCTCCTTGTCCCATATAGGCTCCGCCACTCTGTAACCGCCGGGACCGAGTTTGTGTTCCCCTAAGTTCAACTCCCGCATTTCTTTCCCCCACTGACTTGATTCAGAGGTTGCGCTGCTCTTGCACTTGATCTTGAACTCCTTGTAGTCATCTTCGCTGATCGAAGGATTTTTCGCCTTGATCTTCTCATAACTATCACCTTTCTCAATCATTGTCTTCACCACGCTTCTCCAAGTAGATAGGGCCGTGCTCATCCTCGTGAGGGCAGCACTGTTCACTTTATTCCCTGAGAGGCGTGTGTTTTCAAATTCAGCGGGGAACTTGTATCGTTCGTGTAGCTTTGTGAAGAGGAGGGTGCGCAAATTCCCTCGGTCCTTATGCCTTAGGTTCTCGGTGTTGATCGAGACGGTGCTCCGGAGAATGCACCCGAGCTGAAGCGAGTACCCCTTGACTATTTCTTCGGGCGCCGTTTGATGCCCGTCGGAGTTCACTTGAGTAAATTCCTCCTTGATGGTGCGGAGCATGTTCGGGAGCCGGTCCTTCCGTTGCCTCTTCGGTTGGCTGCCATCTGTGCGTGCGCTGGCATCATCAGTGGTGGCATCCTCGGCGGCACCATCAGTAGTGGCATCCTCGGCGGCACCATCAGTGGTGTCATCCCCAACGCCACTAGGGGTTGTGTAGTCAGGATCGGTGTCTTCCATGGCGTCCTCATAGCGGTGAGGTTGTTCCTCCATCTCCTGGGACAGCTCCCAGAATTGCTTGCCGCCCGAACCGCCGGCCTCATCGTTGTGGGCCATGTTTCGCTCTAAATAGGAAAAAAGTTTGGTCAAAAAGTTGGTTATTATCAACGAACAAGATCATGGTCTCATCATTTAGGGTTTGTCGACACCGAGGCATCCTAAAAGCTAAGCTTTTATCATTTAGGGTTTGTCGATGCCGAGGCACCCTAAAAGCCTAAGCTTTCATCATTTAGGTTCTTATCGACACCGAGGCACCCTAAAAGCCAAGGTTTTATCATTTAGGGTTTGTCGACGCTGAGGCCCATGCATAACACAAGAGGCAGTTGATCCTACTTAATTAAGTACTAAGATACCCCGGCCCAAGCATTAGTAGCAAGTACCCCATAGTCCGATTTATAACAAAGTCATGCTAAAATTCACGGAAAATTTCAGCATGACCTTTGCTGAAAATAGGACATATGGAGTACCCGAATTTGGCGGAACGGAAGTTAATCGACATTCTGGCAAACTCAAGGGCCTCTCGGGGTACCTGCAAAATCATCATGACACGATGGTTGATAACCCACAAGTATAGGGGATCAATTGTAGCCTCTTTCGATAAGTAAGAGTGTTGAACCCAATGAGGAGCTAAAGGTAGAACAAATATTCCCTCAAGTTCTATCGACCACCAATACAACTCTACGCACGCTTGACATTCGCTTTACCTAGAACAAGTATGAAACTAGAAGTACTTTGTAGGTGTTTTTGGGTAAGCTTGCAAGAAAGTAAAGAACACGAAAATAAAAGCTAGGGGCTGTTTAGATGAATACACAACTAAATTAGTTTTAGTAGAGAGCTTTTGTCAACAAGAAAGTTATTTGTCCCTAGGCAATCGATAACCAGACCGGTAATCATTATTGCAATTTTATTTGAGGGCGAGGCATAAGCTAACATACTTTCTCTACTTGGATCATATGCACTTATGATTGGAACTCTAGCAAGCATCCACAACTACTAAAGATCATTAAGGTAAAAATCCAACCATAGCATTAAAGCATCAAGTCCCCTTTATCCCATACGCAAACAACCTACTTACTCGGGTCTATGCTTCTGTCACTCACGCCACCCACCATAAGCAAATCATATAAATATTGCAAACCGTACATCGGGAATCCCTCATGCTTGCGCGACACGGAGAGCACCATAGGACAGCACCAATAATAAAACATACAACTCAAACCAATCACGATCATCAAATAGCCATTAGGACAAAACAGATCTACTCAAACATCATAGGATAGCCATACATCATTGGGAAATAATATATAGCGTTGAGCACCATGTTTAAGTAGAGATTACAGCGGGTAAGAGAGAGGTTACACCACTGCATAGAGGGGGGAAGAGTTGGTGATGATGGCCGTGAAGTTGTTGGTGAAGATCGCAGTGATGATGATGGCCCCCGGTGGCACTCCGGCGCCACCGGAAGCAAGGGGGAGAGGGCCCCCTTCTTCTTCTTCTTCTTCTTCTTCCTTGACCTCCTCCCTAGATGGGAGAAGGGTTTCCCCTCTGGTCCTTGGCTCCCATGGCGTGGGAGGGGCGAGAGCCCTCCCAGATTGGATCTATCTCTCTGTCTCTCTCTGTTTCTGCGTTCTCCCTGGCTCTATTTCACCGTTTCGTGTATATATGGAGATCCGTAACTCCGATTGGCCTGAAACCTTCGCCGTGATTTTTTTTCCGAAAATTAGCTTTCTTGCGGCAAAAGAAGAGCGTCAACCGCCTTACGGGTGGCTCACGCGGATAGGGGGCGCGCCCAGGGGGGCAGGCGCGCCCCCTGCCTCGTGGCCACCTCGGGCACCGTCTCACATGGATTTTTCTTCCGGAATTTTCCAAATATTCCAAAAAGTATCTCCATCTGTTTTTATCCCGTTTGGACTCCGTTTGATATGGATATTCTGCGAAACCAAAAACATGCAACAGACAGGAACTGGCACTGGGCATTGGATCAATATGTTAGTCCCAAAAATAGTATAAAAAGTTGCCAAAAGTATATGAAAGTTAAATAATATTGGCATGGAACAATAAAAAATTAGAGATATGATGGAGACATATCAGCATCCCCAAGCTTAATTCCTGCTCGTCCTCGAGTAGGTAAATGATAAAAAAGATAATTTTTGATGTGGAATGCTACCTAGCATAATCTTGATCATATGTCTAATCATGGCATGAATATTAAGACACGAGTGATTCAAAGCAATAGTCTATCATTTGACATGAAAACAATAATACTTCAAGCCCACTAATAAAGCAATCATGTATTTTCAAAATAACAAGGCCAAAGAAAGTTATCCCTACAAAATCATATAGTCTGGCTATGCTCCATCTTCACCACACAAAATACTCACATCATACACAACCCCGATGACAAGCCAAGCAAGTTTCATACTTTTGACGTTCTCAAACCTTTTCAACTTTCATGCAATACATGAGCGTGAGCCATGGACATAGCATTATAGGTGGAATAGAATGGTGGTTGTGGAGAAGACAAAAATGAGAAGATAGTCTCATATCAACTAGGCGTATCAATGGGCTATGGAGATGCCCATCAATAGATATCAATGTGAGTGAGTAGGGATTGCCATGCAACGGATGCACTAGAGCTATAAGTATATGAAAGCTCTAACTGAAACTAAGTGGGTGTGCATCCAACTTGCTTGCTCATGAAGACCTAGGGCATTTGAGGAAGCCCATTGTTGGAATATACAAGCCAAGTTCTATAATGAAAATTCCCACTAGTATATGAAAGTGATAACTCAAGAGACTCTCTATATGAAGAACATGGTGCTACTTTGAAGCACAAGTGTGGTAAAATGATAGTAACATTACCCCTTCTCCCTTTTTCTCTCATTTTTTTGTTTTTTTTTCTCTTTTTTTCCTTTTTTATAGGCTTCTTTGGCCCCTCTCTCTCTCTCTCTCTCTCTCTCTCTCTCTCTCTCTCTCTTTTTTGGGGGCTTCTTTGGCCACTTTTTTTTTGATAACCTCACATGGGACAATGTTCTAATAATGATGATCATCATACTTTTATTTACTTACAACTCAATATTACAACTCGATATCTAGAACAAAGATATGACTCTATATGAATGCCTCCGGCGGTGTACCGGTATGTGCAATGATCTAGCGTAGCAATGACATCAAAAAAACGGACAAGCCATGAGAACATCATGCTAGCTATCTTACGATCATGCAAAGCAATATGACAATGAATGCTCAAGTCATGTATATGATGATGATGAAAGTTGCATGGCAATATATCTTGGAATGGCTATGGAAATGCCATGATAGGTAGGTATGGTGGCTGTTTTGAGGAAGGTATATGGTGGGTTTATGGTACCGGCGAAAGTTGCGCAGTACTAGAGAGGCTAGCAATGGTGGAAGGGTGAGAGTGCGTATAATCCATGGACTCAACATTAGTCATAAAGAACTCACATACTTATTGCAAAAATCTATTAGTCATTGAAACAAAGTACTACACGCATGCTCCTAGGGGTATAGATTGGTAGGAAAAGACCATCGCTCGTCCCTGACCGCCACTCATAAGGAAGACAATCAATAAATAAATCATGCTCCGACTTCGTTACATAACGGTTCACTATACGTGCATGCTACGGGAATCACAAACCTCAACACAAGTATTTCTACAATCCACAACTACCCACTAGCATGACTCTAATATCACCATCTTTATATCGCAAAATTATTGCAAGGAATCAAACATATCATATTCAGTGATCTACGGGTTTTATGTAGGATTTTATGACTAACCATGTGAATGACCAGTTCCTGTCCTCTCTCTAAATAAATATAAGTGAAGCAAGAGAGTTTAATTCTTTCTACAAAAGATATGACCATGCTCTAACAAGTATAAGTGAAGCAAAAGAGCATTCTACAAATGGCGGTTGCCTAAGTGAAGAGAAACAGGCAATCCAAACTTTAAATGATATAAGTGAAGCACATGAAGCATTCTATAAAGCCATACTCAAAACATATAAGTGAAGTGCAATGAGCATTATATAAATCAACCAAGGACCATCTCATACCAGCATGGTGCATAAAAGAAAAATGAAAACCTAAATGCAAAAGACGCTCCAAGATTGCACATATCGCATGAACGAAACGAATCTGAAAACATACCGATATTTGTTGAAGAAAGAGGGGATGCCTTCCCAGCATCCCCAAGCTTAGACGCTTGAGTCTCCTTGAATATTTACTTGGGTTGCCTCGGGCATCCCCAAGATTGAGCTCTTTCCTCTCTTCCTTCTTCTCACATCGAAACCTTCTCAATCATCGAACACTTCATCCACACAAAACTTCAACAAAAAACTCGGTAAGATCCGTTAGTATAATAAAGCAAATCACTACTCTAAATACTGTTGCAAACCAATTCATATTTTGTTTTTTCATTGTGTCTACTGTAATATAACTTTTTCGTGGCTTAATCCATTAATATAAATTGATAGTTTCATCAAAACAAGCAAACTATGCATCAAAAACAGAATCTGTCTAAAACAGAACAGTCTGTAATAATCTGAATATTCACCATACTTCTGTTACTTGAAAAATTCTACCAAAATTAAAAAAATAAACAATTTGTATAGGAAGACAGTTCAAAAAGAATCAGAACCATTTGACGTTCCAGCTAAAAATGTAAAATCGCGCACTACAGCCAAAGTTTCTGTCCTGCATCGTACAAACCATCAAGCAAATGTAAACATCCTAAAGGCAAACCTTGGCACATTATTTTTATATTTAAACTTTATAAAAGCACACAACAGAAATAAATGACTCTCTAAAACTTCTGGGTTGTCTCCCTGGCAGCGCTTTCTTTAAAGCCATTAAGCTAGGCATATAGTGCTCAAGTAATGGATCCACCCGGATCCCAAGGTATATCAAAGCCAATTTTAATTAACAATGATTTGTAATTTAGTAGTGAGCACAAAGTAACATGTATCATGCAACAACAAAGTCTAACTCTCTTCCTATGCATCGGCATGTCATAAAAGAACAATTCATACACACATAGTAAAGGCCAATGCATAGTATAAACAGTTTCTTGCAATTTTGTTGTATTGGAAACATAGAGAGGTGGAGATATAGTTCCTCTCTCATAATAATTGCAAGTAGGAGCAGCAAGCACATGCATATTATATTCATCAAAACCATCATGTGCAACGGTATAAGGCAACCCATCAATGTAATCCTTAATAAGTGCAAACTTCTCCGATATAGTGTAGTTTGGAGAATTCAAAAAGATAATAGGACTATCATGCGTGGGTGCAATAGAAACAATTTCATGTTTAACATGAGGAACTATAGCAAGTTCATCTCCATAAGCGTAATTCATATTGGCATCTTGGCCACAATCATAGCAAGAATCATCAAAAAGGGATATTTCAAGAGAATCAATGGGATCATAACAATCATCATAGCAATCATCCTTCGGTAAGCACGAAGGGGAATTAAACAATGTATGAGTTGAAGAGTTACTCTCATTAGAAGGTGGGCACGGGTGATCAATCCGCTCTTCCTCCTTTTGTTCTTCGCTCTCCTCATCATCTTTTTCATCCAATGAGCTCACAGTTTCATCAATTTCTTCTTCCATAGCTACCTGCAAAATATTAGTCTCTTCTTGGACAGCGGAGACTTTCTCAATAAATGCATTAATATAGTAATTGTATTCATAATTTTCATAGCAATATCTAAGTATAGCAAGATTTTCAGGCCTATAAACATCATCATCTAAAGCTTCATACTTTTCAAACAAAGATTCAATTTCATAAGCAGCCTTAAAAGCAACAAATTCTTCTATTTGTTCCACATCATAGTGATCATATATACCATTAGCATAAGAAGCTAAGGTTTCATTAACATTAAATTTGCATGAAAAGGGAAGGTGTGGAGCCTTCATCCTAGAGCAGCAAGTAATATCATATCTCAAGCATAGTTGCCAAGCATACCAACGCAACATAATAAATTGGTCCCATAATAGTTTCCCTTTTTGTGTCAAGCGATAATCCCTAAAGTATTCACGTTGATCCAACGTGTCTCCCATTATAAAGTTGAATGGGGTTTTCTCATATCAAAGTAGTACTTAATATCTTCCACATAATGAGAATCGAGGGTTTTAGGAGTTACCCCATCTCCATGAGTAGCAAGTACACCTAATTTTTTTGGTATTTTGCGTTCCATATCCATAACTAAAGATAGAAAACAACTAAGAACAACAAATAAAAATTACTTAGTGATAAAGCAAACAAGCACACACGAGAATATTCACCCCACGCTATTGCTCCCCGGCCACGGCGCCAGAAAAAGGTCTTGATAACCCACAAGTATAGGGGATCAATTGTAGCCTCTTTCGATAAATAAGAGTGTCGAACCCAATGAGGAGCTAAAGGTAGAAAAAATATCCCCTCAAGTTTTATCGACCACCGATACAACTCTACGCACGCTTGACGTTCGCTTTACCTAGAACAAGTATGAAACTAGAAGTACTTTGTAGGTGTTTTTGGGTAAGCTTGCAAGAAAGTAAAGAACACGAAAATAAAAGCTAGGGGCTGTTTAGATAAAGACACAACTAAATTAGTTTTAGTAGAGTGCTTTTGTCAACAAGAAAGTTATTTGTCCCTAGGCAATCGATAACCAGACCGGTAATCATTATTGCAATTTTATTTGAGGGAGAGGCATAAGCTAACATAATTTCTCTACTTGGATCATATGCACTTATGATTGGAACTCTAGCAAGCATCCGCAACTACTAAAGATCATTAAGGTAAAAACCCAACCATAGCATTAAAGCATCAAGTCCCCTTTATCCCATATGCAAACAACCTACTTACTCGGGTCTGTGCTTCTGTCACTCACGCCACCCACCATAAGCAAATCATAAACATATTGCAAACCCTACAGCGGGAATCCCTCACGCTTGCGCGACACGGAGAGCACCATAGGACAGCACCAATAATAAAACATACAACTCAAACCAATCACGAACATCAAATAGCCATTAGGACAAAATAGATCTACTCAAACATCATAGGATAGCCATACATCATTGGGAAATAATATATAGCGTTGAGAACCATGTTTAAGTAGAGATTACAGCGGGTAAGAGAGAGGTTACACCGCTGCATAGAGGGGGGAAGAGTTGGTGATGATGGCGGTGAAGTTGTTGGTGAAGATCGCGGTGATGATGATGGCCCCCGGTGGCACTCCGGCACCACCGGAAGCAAGGGGGAGAGGGCACCCCTTCTTCTTCTTATTCCTTGACCTCCCCCCTAGATGGGAGAAGGGTTTCCCCTCTGGTCCTTGGCTCCCATGGCGTGGGAGGGGCGAGAGCCCCTCCGAGATTGGATCTATCTCTCTGTCTCTCTCTGTTTCTGCGTTCTCCCCTGGCTCTGTTTCACCGTTTCGTGTATATATGGAGGTCCGTAACTCCAATTGGCCTGAAACCTTCGCCGTGATTTTTTTCCCGGAAATTAGCTTTCTTGCGGCAAAAGAAGAGCGTCAACCGCCTTACGGGTGGCTCACGAGGGTAGGGGCGCGCCCCCTGCCTCGTGGCCACCTCGGGCACCGTCTCGCGTGGATTTTTCTTCTGGAATTTTCCAAATATTCCGAAAAGTATCTCCGTCCGTTTTTATCCCGTTTGGACTCCGTTTGATATGGATATTCTGCAAAACCAAAAACATGCAACAGACAGGAACTGGCACTGGGCATTGGATCAATATGTTAGTCCCCAAAATAGTATAAAAAGTTGCCAAAAGTATATGAAAGTTCAATAATATTGGCATGGAACAATCAAAAATTATAGATACGATGGAGACGTATCAATGGTCGGAGACAAAACCCAGCAAACTAGCACCACAATGTGCCTCTACTTTCATATGGATGAAAAGGCCACGGACCATATGGTCATCTGCTTTCATATGGACAAAAATCAGCTCAACTTATGTGAGCTTCCATTCCAGATCTAATAGGTCACCCAACAAAAAATCATCAATAGTTTTATCTGAAAAAAATCATGGATTGCTGTTAACTGAAAATTAGTGAAAGAAACTGTTGGTGATCATGGATTACTGTTAATTAAAAATAGAGCATCTGGCTTGTCTTATCATGTTCACTAAGTCCACAAAAATGAATAGGTTCTGTAAACTTGAAGTACTCAACACTGAACATGGTTCAGAGCTCACTACACTACACTACATCGTGCAATGGTTCAGACCTCACTACACTAGAACAAGCTCACTACACTACACTACACTACACTACACTACACTACACTACACTACACATGCTTAAACTCTGAACATAAACAAACACCAGCAATGCAATATGTAAACTACCTCTGTTTCTAGGCAACAAGAGTTACCATCAATGCTTTTGAGTTTATTAAGTACCTTCAGTTCTGAGCTTTAAATGTCAAAAGAGCTTCACGGAATCTTGAATCCTCCAAATCACTCTTAACAGTTCTGCATTGCACAAAGGCAGCAATGAGCCAATGATATCAGTAGCAATAATAGGTGCTTATATTGTCATAACGTCAGTATTAGTTAACCAAAATTCAACCTATAGAGTTCTAGTACAGTGAGTAACTCATAATTCTTTTAATAGAAGCACAATTAACAACAGAACTAGGGAGTCTAGGACAATGCCACCAGATAGAATTTGAAGGAAAAACGTTCTTCCAGAACCTTCAAGCCACAATCATATATAGAGTGGCTGATCATATAAGCTATATTTAAATAAACATCAACTAAACTTGATGACAAGTAAAACTACAATCACATTGATACAAACTAGAGCATATGGAAATAGTAAATTGCTGCTCCATATAGCAATAGTAATGCACCTAATCAACATTGTAGAGCATCTTGTTACAAACTTGTTCTGATCCTGCAAAGAACAGACTTAACTGTTCGATGCAACATTCTGTAGCAATGTGTTTCAGAATGCTAATCTTGCATAGCAGTTTTACAATCGGTTTCAGAACAATATGATCTCTAGATGCACTAGTCATTCTTCCTGGGCACTAGTCGATGAGGTGGGTATTCACTCGGTGGCTACACGCCAGCACAGTACACCGACGACCTGTACCACGATCGAGGCGAGGGAGGGAATGGGGAGGAAGGGTGGAGAGGGAGGAAGGAGGAAGGAGGAGAGGTACCTGGGCGGGCGCGGCCGGTCGCCGGAGGGGCCAGGGTCGGCGGTGGCGGCGGCGTCGAAGGGATGGCTCGAGGGCGCCCGAGCTCGTCCGGGTCCTCGTAGTCGAAGAGGAAGATGGCGGCGGTCCTCCTGGGCGCCTCGGTTGGTCGTGGGGAGGCCGGCGGCCAGGTGCTTCGCGGGTCGGGGGCGCGGGGGCGGCGGCGCGGGGGAGCGGGGCGGCGGCGCGGGGGAGCCGGAGCGGGTGTGGCGAGGGAGGGAAGGGGATCTGGCGAGGGAGAGGGAAGGGGGGATCGGGCGAAGGGCCGGGTATCCAGCTATAGAGGGGGGAATGTTAGTAATGGCGCACCATCTAGGGATGCACCATAAAAACACTCATAGCAATGGCGCACCATTCTCTGGTGCGCCATTAGTAATTTTTTTTCTGATAGCAATGGCGCACCCTCCTCTAGTGCGCCATTAGTAACTTCTTTTTTTCATTATTTCTTGTTGCATCTAATAATTTGTATTTTTTATCAAATTTGTTATTTTCATGAGGACTAGAACAGAAGATATCATCAAATTTGTTTTTTTAATATCATCAAATTTGTTTTTTATTTTTAATTGAAAATATCATCAAATTTGTTATTTGAAAATATCATCAAATTTGTTATTTGAAAATATCATCAAATTTGTTATTTGAAAACATCATCAAAAAGCGGGGGAGAGTGTGGGGTGTCGGTGGCGGCGGTGGAGCGGGCCGGGGGAGGGTGGCGGGGGTCGGCGGCGGCGGTGGAGGGGGGGGGGGTCGGCGCGGCGGTGGAGCGGGGGAGGGTGCGGTGGGTCGTCGGCGGCGGTGGAGCGGGGGGAGGGTGCAGTGGGTCGTCGGCGGCGGTGGAGCGGGGGGAGGGTGCGGGGAGTGCTCGGCGGCGAGGGGGGTAGCGATCGAGATGGAGGGGGATCGAGATCGAGTGTCCTCATGAATATTCAATATTTTTTTCATATTGAATCATCAAATTTGAAAAAATATTCATGTATTCAAAAAGTGCCCATGAAATTTAAAAATATTCATGATATCAAAAAGTGCCCATGAAATACAATCGAGAAATGAAGACTACGATTTAAATACAATCGATCTTAGCTAGCTATCTGTTCACAATCTTCTTGCCCTTCTTTTTCGCAAATGGAGTTCTTCTGTGGAACGGACGTCCTTTAGGTAGGGTGGTCCTGCTTCTTCTTGTGGTGTATGCTGCTACTTCATCGTTGTCGTCATGTTCCATCTTCGGGTCGCCGTACTTGTCGAAGTCTTGCTCATTGGCGACTCCATCCATTCCGATGATCTTCCTTTTGCATCTCCTCACGACAACACGACTGGGCTTTGACAGGTCGGTAATGAAGAAGCATTGGTCCACTTGGGAAGCCAGTACCCATGGCTCATTTTTTGCGGTGATGTTTGCGCCCGCGGTCTTGGATTTGGCTTCGGGTATAACCATGGTGGTGAAATACCGGTCTTCTTTTAGGACGCTCTTGGCCCATCTGACACGGAACATCGGGACCTTCTCTCCAGCGTAGCTTAGCTCCCAGATCTCCTCGATCCTTCCGTAGTATCTGTCCTTGTCGTTACCGGTGTAGGATTCCATCGTTACCCCGGAGTTATGATAACCATCGCTCTTCATGTCCTTGTCCTCGGTGTAGAATGTGTAGCTGTTGATATCGTATGCCTCATAGGTCATCAGGTTGTGCTTGGCGCCCTGTGAAAAGGTGAATATGAGTTGTTCTTCCGCGGAAGAATCCTCATGTAAAGGGTACGACAGAAGATTCTGCTTGAACCAACGCGTGAAACATGAGTTGTGCTCTTTGATTATATCTCCGTACGTCCTATGTTGGCCTTGGTCATTGTACGTCTTCTCAATAAAGGTTTTGTGCTCTACCACCCAAGGATCGACCACGTCTATGTGTTGTAGCGCGACTAGATTTGCTCTTTCAAAGTCGGCGAGTCGACCCTCGAAGTCGACATGCATTTTGCAGCAACCCTCACGGTGACCCCATCCAGCGAGCCTGCCGAGGTGCCTGTTGACGGGCAGACCAACAGGGTTCTTGATGCCTAGATAATTCGTGCAGTAGGAGATGCACTCTTCGGGCAGAAAGCCCCTGGCTATGCTTCCCTCTAGATGTGACATGTTGCGAACGTATCCTTTGATGACACCATTCATCCTTTTGAACGGCATCATGTTGTGTAGGAACGTCGGCCCGAGTTGGATGATATCCTCCATGATATGGACCAGCAGATGCACCATAACGTCGAAGAATGCGGGCGGGAAGTACATCTCAAGCTCGCATAGTATCACCACGATCTCTTCCTGTATCCTTCTGAGTTGCCTCACGCCAACCGACTTCTGAGAGATGAAGTCGAAAAAGTTGCATAGGCCAAATAGCGTTTCACAGACGTGCGCGTCCATGATCCCACAGATTGCAACTAGAAGTATTTGCGTCATCAGCACGTGACAGTCGTGAGACTTCATCCCGCTGAACTTCTGCTTCGCTAGGTCTAGGTATCTGCTTATCTTCCCCACGTAACCATAAGGAAGTTTTACTCCTACGAGGCAGGTGAAAAACTGCTTGATCTCCTCCTGACTTAGAGTGAAGCACGTGAGAGGGTAGTCATTTCCGAACTTCTTGGCCTTTTTGCCTTTGCGACGACTTTCTGTGTCCTGCTTCGCCTCATCATCATCATCATTAGCGTGAAGCTCCTCCCTGATGCCCATTGATTTCAAGTCTGCCCTTGCTTTCGGCCCATCTTTGGTCCTCTCTGGCATGTTGAGTAGGGTACCAAGCAGACTCTCGCACACATTCTTCATGATATGCATGACATCAAGGCTGTGAGGCACACGGTGGATCTTCCAGTACGGCAAGTCCCAGAAAACAGACCTCGTTTTCCATACCTTCAGCAGTGGCTCTGGCGCCTTTTGCTTCTTTCCCGGCAGTGGGTAATCTTTCCAATTTTTCAACAGCTCATCTATTTCCTCGCTGCTCCTCGTACGCGGGCGTCTTCGGGGTTTGGTTTCACCATCGAACAGATCCTTGCATTTTCTCCACGGGTCATCGTCGCGAAGCCACCTTCGATGTCCCATGAACACGGTTGTCGAAGACCCGGGATCTCTATCTAGCTGGCGATACGTTGTGTTATCCATGCACCTGACGCATCCAGAAAATCCATGGACCACTTGCCCCGCGAGATATCCGTAACCGAGATAGTCATGCACCGTCGTGAGCAGTGCGGCTCTCATAGGGAAATATTCTTTCTCTGCGGCGTCCCACGTATTGGATGGCGTTTTCCACAGCGTGTCTAGCTCCTCTTTCAGCAGCCCCAGATACAGATTGATGTCGTTCCCTGGTTGTTTCGGCCCTTCAATTAGCATACTCATGTGAATGTACTTCCTCTTCATGCACAACCAGGGGGGAAGGTTGTACATCCACACAAACACAGGCCAGGTGCTATGTGTGCTTCCCTGGCTGCCAAACGGATTGACTCAATCGGTGCTCGCGCCCAGCACGATGTTCCTTGGATCGTTCCCAAATTCTGGGTCTTCGAAGTTCAACGCTTGCCACTGGCACGCATCCTTAGGGTGACTCAGCATCTTGTCTTTTTTATTTATCTTCGGATCATTTCCGTCATCTTCTCGCTTATTCTCCTCCCTATCCGCGTGCCAACGCAGGAGCTTTGCTACCTTAGGGTCCGTGAAATACCGCTGCAGACGAGGAGTGATCGGAAAGTACCACACCACTTTTCGAGGAGCTTTCTTCCTCTTCTTGTATCGAGTGACGTCGCACACCGGCCATATGGTAGACTCCGCGTGCTCGTCCCGATAAATGATGCAATTTTTCATGCACACATGGTATTTCACGTGCGGTGAATCCAGAGGACAAACGATTTTCTTCGCCTCCTCGAAACTGGTCGGGCACTTGTTCCCCTTGGGAAGACGTTCGTGCCAGAATGACATGTTCTCGTCGAAGCATGCGTCGGTCATTTTGTGTTTTACCTTCATCTCCAGAGCCATGAGCGTTACTTTCAGGCGGGTATCCTCGGGCCTGCATCCTTCATACAATGGAGTAACCGCGTCTATCTCTAGTTGATCCAGCTTGGCTTTCTCTCGGGCGGCAGCTCTTGTGTTATCCGTCTTCTTGAGAAGTAGCTCTTGAATATGAGGGTCCTGCACCCAGCCTCCATCGTCGTCTGCTCCGGCATCTTCATCTTCATGATCATGCCCTTCATCTTGATCTTCCTCATCATCATGTCCGGCATCTTCTACATGATGACTATGTACATCATCACCGTCGTGATCATGTCCTGGAGATTCTTCGTCTTCTCGCCCGCCCTCGCCGCAGTGGTGGTTGTCTTGCTGCCCTTCCTCATTTCTTGCTCGACCCCCATGGACGACTTCATAGTCATCTTCATCACCTTGCCCCCGATAGCCATCCATGAAACCACGCAAGAGCAGGTGATCCTGCACCTGCCCAGAATCCGGGTCCGCAATAAGGCTCTTCAGCTTGCATCTTCGACACGGACATCTTATCTCCATCTCGTTCTTTTGAAGCATCTCGGCCTTCGCGGACCTCAAAAACCTATTCATGATGCCTTCGGTCATCGTGCGGACCATGGTCGCCTGCGGGGTAGAGCAAAACGATATTTTAGAACCAAGAAAAAATTTGGCATGACTTTCCCTAAAAATAGGACCAAAAAGAATGCATAGTGCCAAAATTCTTGCCGAAACGGAAATGAATCAACATTCCGGCAAAATATTGGCAACTATCGCATTTCAAATACCGGTACCTGCAAACACAAACATATATGCAACACCACAAACATATGCAACACCACAAACATACATAGATCTAGCAAGGCCATAAAAAGTGCATGTGCACGTTGTTGGAGCGAGGGAGAAAAAAAAGTAGATCTACAACATAAAGATAGCTTTCCCCTTACTTACCTATCAAAAAAAGGTAATTTAAGCACTTAATTTTGATGAATCTATGGTGCAAATGAGGTGAGGAGGAGGAGGCAACCGACACAAGCTTGGAGGAGGAGGTGGAGAGAATGAAGTGGGGAAAGTGAGTGTGTAGGTGTGGCTGTCCAAAATATCTAGCTGGTCCCAGGTTACTAATAGTGCACCACCCACAAATGCGCCATTAGTAACCCTGGTTACTAATGGCACACCAGCTTGAGATGCGCCATTAGTAGTTTTGCAAAAAAAAAGTAGTGGCGCACTGTGTTGGACGTGCACCATTACTAGTTAAACTAGTAATGGCGCACTCTTCCCTGGTGCGCCATTAGTATTTTTGGAAAAAAAATTTGTTACTAATGGCGCACCCTGGGTCTGGTGCGCCATTAGTGTCTACCACACTAATGGCGCACCAACTCATGGTGCGCCATTACTATATAGTAGTGGCGCACCACATGTCTGGTGCGCCATTAGTGGCCATATCATCTATTGCCCTTTTCCTAGTAGTGGGCCCAGAATATGGCGTGGCTGGTGGGACCCATTTGACTCTGGTGACGCTGGTAAGGCCGGGCAATGCCACTCAGAGTGGTTGACATTAGTGGCATTGCCTCCTTCCCAAATGCTACTAGGGTCCATGAGCCAACGCCACTAATAAATGGGGGTTGGAATATCATATGGCTGGTAGGACCCATTTGACTCTTGTGGCATTGGTAGAGCTGCCCATGCCACTAATAATTTGTGTAGTAGTGATGTCTGACAATGTACAACGCCACTAAAACTACCCGGCGGGTCAGACAATTGGGTACTGCCTACTAGTGACGTGTTGTGATATTCGCTCACTACTAGTGATGTACTATCAGTAGCAGGCACAAAATGCCGCACATCGGTGGCATTTTGAAAAGTTACTAGAGGCAGCTAATTTTGTGACATCGCCACTAACTATCTTCATCTATAAGAGTTTTCCTACTAGTGAACATGAAATTTTTGTTGTGTTTGTCAGTCATTTCCTAGCAATAGGTATAGTGGTGTGGTAGATCACATGGTTGTTATGTCCAGGTCTAATTGTTTTACTAGTAATCTGTGTGTGGAGGTTTCTATTGAGTATTTCAAGATTTTTACTAATAAGTGTGTTCCTTTGGGGTGGGGGGGTTAGGTAATTCCCTGCAGCCCTCACCATTGTATTTATCTCAAACATATCCTGAATTTGTTGTTATTCATGTTTCCTTTGCTATTCTGCCCATCTACAAATGTACTGCAAATGTAATATGTCATCAATCTAATATAAACACACTAGTGTTGCAACTCAAGTTTCTTCTTTACTTATTAGTCTATTCTTTTCTTCTTTGTTTGGATTACCAACTTGGCCAATTATTCAAGTTATCAAAGTCCAATTTTAAAAAATATTGAGAACTTTGCCCGTATTTCTCCTGAGAACTATCCCTTGCAGATAAACACGTAAGTTACCAAAATTCTTGTAACTTTTTACTCTACTTTTCATTTTTCTCTTAATACTTTGTCTTCATTTATTCTTTTCAAGTGTTTCTTTTCCAGATGTTTTTGTACATTGTACAACCACGACTGCGCTTTGTACAACATGTTGTACATGGATTCATGGGATGGGAAATGCATGAAAGAGTTTGATCAAGTATGTTTTGTGACTTCTTTTCGCCATTACTGCTAATTTTTTTGTGAATTCTTTGATATGTATCATGTTAGATCTTTTAGCACTTTCTCTATGCCAAGGAAGTATTCCCCAGTTTCGTCAGCTAGTTTTCTTAGGGGAAAGACAGTAGGAGAGGCTCCTACTGTTTTGTATATATTTAACTATCAAGAGGTGTTACACATGTTACAAGTTTGTACCACTCCCCCAATACAACATTTTTATGTTGGGGGCCAGACAGGGCTAACAAGTAGTTACAAAGGTGTGAAGCTTAGATAGTGTGGCCCAAAACGAGACTGTCACAAATGGTGGTAATAGTGCCAGCCTGCTCCTCACGCACCCTATAATGCAGGAGATCGAAGTCTCCCAAAAACCTGGCTATCCAGCTTGCTTGGGAGGGTGTCACCCCCCTGAAATGTTTGTTATTCCTTTCTTTCCAAAGACTCCAGGAGGCTGTGAGGAAGATTTCAACAAAGAAAGGTCTGCGAGAGGCGACTCGGGCACTAAGGACCACATCAAGGCGTGAGGGCAAAGTTGGCCAGTCAATATGAAGTTTTCTCCATCAGGCTCGACTAAACGGGTAGGTGAAAATCATATGGTCCACCATCTCTTCAATGTTTTGCCAACATAGTAAACAGTTGAGGTCATCTCCAATATTATAGTGTCGGCGTTTGAGCATATTACGGGTGTTTAGCCTGTCATGCAAAAGCAACCAGCCAAAGACCTTGATCTTCATGGTGCACTTTGAGTTCCAGAGGAGTCGGAACAACGGGTGGGCTCGCATCTCCCGAAAGCAAAACTTGTAGTAGTCAGCCGCTTTGAAGTCAGGTTTCCCCCAAATATAGTGCCAGATGTCATTGCTGGTTGTTGAGGGTTGCAGTCTGGCGATTGTTTGGATGCCACGTACTTCATCGAATGCTTCTGGCAAGAACGGAAGATGAAAGGTTGCGTGCAGTGATGGGCTTTCCAAGAAGTTTTTCACATAGGCATCTTCATGCAGAACGTAAGAGAACGCTCTGGGATGGGAAGTTTCTAGTGTTTCATCGAGCCATAAGTCTTTCCAAAAAAGAACTGTCATGCCATCGACCACCTGGACATGGCTCACCCCCTGCACTTGGGAGAGAGCTTGAGAACGTCACGCCACCAGAAGGACCCCACTGCGTCAGATGCATGCGGTATTTTTTCGGAGTAATAAGTGTTCCAAAGAAGCTGTACCCAGGGGACATCTTTTTTGTTGTAGAATTTGTGCAGGAATTTTAAGAGCAGAGCTTCATTTTGGATGGAAATATTGATCACTCCGAGCCCGCCTTGTTTTTTAGGTCTGCATACCAAATCCCATGCTGCCAGCGAGTTGCACTTGTCTCCTTGCTCAGTTTTCTTCGTCCAGAGGCACCTTCGTTTGATTTTGTCCAACATCTCCAAGATCTTTGGGTGTATCTTGAGTGTACACAGGGCGTAGATGAGCAGAGAGGTAACCGATGCATTCAACCATGAAAGTTTACCTCCATACGACATCATGGAGATGGTGGCTGTGAGGCGTCGTTCTACGCTGTAGACAATTGGCATGAGATCATTAACCGTGGGCTTGAAGATGCCCATGGGAAGACCCAGGTACGTGAAGGGAATAGAGCCAATGTTGCATCCAAAGATGTCAGCCAGATCAGTTGTCGTCGCTAAGTCAAGGTTGATGGGAATCAAGGTGGATTTTTGGAAGTTTATCTTGAGCCCAACGGAAGAAGCATAATCAGACAGGATCTGCTTGATTAGAGTGGCTTGTCTAGGGTAGGCTGGCAAGGCTAGGATCGTGTCGTAGGCGTATTGGATGACATGGTAATTAGTTTGACCCGTGCATGGGAATGGTAGTTCAATCATACCTCGTCGGAAGGCATCGTTGATTGCCGCTTGAAGTAGGTCTGCCGCCAGGACGAACAGAAGCGGTGAGAGGGGGTCACCCTGGCGGACTCCACCCTTGCAGAGAAATTGTCGACCAGGGACACCATTAAGCAAGACCGATGATTGTCCTATAGAGAAGATGCACTCAATCCAGTTAATCCATTTATCATTGAAGCCCATGCATCTCATTATGTTAATCATAGGCCTGTGTCCAATTGTGTCGAATGCTTTGGCAAAGTCAAGCTTCAGAAGAACTATCTGCTTCCGCGATGCGTGGCATTGGTGAATGTATTGAAATGCCCAAGCCATGCAGTCTTGGATGGTCCGGCCCTTGATAAATCCATATTGGTTGTGATGGATGAGTAGCAATATAACCTTTTGGAGACGATCAACCAAGAACTTTGTGATTAGCTTGAGAAAGCAGTTAAGGAGGGTGATTGGGCGATAGTCGTTGATAGTTTTGGGCGAGTTGATCTTGGGGACGAGTGTGATAAGCCCATCATTGATGCTTGTGAGATCCAGATCACCCGCATGGAATTGGTCACAAAGAGCATAAAAATCATGCCTAATTATGGGCCAGCATGCTTTGAGGAAAGCCCCGCTGAATCCATCAGGGCCAGGTGCTCGGTCAGAGGGCATCTCTTTCATTACCGCGCCGATCTCTTCGTGCATGAAGGGTGCAGTTAGGTGATCTAAGTTGTCAGCACATTGAATAATGGCAGGCAGGTCAAATTTCATTTCAGTGGGTGAGATTGTCCCAAGACGAGTTTTATAAGTTTGGAACAGAAGCGCTTCTTTACTTGGATGATCATCAACTTGGGTACCATCATTGTCTTGAAAGCAAGCATTGTTGTTTTTACGGTAGCGTTTAGTAGCAACTGCTTGGAAGAATTTCGTATTCTCATCACTGGATTTAACCCAACAAATTGTACACCTCCTTTTCCAGTATTGTTTCTGATATTGAAGAAGCCGGAGCAAGTGCTTCTTAAGTATACGTCTGAAGTTGGTTTCAGGAGTGGATAGGGTTCTTTTATTTTCCAATTCATCCATGTCAGCTAGGACCCTATTGCAGTTATCAATGGCAATTGAGAGGCGGGAGATAGATTTACTCCAAATTTTAAGAGCATGTCGGAGTGCCTTGAACTTGTAGCAAAGGATCGTAGCAGCATTTTGTGATCTCACCGGTTTGTCCCAGGTATGTTTGACAATATCCATGAAGCCAGGGTGTTGTATCCAATAAGATTCAAACCTGAAGAGTTTGCTGTGAGGAATCTTGGTCTCGAACGAGACAACACAAGGGATGTGATCCGATACAGGTTTTCCAAGCGGCTTGACTAGTGTTTTGGGATATGCATTTGTCCAGTGGATCGATGTAAAGAACCAATCCAATTGCTCTAAGAGCGGATCGAGCTGCATGTTGCTCCAGGTGTAGGTGCGTCCTTTGACAGGTAGCTCAATGAGGTTTTGATGGCGGATAATATCATTAAACGTGAACATATCCTGAGTGCTACCGCCAGGTTTATTACGATTATCCGGTGCTCTGATGTAATTGAAATCGCCCAAAAGCAGCCAGTCTTGGGTGTGCGGGATATCCAGGTCATATAACCAATTAGTGTACGTGACACGATCATCCCTTGTGCAAGGTCCGTAAATATTAGCTAGAGTCCACGACTGGGCTGACTGTGTGTTGGAAAAGTGTACTACGAGCGCGTAAACATTAGAGAACACAACCGTGCCATTAAACATCGAACTTCTCCAGATAGTAATAAGACCACCAGAAGCACCACGAGATGGAACGAACGCAAAACGATCAAATTTTCGAGGACAGCAAGACTTAATAAACGCAACATCAAAATCAGTCTTTTTAGTCTCTTGCAAGCATATAATAGAGCATCCACTAGAAAGTACGGCATTATGAAGCGCTAGCCATTTCGATTCAGAGTTCAGACCTCGTATGTTCTAGGAGAGAACATTCCAGCTACGCAAAAGAGTCATTTAAGGACTGATGATATTAAGTTGAAGGAAGAGTAGCTTCCACTCCTGGTTCCTCCTGTTGGGGGACATCTGAGGAAGGATTGTTGGAAGTAGAGGGCATAGACGGTGCCGCCAGGAGAGCATCTTCAGTAAGTTCAGCCGCTGGAACCGCATCTTCAGTAAGTTCAGCCGCTGAATCCATCAGGGCAAAGTCAAGTTGTGGATCTGGGGGTGTATCAGTTTCAGGTTGCTGATCTTCAATGACCACTGATGAGGTTGGCTGTTGCACAAAGTGGACTCTAGTGCTGTCAGAGGACACAAGGATAGATATCTCTGCAGTGTTGTTCCTCATGCCATAGCCATTGGACCAAGGGCCAATTTGTGGAGACCTGAGGCCTAAGAGCCTCAAAGATAAACGTGTTCAACTGCTGTCTGGGGATAGGGTCAGAAATCAGGAGAGATAAAAGTTCATTACCATCAGCAGAGAGCCCAAACTGAATGCCTTAATTATGCATAGTGACTGTGACTGTCAGAGAGTCATTAGGCATTGGAGGATCCAATTGCTGCACGGGTAGAGGTGGCACGATGAGCACTACAGTGTTGTTAGAGCTGCTGTCATCAGTGACAGTAATTGAGTCATTCCAAGCTTGCATGGGACTGTCAGAAAGGTTGTCTTCAGGAACCAGACCATGCTGAACCGTTAAGCCTTGCGCAGCCAGCCATGCTTGGTAGTTGATCAGGTGCGGTGGTAGCACTGGTAGAGGAGCAACAGGGGGGCTTGCCATTCATCCCAATCAGCTTGAGAAGGTCCATCTACCTCTGCATTGTCACCATTGAAACCAGCAGGTGGTGCAGCATTCTGGACTAGCCAATTATGGACCTGCTGTTGATAAAACTGTTCTGCTGTGAGTTCAGGTCCAAATTGAGGGTGCGGGTTGCCGTCCGGTGGTGGTGTATCCTCACCAGGCGGCAAGACCTCGTGCAAGAGGCCATTCCAGTCATTGCTCCTAAGAATTGTGATTTGAACTGTCCAGCAATCTTTGGCTGCACCCAACTGCCAGACAACGAAGCTCTTTGGAATCAACTTGAGGCAACTAACACGAGCTTTCAAAACAATATAACGCCTGTCCTGTCGTGGATTGTACCAGGAGACCAGAGAGCCATATCCACCGAGGGCTTTTGAAAGATAATAATCCGTCTGATAGTCATACGGAAATCCAAGGAACATAAGGCACACCTCAGGCCCAAAGGAAGTAGTGCGCCTATTCAGAGCCTCATTACGGGGGACAAAAGAGATGAGCAGATCTCATCCTCCAACTCGATGGGGGTGGCTACTGCCGTGTCCCGCATAAAAGAGTCCACAAAACCAAAAATGCCAATGCCAAATGGATGATCGCTGACTTTAGTAGTTAAGAGATGAGATTCATGGAGCAGACCTATGACTGTGTCGCGGATAGCAGCTCGGCGGTGAAGAGGAACATAGGCGCTTGTCTCCGCGATGGCCAAGAAGTCATGGTTGAGCGGCGGGATTGGGCCAACCACCAAGCTGCTGCGCACCAAGCGGTCGGCAGGTCCAGGCTAGACAGCGAACCCCGGCAGGAGGAATGGCACCGGGTTCAGCGGGTAGTTCGCCATGGCGAGAGAGCTCGGTGTAGGTGGGGTTTGCTCAGAGAGCTGTAATGGTGAAGAGACTAGACTGGGCAGCGGCGTTTTGGGAACTGGAGCGGGAGACGGAGCGTGAGGGGTAGGAAAGGAAAGACGAGATGTTTTGGGAATCCATTTCCATTTTTGTGCATATCGTCTCTTGTGACAAGATTTGGCCACCTGCACATAGAAGGCACAAACGGAGCATCGGACGGTGACCGTGGTCTTCCTCTGTCTATGGTCATGGACGGAAGGAGCAAAAGATCCGGGCAATTTGATTTGACTGTGATTCGGCCGAATATCTTTAGGAATGGGATGGTGGTTACCAAAACGTGTACAGTTTGTTGCCTTATGGTCTGGCCCCGAACAGTTAAGACAAATTAGGCGGGCTTGACACGTAGATTTGTTGTGTCCCCATTGTAAGCATCATGGGCATAAAGAAGCCCAGTGGGCTGATAATGAAATAATCTCTTCCAGAGAATAGTGGGCTTGAGCCAAGTCCGCTTTGTGACGTGCAGTGAGCATAGGCGGCCAAGATGAGTGAGGGGGAGCATATCGAAAGGCCGAATTCAAATAAGTCCGTGGTAGGGGCGGATAAGGCACATTTAACAGACATTTAAATCCCCCAAAATTAATGTGATTGGGTAATTGTTTCTCCTCTAATTCCTCCTTTGACAAAAAAAGCTCCATCAAAGCAATACGATCAATTCTATCGGGGGAGGAATTAGGGGGGTCAGGACTGGTTGAATCTTTTGCCAACGAAGAAAATGATCCAAACTTAATTTGAATATCCTTTGTGGAATCGTGTATGATCAACTCCGTTGGCAAGGTTGAAGAAGAAGCCTCATGAGCATTGTTATCCGAGAAAACCATAGAGCAAATAGGTTTCAAGCTACTCATATTGCAACCCATGAGCGAGCCAGGAATGACATAGTTGCTGGGATGTAAGAACCTCAAATGAGATTTGATAGCCAATGGGTTGCGAGCAGCAATATCAGTCAATTCCATGTCCGCATGCCTACTAGTGGCAAGTATTGGAGCTTTAGCAAATCTCCCGTTAAATAGGTGAAAATGGCAAACAAAATCTGGTCAAATGTGGTCTTTAAGCTTATAGATGAAATGCCCCACTTTGTTGTTTGCCACGGAAAACCGAAAGGAACGAGAGTTGATTTGGACCACATTGAAACCCGAGCAAAGACCACCAATACAACATTGCAGAGCGATGCCAACAGAATCCACCGAGAGGGGGAAGGAGGCCGAGGAGAAAGAGACCACCAAAAAGAACTCCTTGGCGTCTCGAGAGGGTGAGAAATGTACTTTGGATCCAAATCTTCGTCTCACCTGATCCGCAAGGGCAATGCCCGGTGCAAAATCCCAATGTAGCAAGCCCTCCATGGGTGGAGGAGCTAGAGGTCGCCATGGTTGGTGCGGTGGAGAAGAGAGAGGTGGAAAGGAATGGTGGTGGAGAGGGAATCCATCTTGCTCTTTCGTCAGCTAGTTGCTCACAATATGACAAAGTTCGGCCTGAACAAGATTGACTTGGATGTTCCTAGAAAGAAGAGGAAGAAGACTCACTGTTAGATCTTCTTAGTGAAGACCAAGCATCAGCATTACATGTTCCTTTTTTTGTTTAAATTGTTTTCCGCTACTATCGCTGGTCTTGGTTATTACGTGTTCGATGTGTTATTGCTATCATACCACCCGATATTTGGATGATGTTTTCTGTGTTGTTCTTGTGGTTTGGCATAACAATTTTGCATTGCACATGCACTAGTACTATAGGATAATGTGTACAGTGCTTTCTTGCTATTGAGCTTGACCGTACCGTAGATTTTGCTTTATGGTTGCTGAAATCTGAAGATCAGTATATCTATTCAGCTTGAACATACTTTAGATTTTTCCAATATCATTGTGCTTCCTGCTATCAACAAATCAAGTTTTTTCCATGGAGATGGCTGGCCATTCTTTTCAAAACAAGCTATTACTACACCGATTCGTTATTTTTGTGCATGAACATTTTTATGCCATGGACATCTTTTGAACTAATTTTGAATTCCAAAACATTTGTAATGCGTGAACATTTTTTGAATTGGATGAACAATTTTTGAATTCATAAAAAAGGGATAATTGGTTTTATACCCTTAGTTGTGTTCCCCTCGTTAGGATTGCCCCTAGTTTCTGAAAACACTTGGTCTTGCCCAACCCACTTTGGCGTCTTGTGCTTTTGCCCTTTGACCGTTTGACTGTCACTTTGAAAAGTTCATAATTAATGCATACTAAATCGGAAAAATGCAAATAAGATATCAAAATGTTCGGAAAAACATCACATGTATGTCAATATCACTTGCATTCATGACAAAAGTGTTGGTAAGTGCCCATCCAAGTTTTAGCTCTTATCATACCACCATGAACAGTAAAATCTAAAAAAATAAAAAAAAAATTGGTGGAAAAGAATGACAAATGTTCGAAGTGCTTACCAAGTTTCATCACGGAATGACGTTCGTGAAAGTTGTGGCAAAAAAAAAATCAACACTCGGTTTTTTTTTTTGCCACGAGTGGTCTTTGTAAAGCTTTTTTCAGAAAAGGCTAAACTACTACTAGTGGTAATACGAGTGTGTGACACTAGCCGATGCAGTGGAACGCAACGGAGGCACTCCAAAGGAAGCTCAACTAGTGAACGCATTCCGATCAGCCGACGCAAAAGACTCCTCCTCGCCTCGCTGGTTTACATTTATATCTGCATCGAACGGAGTAGTACTACCTGGATCTTCTTCATCTGGGTAAACACAGCCATTGACCCTCTCTCGATTCTGCCAAAGACGAAGGAGACCTCTCCAGGAGAGAGCATCGACCTGTCTTTGCACAACAGCTCGTACTCCGGTTTTCATTAAAATACTGCCTGCTTTCGTCTAAAAAAAATAAGAAGTATAAAATGGCTCATGGTTTTCATTAAAATACTGCCTCATTTCGTCTAAAAAAATAAGTACTATAAAATGGCTCAGGGTTTCCATTAAAATACTGCCTGATTTCGTCCAAAAAAAATAAGTAGTACTACTATAAAATGGCTCATGGTTTTCATTAAAATACTGCCTGATTTCGTCTAAAAAAACAGGTAGAATAGGACGAGCATTAATTCGTTCTCGATGCATGCCGCCAGTCAAACAGCGCCGTCGTCGTCGTCGTCTCCTCCTCCTGCACCATCTGTCTGCATGACAGGCCGGTCCCACTAGCCCCACGGATCCACCTGTCAAGCCATGCATGCATGCACGCCAGCCACGTGTCCCCCCTCCGCCCGGCGAGCCAGGTCGCCGGCCCCTCCGCAACCCGAGGCACGCACTAGAAGAGTAGATTCGTGCCGCCATCCGCGCCCACGTTTTTCCTCGATCGATTGATTTCTTCTCCCCGCCCCTCGTCCGCCGGGTCTGCAAACGGCACCGCCGAAACGGCAGCGCGGCCGTCGCCTCGCCCGCATCTCTCGCTCGCGCGCCCGCCCGCGGCGACGAAGACAGGACGGTGGCGGGAGTGACAAGTGAGGAAACTCTCCCGGGGGAGGCACTCCTCTTAGTCCACACGCGAGTCGCCAATACAAGGCAGCGTTTTAAAGCCGGTGGCGAGTGGCGACGACCCGTAGCTAGCAATTAAACCAGCAGGCGTTCCGTTTCGTTCTCTTCCCTTCCCCTCTTTCCTTTGGCCGTCGATACATCTCTCTCCCCTCCCCTCGGCGGCCATTAATTGGACGGGATATCGATTTCTCCCTCCCTCCGCGGACGATCTAGCTCTAGCGAGAGATAAGTGTTGTGTCTGCGTTGAGAGGGAGAGGCAGGGAGAAAGGCGGCCATGACCACCGGCGGGAACGGGGAGGAGCAGCAGGGGCGGAGGCTGTTCGGCGTCTCGCTCACGGACAGGCCCGTGTGGCAGCAGTTCCTCATCTGCTCCTCCGGCTTCTTCTTCGGCTACCTCGTCAATGGCATCTGCGAGGTACCTACTTCTCTTCCATCTCCTCCCCTCCTCCTCCTCCTTCCGATTATACACTCTACCCCGTCCGTGTTCCTTCTTCGAATCATCGTTTGTTAATTGTAGTATGGAGATCTCGCAACATTTCCTTCTTATCGAAGGGAAAATCTCGCAAGATTTTACGTTTCGGAGTGCATTGATTTTTTCCTTCTGAAATCCGGAATTAATTGCACTAGGATCGATCGATAGATAGATACTGTTTCTTTTCCACTCCACATATTATTTTTCTTCGTCCTAGGCTGACTGACTGACTGACTCGTAGAGTTGCCCGGTCAACATGGTACCCCGAACACGAAGCTTCTGCACACGTTCCCCTGATTTTTCTTTTCCTTTTGCCTCTTACAATTCCTGCACAAAATCGACCATCGATCTCCTATCGTTTTCGAAACTTTGTCGTGGTAAACTGAATTCTACGTCCGTCCTCGTGCTGCTGCAGGAATACGTCTACAACCGGCTCCAGTTCAGGTACCCACCTAACGATTGGTGATTGATCGGTCGCGAGACGTACTCTCTCTCAGTGTACTAATGGTGTTTGTGGTGGTGGTGGTGCAGCTATGGGTGGTACTTCACGTTCGTGCAGGGCTTCGTGTACCTGGGGCTGATCCGGCTGCAGGGGTTCACGGTGAAGCACATGGTGAACCCGTGGCGGACCTACGTGCGCCTCTCTGCCGTGCTCATGGGATCCAACGGCCTCACCAAGGGCTCCCTCGCCTTCCTCAACTACCCCGCCCAGATCATGTTCAAGTCCACCAAGGTGAGGTTCGCCAAAGTTATTTCTGCTTTTTCTATTTCTGTCAGACAGTGCAGTAACTTAATTTATTGTCATTATTTCATTTTATTTATTGTTGCGGCATGAGATGTGTTGTTGTGCTCTTGTGTGAGGAAACTTGAACCTTTCTCTTCTGGGAAATGCTCCAATTTGAGAATCCGACATCAGAAATGATGTCTGCTGAGCTGCCAAGCTATTCCTGTTCAATGATGTGCAGTACTCTAATTCGAGCGTGTTTCTACTTTTGAGTCCGGGATAGTACACATACTCTTCTTGCTAAAATCGGAGTATGTAGGGCAGGCAGAACAATGTTGTCGATATGCGCATTCTGAATGATTCCCTCTTAATTTGGTATGCACGACAAGGCTGCTTTTAAAAGTTTAGTTTTGTCTGTGATGAAATGTCTAGTATTTTGCCAGCGAGAAATTGCTTTTCAAATGATCATTCTTTGATAATAATGTAAATAATGTACTAGTGGTACTACTTCTGCGAAGGGAATGTGCAGCTGAAGGAATAGACTGTTGCTTGTAGCACTTCCTCAGTTCCCTGTCCCTAGGAAGCAGAGGAGAAACCCATGTGAATGTTTACTGCTTCCCATGTTTTGAAACTTCCAATTGGTAGGAAGTTGACTACTGGTAATTTTCTGAGAAAAGTCGAAATGAAGTTGAGACCAGAGAACTTCAGTTAGTACTTAATCTGAAAATAAAGAATTTCCAGTTTCAATCAGCGGTGCAGATCTTATTTCTGTTTTTGACCTTTCGCTCTGCCATTCAGGTGTTGCCGGTGATGATAATGGGAGCATTTATCCCAGGATTAAGACGCAAGTACCCGTTCCATGAGTACGTGTCAGCGGTGATGCTCGTCATCGGCCTCATACTTTTCACGCTCGCGGATGCGCAAACGTCGCCTAATTTCAGCATGATCGGTGTGGCCATGGTGTCCAGTGCACTCATCATGGATGCCTTCCTTGGTAACCTGCAGGAAGCCATCTTCAAGATGAACCCAGACACCACACAGGTACTCTATGTACATTTTGATGTCTTCTACATGTTTCTGTCAGTTATTGAATTGGGAGAACACTGACACTGAATACTTGCTCTCTGGTTAGATGGAGATGCTGTTCTGCTCAACTGTTGTTGGCCTGCCTTTCCTCGCTGTGCCAATGGTGTTAACAGGGGAGCTTACGACGGCGTGGAGTGCGTGTTCTCAGGTATATGATCAAAATCTCTCCTCCATGTTGTTTTGTCAGGTATTTTAATCATCAGATACTTTAGTTCAGAATGTGTACAAACCAGATGGTAGGGAAAGAGGAAAGAATCAACTACTCTTTTGTGAACAACACTAGCCTTAAGGAATCCATCTTTGCAAGTATAGTTCATTTTGTAGACAACAAGACATCTCAGCACTACATTCTTCATTCTTCTGATTTGATTCTAACCACATTGTCCGGAAAAGTATCTGATCCACTTGAAATTTAAAGGTGCTCCTGGTTAATTTGCTGTTAGTACTTCTCCCCAAAACGATTGCTGAAAAAGATTAATCTGACAGACGTTTATGCCCACTTGCAGCACTTGTACGTGTACGCCGTGTTGGTTTTCGAGGCGATGGCGACGTTCGTCGGGCAGGTGTCTGTGCTGTCCCTCATCGCGCTCTTCGGGGCCGCGACGACGGCCATGGTAACGACGGCGAGGAAGGCGGTGACCCTGCTCCTGTCGTACCTGATATTCACAAAGCCCATGACGGAGCAGCACGTCACGGGGCTCCTGCTGATCACCATGGGGATCGTGCTGAGGCTCCTGCCGGAGGACAAGGAGAAGAAAGGCATGGCCGAGCGCCAGCAGGCGAAGGCGCAGCGTGGCGAGGAGAAGCGGCGGGGAGACGGAGTAGAGGAGACATCGCCCTTGGTATGATCGGTGACTTGGATGAGCTGAACGAATAACAAATCAGAGTGCAGGATTTGGCCAACTCTGCTTTTGTGAACCTTTGTCCAGTTTGTGTTGTTTGATGTCGTGGAACTGTTTTGGGGATTGTAACTTGTAAGTTAAAGGGACAAATCAGACTGCAGGATGGAGATGATCACAGATGGATTAGATGTTGTTAATCCTTTTGCCTTAGGTCTCCGTGACAATATATCATGGACAACTGAGATTATCTATGAAGTGGAAAATCACATAAAATTCGTTAAAGTCATCTTCTCCAGACTAAGCTTCTCCTTGACATCTTTGATGTTCCTCCGTGTCATTGTTTTTGCTTTTGAGAACACCTCACTCGTGACAAAGTGGAAAATCACATAAAATTCGTTAAAGTCATCTTCTCCAGACTAAGCTTCTCCTTGACATCTTTGATGTTCCTCCGTGTCATTGTTTTTGCTTTTGAGAACACCTCACTCGTGACATTTTTTTAGAATATTGATGACACCTCACTCGATCTTAATATTGACCATACTTCTCTCCGTTCATAGCGGAATGTGATATGTCCAGCCGTCTCTTTCATTTGCTTGATCTCCCGAGTAACAGGCGCATGTTCTCCTCTGCTCCGTTCCTCTGGTCTACTGCACAGTTTGAAACGGTGAACCCCATCTCTTGAAGTTCTTGCCTAAAGCTCTGAAATCATTAATTAAGATGTACCTCTTGCACATGTCACTCTCACTCCCTTTGGTGGTGAAGATTTTATCTCAATTATGCGTCCAAATCATGAACAGTTTTCGATATTGTGTTTCCCATGTTGAGATCTTCGAAATTAGATCCAACGTTAATAGGTTTGGACGAACTACTTTTTCCGAAAAAAACCAGAAGCAGAAGAAACAGGAAACAAAGAACAAAAACATGGTGCCTTTTTACTTTTCAGGAAACACAGTCGTGCTTCAACGTGAAGTACAACTGTGCTTTTGACTTTTCAGAAAGCACAACTGTGTTTTTTACTTTTTCGGAAAGCATGTTTGTGCTTTACTGGGAAGCACAACAGTGCTTTTCATACTGTGTGCTTCACGCGAGAAAAAACAGATTTTCTTTCCCTCAGAACACCTAGGAAAAACCAAAAATGACCGCAGAGAAATAAAATCACTTCCAAAGAAGAAGACGGTGTCCGGTTCGAGCGCTCGTCTCATACCGTCTGGTTTTCGTCCATAAGTCAACCCAGAGGAGGTAACACTAATCACAAATTTCAATCTTATCTTTCCTTCTCCTCCAAAACTCAAAGAAATTTTAAAGTCTCTCTCTCTCTCTCTCTCTCTCT